>NW_022631004.1:8034863-8531954 GCF_010015895.1 Lontra canadensis
GTTACTGTGGGGAGGTAGGTAGGGAGAGGGTGGTGGGGTTATGGACAATGGGGAGGATATGTGGTATGGTGAGTGCTGTGAAGTGTGTAAATCTGGCGATTCACAGACCTGTACCCCTGTGGCTAATAATACATTATATATTAATTTTTTTTAAAAAATGTCCTTAGATAAAAGAAGAAGAAGAAGAAGAAGAAGAAGAAGAAGGAGAAGAAGAGGTAAAAAAGCTTCCTGGACAAACAGAAACTAAAAGAATTTGTGATCACTAAACCATCCCTGCAAGAAATATTAAAGGGGGTCCTTTAAGTGAAGATAGAGCCCAAAAATAACACAGACCAGAAGGAAACAGAGACAATATACAGAAAGAGTGACTTTAAACAGGTAATGTAATGGCATTAAATTCAAATCTTTCGATGCTTACTCTGAATATATAGTGGCTAAATGCCCAATCAAAAAACACAGGGTATTGGGTTGGATAAAAAAGCAAGGCCCTTCAATATGCTGTCTTCAAGAGCTTCATTCTAGACCCAAAGACACCTCCAGCTTGAAAGTGAAGGGGAAGAAACAATTTACCGTGCTAATGGACATCAAAAGAGAATGGGGGTAGCAATCCTTATCAGACAAATTAGATTTTAAACCAAAGACTGTAACAAAAGTTGAGGAAGGACACTATATCATAACTAAAGTGTCTATCCAACAAGATGATTTCATTGCAAATATTTATGCCCTCAACATAGGAGCAGCCAATTATATAAACCAACTAATAACAAAATTAAAGAAACACATTGGATAATAATACAACAATTGTAGGGAACTTTAACACTCCCCTCACTGAAATGGACAGATCATCTAAGCAGAAGATCAACAAGGAAACAAGGCCTTTGAATGACCAAATGGACTTCACAGATATATTCAGAGTATTCCATCCTAAAGCAACAAAATGCACTTTCTTCTCAAGTGCACATAGAATATTCTCCAGAATAGATCAAATACTGGATCACAAATCAGGTCTCAACTGGTACCAAAAGGTTGTGATCATTCCCTGCATATTTTCAGACCACAGTGCTTTGAAACTTGAGCTCAAGCATCAGAGGAAATTTGGAAAGCACTCAAATACCTGGAGGCTAAAGAGCATCCTACCAAAGAATGAATGGGCCTAGCAGGAAATTATGAAGAATTAAAAAAAAAAAATGGAAATAAATGAAAATGAAAACCCAGTTGTTCAAAACCTTAGGGATGCAACAAAGGCAGTCCTAGCAGGGAAATATATAGCAGCACAAGTCTTTCTCAAGAAAAAAGAAAGTCTCAAATACACAACCTAAATTTACATCTAAAGGAGCTGGAAAAAAAAACAGCAAATAAAGCCTAAACCCAGCAGGAGAAGAGAATTAATAAAGATTAGGGATGAAATCGAAACCAAAATAACAGTAGTACAGATCAACAAAACTAGGAGCTTGTTCTTTGAAAGAATTAGTAAGATCAAAATACCTCTGGCCAGACTTATCACAAAGAAAAGAGAAAGAACCCAAATAAATAAAATCATGAATGAAAGAAGGGAGATCACAAGAACACTGAAGAAATACAAACAATTATAAGAACATATTATGAGCAACTATATGCCAATAAATTAGGCAATCTGGAAGAAATGGATGAATTCCTACAAACATAGGATCCAATAAGTACATTAAAAGGATTATTCACCATGACTAAGTGGGATTTATTCGTGGTCAGCAAGGATCATTCAACATCTACAAATCAATGAATGTGATACACTACATTAATAAAAGAAAGGACAAGAACCATATAATCCTCTCAATAGATGCAGAAAAATCATTTGACAAAGTACAGCATCTTTTCTTCTTTAAAACATTCACAATGCAGGGATAGAGGGAACATAACTTAATATGATAAAAACCATCTATGAAAATTCCACAGCAAATATCATTCTCAATGGGGAAAACCTGAGAACCTTTCCCCTAAGGTCAAGAACACAGGAGGGACGTTCACTATAACCACTGTTATTTAACTCAGTACTCAAAGACTTAACTTCAGCAATCACACAACATAAAGAAATAAAGGGCATCCAAATTGGCAAAGAAGTCAAACTCTCACTCTTTGCAGATAACATGAAACTCTATGTGGAAAACTCAAGACTCCACCCTAAAATTGCTAGAACTCATACAGGAATTCAGCACAGTGGCAGGATATAAAAATCAATGCACAGAAATCAGTTGCATTTCTATACACTAGCAATGAGACAGAAGAGAGAAATTAAGAGACAGAAGGAGAAATTAAAGGGTCAGTCCCATTTAAAATTGCACTAAAAACCATAAGATTCCTAGGAATAAACCTAACCAAAGAGGCAAAGGATCTGTACTCAGAAAACTATAGAACACTCATGAAAGAAAACAAGGAAGACACACACACACACACACACACACAACCACTCCATGCACATAGATTGGAAGAACAAAGATTGTTAAAGTGTCTATGCTACCTAAAGCAATGTACATACTCAGTGCAATCCCTATCAAAATACCATCAACTTTTTTCACAGAGCTGGAACAAATAATCCTAAAATTTGTATGGAACCAGAAACAACCCCAGATAGCCAAAGGAATGTTGAAAAAGAAAATCAAAGCTATGGAAAGAGCCCAGATGTCCATCAACAAATAACTGGATAAAGAAGATGTGGTATATATACAATGGAATACTACTCAGCCATTAAAAAAAATGAAATCTTGCCATTTGCAGTGACATGGATGGAACTAGAGCATATTATGCTAAGCAAAATAAGTCAATCAGAGAAAGACAATTATCATATGATCTCACTCATGTGGAAGTTAAGAAGCAAAACAGAGGGTCATAGGGGAAGAGAGGAAAAAATTAAAAATGAAACAAGATAAAATCAGAGAGGGAGACATAAGAGACTCTTAATCATAGGAAACAAACTGGGGATTGCTGGAGGAGAGGAGCATGAGGGGATGGGGTAGCTGGGTGATGGACATTAAGGAGGATATGTAATTATATACCCTCCTTAATGGCATTAAGGAGGATATATAATACCCATTATATAAAATGGGTATTATATAAAACTGATGAGTCAATGACCTTTACTTCTGAAACTAGTAATACATTATATGCTAATTAATTGTATTTAAACAAAAATGTATATTTTCAAAAGGATTAACACGATAGCTAAAAATGAGTACAAAATACTTTTAAAGTTATAATGAAATGGGTAGAATAATAATGTATGAGAATAAAATTCTTCTAACCACTACAGATTCATCCCTGTATTACCTGTTTTAAACATTTATTGATTACCTCTATTTCTCAGCAAACGCACTTCCCTCTATGAATACATTGGAAAGAACCAATAATGTTCCTAATCAAACAACACAAGTCCACAAAGGCAGCCTTTACATATGTGTTTAGTCTATAAAATTTCCTTCAAAGATATTCGCTTATGAATCAACCACACCTCTTTAAGGAAACATACCATAGATTAATGTCCTCTATCACACTCCTGAGTCTGTGAAAAAAAAAAAAAAAACTTGAAAATGCTTGAAAAGTTTCTTCCTTTGCAAACATTTGACTTACTGAAAACAAAGGAATCTTACAGTAGTGTGTCTTATTTCTAGAAGAAATGGCAAAGGTTTCTTGATCCAAAATTCTGATTTGAAATAATTTAAGTGTTATTACCTTCATTTCCCTGAGGTAAGTAAGGTCTAGGAGATTGCCTTTCTCTTAAAATGTCATAAAGTTAGTAACAGGAAGGAATAATGTCATCTCTTGCATTTCCCTGTCTTCTCAGTTTCAAACACAGAGGAACTTACTCTTCAGGTTCAGCCTCATCCAAATCCCAACCATCACAAACTATTGTAGACAGTATATTTGGAGCTCTGTTCAGAATCCATGTATGAGTAACCCAGGATAGGCCCCAAGTACATGCAGATTCATAATCTCCAGTCTTTTTTAACTCTTACTCTGACTATTAAATCCTTATGGATGGGCCCTGCCTTTCTTTACTTGTATCCCATTCCTTTGGTGTAATAGAAGCCTCATTTAACCCTCAGTTGGCCCTTGGAGGTTGAGGGGAAGTGCTGACACCCTGGATATCTCTTGTTATTCCAATATCATAGAGGCTAGAGTTCATCCCCTGGGTCCCCAATTCTAGTCGGGGTATTGCTCCAAACAGATGAAATCATCTAGAACTATGACATCATTCACAAGATAGGAATATAACAGGTGTCCAAAGGACATTCTTGCTAAAAGGATGACTTGTATAAAATGGCCAATACAGAGCCAAAGGCAATATTATAATTTTTTTTTCTATTTACTAGTATTACATTGATTCCCTTTAAATTTAAATTTTGGGTGTATACACATGCACTAGTAGATTAGTTCATACAATACTTTAATAAATAAGTGCATAAGTTTATGTTAGAAGTACATGCTGAAAAAGTATGCCTGCTCAAGTCAATATGGAGATCATGCTTTAGGAACATATGCAGTAGGGTTCCTTTAGGTATTTCTAGATAGTTCCATAAAATTGTAGTTCATGTCTGTTTGTGAACAGCATTCTCATGCAGAGCCTGGAGTGACACGTCTCAGCTACAATCCAGGGAATTCCTGGGGCCACCAGAAACAGGAACAGACATGGAAGAATCCTTACATAGGACCTTCAGAGTGACCATGGCTCTGGTGGTACCTTGATTTTGGACTTCTAGTCTCCAGAACAATAAGAGAATACATGTTTATTGCCTTAGCAACCAGTTTGTGGTAATCAATTGTGACAACCCTAGGAAACCAATACAGATACGATGTTTTAGATACCAGGCCAATGTACTAGCAAATTTAGTCCTGTTAGATCTGATTCCTGTGCCCTTACCAGTTCTGTTGTAATGAATCTGGCACCCCCTCCAGTAGAATCCATTCATGATATAAAAGACAATACTAGAATCTAGCTCCCCTGACTCTTAGGGTAACATTCTGTCCACTACACCTTACTATTTATAACAGAAGAACGTATCTCATACGAAAAAGTTTTCAAAAAATCTAAGGTGTGGGTATGCCCAAGAATTTATGATGTAACCTAAAACTCTCTGCTCTTAAAATTCTTATGAGGACAAGTTTCTGACCTCTGATCTATGCTGGTTCCAGCCAGTTAACAACAATCACAAGACATGTTATAGTTTTATTTTTGTACTTGATATTCTGGTCACAGCAAGAACCAGAAAATGAAAACTTACTTAAAAAAAAAAAAACTCAGCTTGGTAATTTTTTAATATTATTGAGCACTTACCATGTGCATATATTCGTAAAAAAAAATTTACTTCAATGTAAATCATTCAAATTGCTTGAAACATTCAAATAAGAATGAAATTTCATTCTACTTGTGGCAGATATTTTTTATCTACATTTCCTCTCTCTAATTAGCCAGTACAAACAAAAGAACATGCTTAAAAGCAGTAGATGACTAGAAAGTCTTTCATATACTTTAGAGATAACATGTATGATCATAGCAATGACTGTGCTTGGCAGAGAAGAGGCACTCAGGAAGTGTTAGAGCTGTTTCAGTGGATTAAAAAAGGAAATTAGCAATCTGAAAATCCCTTTTGCGTTTAATCATTTATTTACTTGTTAGTTACTCTGAATGTGATTGATATTATCATATCTTCTGGACTTGAGCTTCTTACAACTTGGTTTTGAGCATCCAGAAAGAACGTTATTGGTGATGTGGAAGTGTGAGGATTCTGTGGACATGGTGGGCCCATGTGTAGAGATCTCAAGGAAAGGGGGATCAAGCCAATGCAAATAAACTCTAGTTTGTAAAACATAAGATTTTAAAAGAGAAGAAGGAGGAGGTGTCATCCCAAAGATGATCATTCCATAAAAGGAAGAAAGATTAAGAAGATAGAAAAGTTTAGAAGTGAAATTCGTATGAAGGCAATCACAAGTGATCAGTATTCAGTTTGGCTGAGATCCACAAACCTGAACTGAACACCTCCAATGAGCCCAGCAGTGTGTGAAAATGAGTGGAACATGGCACCCTGAGCCATAATTCACTTAACTCTTAGAATGTCTTTAAGAAAGATAAGAAAGAGGAATCTGAAGAAACCTCTGTGTCTATGCATAGACAATTGGTTGACCTCTGCTTTAAAAAGAAGCCCCAGGGAGAAGTCTTTAATGTATTCATAAGGGTCTAGTAACTGGCATACATTTTTCCATATGTGTAGAAAGTCCCCAGTAAATGAGTATGTTTTTGTGTATTTTATTTAATATATAAATTAATAACGTGTGAACAAATGGACTATAAAAGCAAAGATGAATATCATGCAGGGAGAGCCAAGAGCAAAGACTGTAAGAAAATGACATGAAGGCTGACATCCAGATGTAACTTTGAAAGCAAAACAAAAGTTAATAATCACAAGATGATTGGAGTGATGTCTGGGGACAGAGGTGGAAGCTTCCGGTGAAGCCCCCATTTTCTCTGGAGGGTTTGTGGTGACTCAGGGAAGCCTAAATGACAGCCAGTCAGATGGGCTGAACTGTGTGTCCTGGAGGAAACCCCAGGGGGGAGTGTTCTAGGAATTTGTTGGAATTATGTCCTGCCTTGACATTTATATCAATTACTTAACTAACAATATAGAAAAAAAAATTCTGTGAAATGCAGTGATGTCAGAAAGATGTGAGGGCAAAGAGAGGATTCAAGTGTCAAATGATGGAAACAAAAACTCACTGATTGGCCAAGTCAGCATGTATAAACTTAGACAAAGAGTATAAAGTTTCATGTTGAAGTAAAAGGTCAATCACATTAGTACAGAATGGATATGTTGCCATTTATTTTATACTTGATCATAAATTTACATAATTCAGGCAGGCACGCATGCATACACACACACACACACACACACACAACCACATGGGTCTACATATAAAATATATAATACCCAAATTGATTCCTTTTTTATCCTAGACTGGTTCAGATTTCATAGGTCTATTGTGCCCTGTCCTGGGTTTATTATGAAGAATCTAGAGCAAGGAATTGGAAAGCATTTGTCTAGAAGAGAAATCAACTCAAGAAACAGGGAGTATCTTCAAACAGCTGAAGGTATTACATGGAGGAAGGATTTGACTAAGTATCTTATTATAGTAGATAGAAGAAAAACAATGGGCAAAAGTATAGGACATGCTTCATTTGTATATAATGAATCATGTTCTGTCATTAGAGTTGTTCAACAACAGTCTGTCTTAGGAATACGTGAATTCTGTGTCACTGGGACATTCTAGAAAGGGCCAAATGACTATTAACAATCATCTAGTTATGTTCTTTTCTGCTATAAGGTAAATACTACAGATAAAAGGAAAAGTGTGGAATAAGGAAAGCACCTTCACATACATACCATCTCTGTGATGTCAAACAGCCTTTTAAACCTCTATGAAAACTATTTTCATAACCTTTACATCACTGTTTTCAGGAAAATTAGATTCAATAACCTGGATAACACACGTGACACAGTGGATGCTATATAAATTGTGGAAAAATATGTAGTTATTATGATAGCAATTATATAGTCTCTGCAGCATAAAACTGGCAAATATCTTAAATATCTACCATTAGATAGAGGAAAAGAAAAACAGAGAAATCAAGTAATGTTCTTGGTGCTTTCTGATCCTAACTCTGTAATGCAAAACTACAAGTTACCTTCAGATTAGCTTATGCCTGCTTAAACAAGTGATCCTCAGTCTGTGGAAAACATTTACTTGAATTAAAATATTCATATTTCACAGATGAGTCAGCTTGCTGATAGAAATAAAGAGCAAAACCAACAAATTAATTAAGATTCAAAATTCCAGTTTCAGACAAGTATTTTATTTATTTTTTAATATTTATGTATTTATTTTGAGAGAGGAAGAGAGAGAGACTATGGGAGGGAGGGTCAGAGGGAGAGGGAGAGAGAGAATCTCAAGCAGACTCCCCACTGTGTGGAGCTTCATACGGGGGCTTGATCTCATGGTGACCCCTAGATCACGACCTGAGCCAAAACCAAGAGCCTGAAGCTTAACCGACTGAGCCACCCAGGTGCCCCTCAGACATGTACTTTAAATATAAGGATATAAAAATATATATACAATCGAGAGTGGGGATTCTTTTTTCTTAAATTGTTTTCTTCATATATTATCTGAAGTAAGGTCTTTTTAATTTAAAATACTCTTTAGAAGTTGACCCACAAAAGTGATGCTTGATAAATGATTTTGGAAATTGCTCCATCTCTTGACTTTCCCTTTGAAAAAAGGGACAGTGTTTAGATAGTGTATCTCATAGACTATTTTAAAATTTCATTGAAATCACTTTTAAATGTTAGTTAATTAAGATTTGCAATTAAAAGTTTGCATTCTTAAGTGCAAGTAAAACTGTGCTGTGGGTGTTCTTATATGAACTTACCCTCAAAATGACAACTAGAATATTCATATTAAAAGCATTTATTCTAGAGAGAAAGTTGCTTAAACACAAATCTGGGGCAGGGAGGGGGGTGCAGTGGAAAACCGACTTAGCGTAGACAGAGCGAGAAGTATAGTTTTACTTAGAGAACTTCACAAAACAGTCCAAAATTATGCACAAAAATTATTTTGAAGAAACTTCACATAAACTTTTTTTTTTCAATTTTGAGAGCAGATGAAAGACATTTGCGATACTAAAAGCAATAGCTGTCACCTGATCTGTGAACTCTGCCAATTCTAAGGATCTAGGTAAAACTAGTGTTATGAGAACTGGTTCCTGGACAGCAGGAGAAATAAAGCTTTTGCAAAGCTATTAGAAAGTTAGTCCAAACAATGATCACCACAGACAGGCAAATAGAAAATAAAGAGGGAAGGTACAGGCAGGAGGGGGACATGGGGGGAAGGGGGAAGAACAGTGACATTTGGTGATGAACCATATGTGCGTGGTTTGAAAGACATGACTGAATTGTTTTTGGTGCAGTATTATTCTGACATTTAGAATGAGGCAGTTTTCCATTTCCATTAATGTACTGCCAAATAGAAGGGGAACTGTCGCGAATTAAAGACTAAAGAAAGCTGTTCCTCAGAGTTGTATTAAATCATTGTGGATGAACTCATTAAGAACAAATTAATGAGGTAAATTGTACTAGGATTAACCAGCAAGAAAACCCAAGTAAAATTGTAAAACCTCACTTGTCTCTAAATGGTCTGACATTAAGCACTGACAGCCCATGCCATGAAAGTGAGAGGTCTTCTTTAGTCTCCACAAGTCCCTCAGCATCCCGAGAAAGGACTCGGTTTCACTTCAGAGATGAGAGCAAATTTGATGTGGTATCTTAACAGACTTTATAACAACCAGAAGATGTTAAGGGAAATTACTTACCCCTCACACACACCCCATTTTTCATGAAGAAAAACAAGCTAAAAGTTGCCTACTTTGTGTGAAAGGGCAAAGATAGTCCCTCTTCCTAACATCAGCATAGAGAATTATTGTCACAGCACTTGAAATCAAGTAGACATGATGCTTAGTTTTCTTGAAATCAAGTAGACATGATGCTTAGCCTTCTTCAGTAGAGGGTGGAAAATCCTATCTGTAGTCTTTAGACCTCTCTGGTGAAAAATTATCTTTAAAGAATTCCTGGTCCCAAGATTCCAGGATGCCAAATTCTCCAAGGTGATCAGGACCTTATCTATCTGGTTACAGAGCAACCCAGACTTGCCATTTCTATATTATTCTTAGCACTGAAGTTCTAGGGTTGTAAACAAACTGGGGAGGGGGAGCAGAAAACAAACAAACAAACAAAACAAAACAAAACAAAAAGGAAGCAGCAGAACATATATTGCAACATGCTCCTCAATTTGTCCAAAGGTCACATTCTACATTTTATCTTGAATTCGTATACTAGAACTAAGCAAAGGCTCTGGAAACCTGTTATAGGATGCTGTCCTGCCATCTCATATCATGTTCTTTGTTGGTATGTTGATAGGTCTTCTTTTTATCATGGAAAATGGAGACTCAAGTCAGATCTCCATGGTGGCCTGAGTCCAGCCCCTAGACCATCTCCTTTTCCCTTTTCATGGTATTCCAGGGCCTAGCATGTTGCTTTGAGCACAGGAGGCACATTATAAGTGCTCTTTTTTTCTTTTTCATTTTAGTGGAGGAATTAATAATAATATTGTGTGCTTAAATTACAGCCCAAATTCAGAATTCTTCCCACATGTCAACTGTCATTTGAAACTCCTGAAAATACTAGTTCTTGCCTTAAATATAAATCTGATCCATTTTCCCTGATTTTTTCATAATCATTAAAGCTCAGCCCAGCTTCTCAAAAATAATTCCTTCAGAAGACATCGCTAATTGGTTTTTAAAATTTCAATTGATTAAATTCATTTATAAAAATACTTTTTAAAAGTGCAATTTCAATTGGGTTCATTTTAAACAACTTGGAATCATTCATATTTATATAGCATTTTAAATCTCATGATCTCAAAGTCCATTTCCATCTTATTTATTTGAAATGTAGAGCAGGATGGAATTATTATTCCCGTTTTACAGACACTGAAGTAAATAACTGTAAATATAAGGCCTTCAGTGTCTCACTCAGCCATAAGTTTGACATTCAAAAATCAAATCCATTATTCCTCTGAGAAATAACAGCATTCCCACCCCTTTGCTTCTCAAACATTTATTTTTTTAAGCTTCCAACTTCTGCTAACTTAACTTTAAATATCAATTGTTGTGTATATAAATTTTTCTACCTACTCCCATAAAAAATTTCCAAGACCTCTGGATATGACCAATTGCTATTTAACCAGGGTTAAACCAAGTTCTGCTGAAGTCAACAGGAACCAGAAACAGGCATTTTTAAAAAAGATTTTATTTATTTATTTGACAGAGAGAGAGCACAGCAAGAGAAGAAACACAAGCAGGAAGGTGGGGGAGGGAGAAGCAGGCTAATGACCCCCCCAGCAGGGAGCCCGATGCAGTCTGATCCCAAAACCCTGGGATCATGACCCTTGCCAAAGGCAGAAGCTTAAAAAACTGAACCACCCAGGTGCCCCCAAGGATAGGCATCTGATAAAAACTTTGATCTCTCTATAGGTATCTAATCCCAAAAGTTGTACCCTTTAAAATAACTAAAAAGACTATTAGATGCTGACAAGGACATGTTGCCTAGCCATTTCTATATTGAAAACTTGCAACATGAAAACAATTATATCTGGACATGTTACTCCAGCTTTATTTGTAAACACTAAATTCAATATATCATAATCAAAATGTATGAAACCAAGATGAACCACATTTGGCTTTTAAATCAGACAATTCTGTTTGCTTTTCTATGGTTTATGATTACATCTTACTGACCTGATAATTATACGTACAGAAAAAATGACCTTAGCAAAGGAGAGGTTTCTAGAGAAAAAATACAAAAAGTCCCTTTTGTTTTTTCTTTGTCATTTAAAAAAAAATTTAAATTTTGTCATTTAAAAAAAATTTAAATCATTTGTCCCATAGATGAACCAAATTTTTTTTTCTGAAAACAAAACATTTAAATAAAAGAAGCTAAGTCAACTTATTTGAGAATGTTCAGGCCTAAGGGTACATTTTCCAGCTTCATTTCTTGGCTGCATGAGGTCAGGTCTCCTATTGAATGTTGGTTCCTGAATCAGGATGCTTCATTTGTAATCTAAGTAAAGTCACTAAGGACCATAAATAGTCTCCTGACCTCATTGGGGAAGAGCTCCATGCTCTGTTAGTTGGCTAAGTAGAACATAGTGAAGATTCAGCTAACCCTGGATGTGTACATTTCCATGATTACTATCCAGATTCACGCTTATGAGGAGACACAGGAACATGGAAGGAGGATCTCTTTTAGTCCCGACTTTATGAACACCATTTTCATCCATGATATACCAAAATTCACATCTTTCTAATGACCTCTTTATTCTTTCCTCCCTGATTTACTTTGCTTACTTTACCACAGTAATATTCACAATGATAATAAAATAAAGATATTAGAATTACTGTTATTAAAACATGTATGTGGGGCACCTGGCTAGTTCAGTCAGAAGAACATGTGACTTGTGAACTTGGGTGATGAGTTTGAGCCCCATGTAGGGTGTAGCAATTACTTAAATAAATTAATTTAAAAATATATATATGGCCTCTAAATAGTATGAGAAGAACGGCTTCATCGGCACATGATTTCTTTCTTTGCTTATACTATGAATATAGAAAGATCCTCCCTCCAGTACTGGATTCAGAATCTATGAATTTAAGAACAAAGAAATTTTTACTTTAATCTTTATGGTAGCCCAACAATGACACAAATCATAACAGAGCATGTTTGGAGCAAATTTCCAAGGAGAAACTTATGTCAATTCAATTTGCCCTTGACCACTTTTGTCTTTCTAATCCCTTCAGGCCAAATGCCAAAACCTGCTTTCCAACATAATTATATTCTATTGGTCCTTTGGCTTTGACATAGTAAATCTCACCCTCTACCTCTTCAAAATACTCTCCAGTCTTCTCATTAGTAATAAGAATCCACAAAGACCTTCTTTTATTATGCTTCTATAGTTTTCTTTGGCAAGTCATAACTATTTCTATTATACCTGATTATCATGTTTAAAGGGATCTAAATCTGAACTTCTTTACAAAAAATAAATTTTATCTAATTTCATGTCTGGGAATCTTGTTTTATATTCCACATAAGTTGCTGTAACTTCAAGCTGATTTTGGCATATAGTTTCCCTTCTGCCACCCCTCTAAGTCCAAATATGCCCATTGGGAGGCATTCTGTATGCGGGACTGCGTCTTGACAACTCACTACTTAAGGTGGATGAAAGTCCTTCCAGATATTCTATTCATGTCTCTTGATAACCATCACTAAATTCTTTTCCTTAGACTTGGCTCATCTTATGTCATCAAGAAACTCCACACCCAAGTCTCTAGCTCCAACCTGTATGTCTTCTGATCAGTACATACTACCTCTGCTAAAATAAATCTTCTTTCGCACTTAAAATTTAATTCCTTCCTCAATTCCTTAAAGCTTTCCTCAACTGGCAAGACCCCGACAAGTTAGGTTACTTCTTCCTGCTTTGTATCTGCAACCCAGTCTTATGAACTGTCTTCCCAAGTGCTGTTTGTGCATTTGTGTGTTTCTGTTTCTGCCACGTCTGCTTTATAACTACAGAGATATAAAAGTAACATCCTTAAAAATAGGAAAAACCTGACTTCACTAATTGTTTGCTATTACTAAGTACAGTGAAAATGAACTTCCGTCCTCTCTCTTTCAGTTCCTCTACAATCCAAGGATCTGTCCTTTAAATAATATCCACCCATTTCTTATTCTAGATCTCTTTAGGTGAGTAACACACTCAGGTAAGAATCCAATCCCATTTCCTAAGCACACGCTAGTCTCGTGATGGACATAGGAAGCTCACCATGTATCTTTTAGTGTTTTTTTTTTTTAAGATTTTATCTATTTATTTGACAGAGATCACAGGTAGGCAGAGAGGCAGGCAGAGAGAGAGGAGGAAGCAGGCTCCCCGCTGAGCAGAGAGCCCGATGCGATGCGGGGCTCAATCCCAGGACACTGGGATCATGACCTGAGCCGAAGGCAGAGGCTTTAACCCACTGAGCCACCCAGGCACCCCACCATGTATCTATAAGTTGTCCTAAAGGAAGGAGGTACAGAGTAGTGAAAGCTATTGTTGTGGAGTCAGAGAAACTTGACTTTGAGTCTCAGTTTTGCTTCTTACTAAATACAGGATATTGTGCAAGTGACTTAAACTTTCTGAGCTTTAATAACTTGATCTTTAAAGTGAATATATTAATAAAGCTATCTTATATATTGACATTTGGCATGCAAAACGCATTTAGCATAATGACTGCCATATAAAAGGTACAAACAAATATTACCTATCAATAAAATGTCATGTAAAAATATTCAATAAAAATTATTCAATAAAAAATATTCAATAAAAATATCACATTTGACCATCTACTGTGGATATAAAGTTTTAATATATTTTAGGGCAATATAAAATATTATAACTAAGAATGTTCCAAAAGGAATATTTTGACTATATATTAAAATCAGAATATCATGGAAAATTTCATAGATCAAAGGGGTTCAGAGATATTACATAGCTCTTTGAGGACCCCACAGTTGGTTTGTTACAGAGTTCTGGACAAGAACTCAAAGTTCTTTTACTATACAAAACTACAGGTGACCAACCCTTCTCTGAAAATTATTCATAGTTTTCATTTCAGGAAAGAATGTTTTTGTTTTTTGTTTTTGAAACTGAAGTGCTTCTGAATGCTTAACCTAGAAAGCCAACTGAGTTGGAGAAGAAAAATGGTCAAGTTTTAAGGTAAAATTCTCATCAGCTGCCAAGGCAACTTTAGCTACAACAAATATCTCTGGTCTGGAAAAGGCTCCATTATACCTCCTCCACTCAGCACAGACCTGTGTCTTATAATAGAGTCATTTCTTCTCATTGAACTTTTCCTTTGTTGTTATTACTGAGCATTGTAATTAAACATTCTTCCTGAATCTGTTTGGCAGCTGCCACTGAGTTCTAAGGAACCATTCATAGCCCTATGTATTATAATCTTAATCCTCTGTTATAAAGAAAACTACTTTATGCCAAAAATCAGATACATCTACTGAAAGCCTTTACATTTTGTTTTATTATAATGAGTATTAATAGACATATTGGGGGTGGGGGTGGGTCCAATTCTTTAAGACACTAGGACCTCTGTTAGGATAAAATAAGCATGCAATTTTGAGTTCTACTTGAGTTATATTCAGCTTATGTGTTAACTTCAACATAGCTTGGGAAGAATTCACTGCACTGAATATTCATATGGCGTGCATGATACAGACACTGAACCCAATTTAGTAAATGAATACTTGTAATTTCACCAAATCCCCACCGAGAGATTATTATGCAGATTTATGAAGGAATATCACTGAAGCAATTCTTGGCTATGTCTTCAGTTACCAAGGACTCCAAGTATGTAAACCTCAAATAATTTCCGATGTATTCACTGCTACCAGTTTCATCTTCTGAACTTTTCTGACATTACCTCTCACTCTCTGTTTCATCTCTAATTTTCCCTTCGATATTCTTGCCCTTGAGCAAAGAGCCAGCATCATAACACCTACGAGTACTGCCAAGTTCCTCCTGACAATATCCTGGCTGCCATAATGCCAGCAATCTGTTCCAGTCCTGTCACTGCAAAATCTCATTAAAGGGAAAAGGATGCCCAGTCACAGGCACATAGGTACACAGTAAGAGCAGGCTCATGTTTCCAGGAGTAGCTATGGACTGTGCTGGGGCCTCCTGATATCTTCCAAGGAATCACATATTGACAAGGAATTGGGTTCAGGGAGCAGTAGCTAGAGTTGTTGTGTAAATTGCAATGAGGAGACCTAATATACCCATTCCTTTAAGGGATGCTTAACAGGTTATGAAGGCCGGATTCTGAACCAGCACATTTTCCCAAAGTCAGGTACAAAGGGACATGTGAAGTAGCCTGATTGAATACAGCCTGGAGTGCATGCCAGAGCTGGATTCCAAGTCAACCCCCACAACAATCTCATTGTCACCCTGGAAAAGTCACTTAAACTCTCCCTATCTCACACTACATACATACCACTCATGCTACTAATTCGCAGGAGATCCAGAAATGTGTACTTCCAGGAGCACCATCTCATGAGACGAGAAACACTAAGTCCATGCAACAATTTGGATCTGAAAAATTATCATCACATCTCAGTGAATATGTGTTGGAAGTTTATAGAACACTCTAAGTAATTTGGGAGCGAATCTCTTTATTACGACTTGCAGAACCATCTTACTAACATCCATCTCACTATCCCCACTTTTTTTTTTTCTTTCTGCAGCTCACTGGAATTATCTCTATTTTTATGGAATTAAAATTAAAAAGATATTGCCATAGCAATATATACCACAACACTGGGTTGTGGTTAAAAACTTAGGCTTTAGAGTGAAGCAGCTCTTTCTAATCTAATCCCAGATCCTTACTTTCTTAACTTCACCAAGTCTAAATTATACTAGCTCCTACCTCTTTGGATAGAGGAGAATATTAACAAGATATTACACGGAAAGTTGTTCTCAGCACTGGGCCTGAAACTCAGTAATGCTTAATAAATTTCAGCTACTAGTCTTGTTATTACAGAAAAAAAAATCTGTGACCATTTTTGTGAAAATTGGACTAGGGTGTAAGACACTGCGTGAAATATTGCTACATTAGCAAGAACCCCTGGGGGAAAGGGTTGAAAAGAGATTGAATAAAGCTGGGTTTTTTTCTTGGTTTTATATGTATAGCTATGTAACATGGAGTGAGTTATTTAACTTTTCAAAGCTTCAGTTTCTTTGTTGGTAAGTAAGGATAATAAAACCAAGTTTATGCAAAGAAGAAGAAGAAGTACGGTAATAATATATGTGAAAGAAGACACTGAGGGAGACTTACTGCAATAACCTGAAATTGATAGTGGAACCCAAGTCCCAGGACTAAGACTTAGAACCACATGTTCACAGAACAGCAGCCAGCACCTAGGGAAATAAGGTCCCCCAGGACCTCCTAAAAGGGGGCAAAAACAGCCTGACAATAATCAACTATAATTACTATACCTTTGTTGACCAGCATGTTGTTCATAAGCCAACAGTATCAGCATCACCTGGGAACCTATTAGAAATGCAGAATCTCAGGCCCTACCCCCTGAACTATGGAATTAAAAATCTTCATTTTAATAAGTTCTCTGGGTAACTCCTGTGCATACTAAGGTTTAGAGACACTAATGCAGACCCTCTATATAAACTACAGTCTATACAAGACAGATGATGAAAAAGACAAGAAAATCTTCGATGTAGTAAGTTGTCAGTTCCTTGGGGCATGACTACAGTTTTGTTTTGTTTTTCTCCCCTCAAAGAGCATGCTTTTTAACTAAGTTGGGGAGAAGTTAGGTTGGTGGGGCTTTGCTAGGGAATGAATGTTTGTGTCTCCCACAAATTCATATTTTGAAGCCAATTTCCCCCCAATGTGAAGGTATTTGGAGTTGAGGCTTTGGGGGTGATTAGGTCATGAAAACAGAGACCTCGTGAATGAGGTAGGTGTCCTTATAAAAGGAGACTGAGATTGTTCCTTGATCCCTTCTGCATCTGAGAACCCTGTGAGAAGATAACATCTATAAACCAGAATGTGGGTTCTAACCAGATACCTTGATTTTGAACTTCCCAGCCTCCATAACTATAAGAAATAATTTCCCATTTTTTATAAGCCTCCCAGTCTATAGTATTTTCTAATAGCAGCATGAATAGGTTAGACCAGGCATCAAATGAATCACTGGAAATGATTAGGGATCTCTGCAAGAAGGAGAAGTTGGCATTTTAGGTACCTAACTTTTGGATCAGTTGTGGTTACCTGACACAAGAAAGAAGTTGGAAAGAGGAGAGGTAGCAGAATAGACAGAGAAGGAGCCCCCCAATAGGGTAACCTGCATACCCTACATCTTGAGGGGTCCATATATCTAAGTTTCTTTATGCAAAGCACCACTGCCAAAGACCTTACCAGTGTCCCACTCCAGAGTACTGTCCAGGGATCAAAAACTTTGGAAGATGGGAGCTGAGTGGTTGGAAGCTGCTCAACCAAATTCAGCCTCCTGCTTTTTCACATCAGAGAACTTCACCATGAAGCAGTCCCTATAGGACCCTCAGAAGAACTCTCCTGAACTCAAGTTTGAGATTTAAATTGAGCAATTGTTTAATAACTGAAAATAACCAGAAGGTCATGGAATTTTTCTTTCGATGTCATCCATGAAACTGTTGTGGAGCAAAGAACAAAGATCTAAAATTACAAGGCAGAAAAATAAATTTGTTCCAATGAGTTGCGACTGCTCCATAAACTTACTGCTTAATAAAGTGCATGATAGATAGTAAACAGCCAAAAAATGGTAGATACTTTATAAAAACAAATGTTTAAAAACTACAGAAATATCATTTTCAACTGCTAAGTATTGGGCAAATAACTATGGTACATCCACATAATAGAAAAATATACCCATAAATATTATCATAAAAATAGAGATAATGAAGAGATGGACAGAAGCCAGAAAAAGATAAACCAGCACATTATATTATTAAACAAATGACCTCAAATTTCTGATGTTATTTACGTGTGTCTACATATATCTGGCAGGATAGACCCATGGCACGATAGATAGGTTATCACAGTGTTTGACTTTGTGCATGATTTTTTAGATAATATTTCATATCTGTACTTTGTAAATTTTCTTCAGTGAATTTGTTTTGTAATTATTCTCTCAAATCTATCTCCACATCTGCTGTTTTAATTTTACCTTTATCATACCTCTTAGAGCATCCTTGTTTGGACTCCATAGTTATTTATAATTTTGTCTGCAGTTGCAAAGTTTCCATATGCTTTGGAAGAGACCACTAAGAAGCGGAATACCAGTCAGTGCAGGCCTGGAGGATGACTTTGCATCCCATTGTTATGACAAATAATTTACTGATTTTGCCCTTAGTTCTAAACTGAGTCCATTAGGAAGGCCATATCATTATTGTTTCTCAATATCTTTATTTACAAAAATGTTTTATGTATGTAAAATTTAATTTGATTTGCTTAGATTTCTTAGTTCTAGAAACACCAGACCTGGGTGATTTGACCCCTATTTTCTTTCTCATCAATAAAACTTCCTCACCTCTTTTCTTCTCTCTGTAGTTGGAAAGACAGACTGTGTATGACCCATGAATCTTGTGAGCATGAAGAGTGTTCCAGGATGAGTGAGCCTTAGAAGGAGCTAGGAGTGTTTCTCACTTTGCCTCTGAACATGAGAGAGCCAGGATGACTGCCCTGGTTGTCTCTTACTTTGTTTTGTTTGGTCATTTTCAGGACTTCTAGATTGTTATCCCTATTCTAAAAGTATGACATTGTTCAAGGCGGGGCCATGTTTCTATTCTCACTGTGTGCTCCACCAGAGCTAGCCTTGTGTCTCAGGCATATTAGAGGATGAATTGGTGTGAACAGAATTCTTTTTTCTTTTTTTTTTTTTTAGATCTTATTTATTTATTTATTTATTTGACAGACAGAGGTCACAAGTAGGCAGAGAGAGAGAGGAGGAAACGGGCTCCCCGCTGAGCAGAGAGCCTGATGTGGGGCTCGATCCCAGGACCCTAGGATAATGACCTGAGCTGAAGGTAGAGGCTTTAACCCACTGAGCCACCCAGATACCCTGTGAACAGAATTCTTAAGTTTGTGAAGTTATCAAAGCTTTGAAAATTCATATGACCCTGCACTAAAATATAAAGACTGGTATAAACATACTGAGGGTCAAGCATAAACAGGGGAGATTATTATAGAATAAGGGTACAAATGAGGTTGTTATTCACATACAAAACATTTTTAGTTACTTCTTTTAAAACTACAGCTTGGTTCTAGGTCTACGGCCTTTATTTAAAAGTTACAGCCTTCGAAATCATTGTTACATTATTGCTTTCTGTTTCATGTGCAGGAAAACACATACAGTATGAAGGATTCAGGAACATAAGTTAAGGAAACCTATATTTTCACAGGGTTTCCATCTCTACATTTTCCTTCCAAATCACAGATCTTTCAATCTTTGAATCATAGATTTTTAAATTACCTGAATTTTGAGTTACCCATAAAAAGGAAGGAGTAAACTTGGCAATACAGCAGTAGTTACAGTTACCATTTAATAGCAACCTTTTAATCAGCCTCTGTCAACCTTTCTGATATATCATGTCCAGGGGTGAGTATGCAGGAAAGTCAACATGAATCAGAGACAACCACAGTATTCACTCTGCATGATACCACTTGTGTCTCTAAGTCTGTGGGTGCATAAGAAATACACATTTCATTTTTAAGTATTGTATTTTTACTACTGTTCCTATCCTTTCCTACAGAAAACCATAACTTCCACAACTTTGTTCCTTCTTGTCACTACCCGGCATTCCATGATCAAACAGCAAAAGCAGAATAAATGTATTTGCCTTCTATTTTCTACCACCCTCCAGACTTGACTGTCTCCTGTTTTCTCCATTAATTTCAGAACTTGTTCTTGATAATTTCTGTTCCTCCTCCTATGTAGTTAGTGTGCTGTGTGAAGACGGATGTATTTATGGTGGGTTGGTAGTGAAGGAGGGGACATGAAAAGTACCCAGGAAACTGCTCCCAAGTCCCTCAAAGTCAGCTTCAGTGAAGCATTAAAAAGAAACAGAAAGTGCTCCACTTCCAAATGAGCATAGCCTACTTGTTCCACACTCCACTTTCTGCCCAGCCCACCCCTCCATGGCCAATTACAGAGGCCTTACTAATGACTCTCAGATTTTCAGAGCTCGTTTCCAAGAGATCTTGTAATGCTTACACACTTCGCTAAATACCACATGGATTCATGCCCTTAGTGTCACTTCACTAACCAAATGAGAAACAATCATCCTAAAAAGAAGAAGGTTTCAAACATGGTACAAAAGGGATTTATAGAGCAAGTATGAAAGAAAAGTAATAGTTTATATGTTTAGGGATACTGGACACACACAAAATTGTAGGAAATGTGCAAGAAACTAGTGAGAAAGCAGCCAAAGGAATAAACTTGTTACATTTCAAGTAAGAAAAGAGTAGGAAGAAAATTTTAAAAGAGCAATAAAACAGAATTTGTGAGTGAAAAATGGACATTTGTATATAGTGTTGTTGACCTAAAGAATATTGGTACTAAGAATGGAAAACAGTAAATAGGGGAAAAAAGGAAAAGAAAGAGGTGACTTTACAATTTGGGGACATTGATTTATGTATGCCTTTATTAATGACATTTTTCTTCACTTCTACATTCAACCAGAATGAATTTTTAGAAGGAATTACCAGAGCAAGCCCAAACTGAAAGGCAGTCTCCAAAATGAAAGATTTGTAATTTTCTAAAGTATCAAGGCAATCAAGGACAAAGGTAGACTGAGAAAATTTTCCAGATTATAGACAACTGAAGAGACATGATTCTCGAATGCAAAGCATCATCTATTAGTTTCTTTTGTTATAAATGACAATATTGGGACAGTTGGAAAAATCTAATGTAGTTTATAGATTAGATAATATTATTGTGTTAATATTAAATTTCTGAGTTTTATAGTTGTATTATGTTTATATAAGAGAATGTCCTGATTTTTAGGAAACACATGGTAAAGCATTTAGAAATAAAAGGGCACTGTATTAGCAACTTGCAAAGTTTAGAAAAAATGTAGATAGCAGATATATATTTCATATATATATATATATATATGTATGTGAAAAGAAAATGTAGTAAAATGTTAACAACCGAGTGAAATATATACTGGAATTCTGTATACTGTTTGGGTGACTTTTCTGTATGTCTGAAATTATATGAAAAGTTAAAAATAAAAATGGAAGAGAGCTCAAACATTTTACATACCCTTTTTCAGGTTTCCAGCAGCTTCTGTTGGAAGCTTCAGGAAGGACAGAGAAACTCAAAGTTCCTGTCTTGCCTCCCACCCAGGATCTAAGCTGCACAACTGCAGCTAGGGATGAAACTTGATTGACAATATGTGCCAGAGATGTGCAAAAATGCACTTTCCTCCAGTCTTCTCTCTGCCCCACAGTAGGGGAAGAAGGGCCAGAAAAGACTTCTGTTCAGATGAGACTCATCCTGGCTGCTAGTACACTTTTTCCCAAGCTAATCTCTCCCTCTGCAAAGAGGGAAAATTAGCCTCATTTTGTACCAGGCTATTTCCATTTTAAACATTCCCCAGTTAAAAATCTACAGGTTTTGCAGTGATGTACTCACTTAGCACTATTCTACGTAAGTGAGGCAGCTGTGAAAAAGGAATAAAACGCCAGGCTTTGTTTCAAAAACTCTAAACTTGAAGCTTTTCCCCCAGCTCTCCATTAATGAGCTATCTTGCTTAGGGCAAATCATTTGACCTTTTTCAACTTAGTTTCCGTAACTACAAAAAGGAAGAATCCATACTTATGGATGCAAAGATAAAATACTAAAATGTACATGAAGCATTTTGTAAATCGTAATATACTACATGTAATTATTTATTTATACGCTTATACCAAAGAAAGAAAATTCAATTCTGACTTGTCTTCTCTTCTTGTCACTTTTTTTTTTTTTTTTTTTGTATAGTTAAGGGGAATGGTACTGTAAACAAGGTCTCCTAAAATACTGGCTCTGAATAATTACTTTGGGGCTTTAGTTGGTCTTTTTACATCAAGAGAAAAAGAAATAGCAATTTTTATAACATATAAGCAGGATGCTTTTTGGAGGCCAGTTTCCTCTCTTTTCTTCCCTGTTGCTCAGAAACATTACCACTTAAGCTAACCATCACCTGAGTTGGTCATCAGGTAGGCACTAATGTGTTATGGCTTACAAGCCCACCTGCAAGGGACCTCAAAATGGCCTCTGCTGACTAAGACAACCAAGGTTAGTCCAAGTTCAAGTCCACCAATGACTACAACTGACTGAGAGATATATCTTCAACCAGGAGGTCCAGTAAGGCAATGGTGATCCATTGTAATGACACTGATAGCATTCTCGGGGCTTTCCTCTCTAAACTTCTGTACCATTGAGCCCTTGGGAAAAACATATTCTCCAATATAATCTTCTTGCCTCTGCCCAAACATTTTTTTATTTTTTAAAAAAGGTTGCAGTTTCCAGGCAAATATATAAATAATATCAAGACAGAAAACTCGAGTGAGCTGGAATTGGCAGAATCCTGTGACCTCAAAGAGCCCCAGCTCGACTCAGTAGCTTGTAATGTCCCATGCTTTTTCTGAGTGCATTTGCATTATCATAATGGTTGTTTGGTGAGAGTGGGGGCAGGGGCCAAATCTTCCAGGCAACCCAGTCTCTGGAGCCCTGCCAGCCAGCCAGTCAGTCAGCCAGCAGGATCCAGGTCTTAAGACAAGAAGCTGTGTTGGGGATTTCAGTCCTATGCAAAGTCACCTAAGGTGAAGTCAGATGATTCAGCTCTTTTTTTGGCTGCATTTCTCAAAGTCTTTTCCATAGACACATGCCTCTGGCAATATTCTTCCTACCAAGGGTTTATGCAGGCACAACTGTAAGCCCTCCCCTTCGTGATCAATTGTACGGGCATGCACATTTTCCCATTCTGCTCAGGCTCCCTGGGCCCGGGGTTTCCAACCCAGAAAATCCTCCCAGCAGACTGTTTAAATGAACTGTCATCCCTGTCACACTGCTCAGACTGGAAACCTCTACCCGCTTGACTGGAGATTCATGGGTGTTCCAACGTTTGGCACAAAGCCTTGTAAATGAGGCCAAGTTTCTATCTCTTTGACTTTATATATTCTATTTGGATATCCTCCTCTCTCCCCTACTGACCCCCCAAATGGAATAGTGCTGAAGAGACCATCTGCCACAAATGCCCATACCCAGTGATCAAAATATTTTAGTTTCTTTCCCAGCTTGGTGTCAGTGACAAAATATGTGAGGCTTGCAAACTGGCCTTTCAGTATTTAAGCCTCTTTAAAAACCAGGTGACACTGCCATCCTATTTGGCTCTGCTAGCCATATCCAGAAGACATCATGTTTTATGGTAAATTTTTCCTCATCAGACAAAAACGAAGTCTAAATATGAAAGGATTTGAGAAGAGGCACAGCTGTGGTCTTGTGCTTTGCCATATTATCTCAGAAAGATGAAAACTAAACAAATGACAAATAATGGCTCTGGCAAGCACATAGAGCCTGGGAGGAATTTGGATGTCAGGGAGGGCCACCAGCTTTAGAAAGCCAGCACCTGTTCTCAGATGGCGGGCGAGTCACACACATTCACACATAATGTTATGCTTAGAGACCCAACAGCAAATAGGCTTCCCTATTTCCTGACAAACCCAGACACACATTGAAAACTTTCTGCCCTTCTTGGTGGTCAGGGGATGTCCAATGATGGTGTTAAGATGATCTCGAACTGGGCTCCACTTTAATATTGCCCTTTTGCTTTAAATATCTGGGTCGATCTGTTTCTGGTACAAGAACTGTCACTTGGAACTTTGACCCCAGGAACTGGTCACTCATGGTAATGAGACAGCTTTGACTGACTCTAACTACAGTTTAGTAAATTCCACTCAGTAATATTTGGCACTTCTTCAGGACCTTCTCATTTAATTACAGGATAGTTCATCAGACAGGGACATCAAAGAGCATAATTTTTGATAATGATAGAATCTATACAGCAACAACTCAAACTCTATTTACTATGTAACATCCGCACCAAACCCCAAGAATTATGATGTTCTGTGTTCTCTTGTCTGTTCAATAGAGAGTTTTCTGATGTGTAGAGCATCATTTATGCTGTCTATGCTTCCTTTCCAATGAGCATTTTTAAAGCAATGACGGTATATTTCTCTCACTACAGAGCCCCCTGCACAATTTGGGGACCTCATAAAGTCAGCCTTTCACATTAATTGATTACCTTATTATGGGAATAAGTTAAGGAAGTTAAGCCCTGGTTTCCTGGGAGTTGAAGGTCAACTGGGAGCCAAACGTATTCTGACAGAAAGTTCTGTAGAAGTAATCCTTTCTGACAATATAATATATATGTACTAAAGCCCCGTGTCTCAGATTTCCTGGGTCACTTTTTATCTAGCATGGGAGAAATATTGAGGTGTCACATATGTCAGTCCATGCATTCTAATTCTTAGACCAGAAGATATGATTATCATATGGGTTGTTGTATATATGTGCCAAAATGAACTTTTCAAAAAAGTAAATATGAGGCTTACCACACTTACAACAAACCCTTGGAATTCAGTTGCAACAGTCAGTTCCTACATTCTCCAAAAGTCCATGACTTAAAACAAATTATTTTGTTGAGGTTTAGATTTGAGTCTTATGATACAAAGAAGTTGCTCAGGAACAAATTACTTAACCAGTGAAGGAGCCTGTTGGTTGCTACACAGCTCAGCTCTAAGAGCTTGATATTGGAGAGCAGCTGAGAATAATGGCTAAGAGCATAGGTTCTGGAGCCAGAGTCTTCTAAAATTCAACGCTACCACAAAGTAACTGTGTGACCTTGGGTAAATCACTGAAACCCCTCTGTCTCAGTACCATCTTCTATGAAATGGGGAAAGGGTAATATTTACCTAGGCAAGTTTTTGTGAGGACTAAGTTAGTTGATGTATAGATCTCACCTGGGGTCCTCTGGAAAAAAGACCAAGAGACAAACATTATGGTGTGGACTATTCATGTGAGAGTTATATACCTAAGGTAGTAACAGTGAGAGTAAAAGAGAAACATAACATCCAAGACATCATGCAATCCAGTGTGGTGCTCTACCATACTGGCTACTCCACAAACAGCTAAGAAGGCAGAGCACATTCCTCAGCAGGTGCTCTTTCAACACTGGGGACGTTAATGGGATTTCTACAGAGAAGGGTTGCATAGAGGAGGTATACCTCACAGCAATCTACAAATGAAGTAAATGAGGGGAAGGGGATTTACCTGCCTGACTTCTTTCAGCCTCTTGAATTCCACTAGTTCACTTTGCAGGGAAATAATTTCCCTATTCTACCAAGATTCTCTTCTGGCTCCTTGGCAGGTACCTTGTAAACCACACCTCATTGCTCAGTCAGATCTCAAATGGAGAGGTGTTTGGTGTTAGCTGAATAATGAACAAGAAAGATACAGTTGAGGGACCTGAGAAGGCACACGAGCTTTGTGCCCCTCATACAATATTCAAATCACTCATGGACATCTGGGTGGCTTAGTCGGTTAAGCGTCTGCCTTTGGCTCAGGTCATGGTCCCAAGGTCTTAGGATCTAGCCTCCAGTAGGGCTCCTAGCTCATCAGAGGAGACTGTTTCTCCCTCTCCCTCTGCCCCTCCCACTGCCCCCCCACTTTCAAATAAATAAATAAAATATAAGGAGAGAGCACATAAGCACAGAGAGTAACAGAGGGAATAACAGAGGGAGAGAGAGAAGCAGGCTCTCCACTCAACAGGGAGCCTGATCTGGGGCTAGATCCCAGGACCCTGGGGTCATGATCCCAAGTGAAGGAAGATGCTTAACTGACTGAGCCACCAGGCACCCCGATAAATAAAGTATTTTTAAAAAATATTCAAAACATTTAGAACACAGCCTGGCACATAACAAGCACTATACAAGGGGTTCCTATTTTTGTAAACATAGGAAGATTAAAGCAGGGTTTCACTGAGGAAACAAGCTCTGAATAAAAAGTCAACTGATTGTGCTAGTAATAAAAGAAAATAAAAATCAAGAGCTAGGAAAATGACTCATTCTTGGTGAGCAAAAAAGAAACCGTGAATGAAGTAAAGAGAACATAGAAATCAGCAGCTCCTCAACTCTGTGAAAGGAGCAAGGCCATCACATGCTTTATTTGGAAATAAGAACTGTTCATCACACCCTACTTGTACCTGCTCTTCCATGACAGTGATGTGTGGTGGTGGTACCCAGAGAAGTCTACATCTGGGCCCAAGGTTAAGGAGAAAGAAAATGGCAAAATGGCCAAAAGGAAGTAGGATGCCGATTGAAAACAAGAAAGAAATCCATAATTTTTTTTCAAACAATCATATGAGAAAAGATTTGAAGATTAAAAATTTGAAAGAAAAATCCTCCTCAAAATTTAATTTTCACTATAAAATTACTGGAAAATATTTTAGACTGATAATGGAGAATTCTTATTTGGGAGTATAAGGGGGAAAATGGATGAAATATTCACCCCTGGATCAATGTCAAGCTCTTACTGCCATGCCTGGCACAAACTAATGTTATGGAAATATTTGCTACCGGTATTACTCTCAGTTTACTCTTTCTTTACTTGTAAGAAATCTCTTCATAAACCCAAAACAACGAAATCACATGTATTTAGATTCACAGGTTCTTAAGAAAACAAACAAATTCTGTATGGTAATCAGTCAACTAACATTCATATGTAGGGCAATTTGGTGTTATCTATCAAAACAAGTGCACTTTCTGCCATGACCTACCAATTCACTGCCAGAAATTTATACATGTGAGGGGAATTTTTTCAAATATGAATGAAATAACCAATTGAGAGACTTATTTATTGCAACTTTTTTGTTATAACAAGTGTTGAAAGGAATATATAAGTATTCATTAATAGAAGATTGGCTAACAAATTATGATATATTCACCCAATGGAATATTCAGCAGCTATAAAAAGAATAAGGAACTACTTTACATGCTTATAAGAAAAGAGTCCCAAGATATATTTTAAAGTGAAAAACTCAAAATACAGAACAGCATGTTAGAATGTGATCATTTGTGAATAAAAAGTGAATTAAAAAGTGTGTAAGTGTACATGCACATACAGACACACAACCCCCCCCAAACACACACACATATATATACGACATAACTCTGGAAGAATGTATAAGAAACCCAATATGCTCACAGAAAGGACCAGCTGACAAAGAGAAAAAGGTAGAAGGGAGAATTTTTCCTGTATACTTTCTCTTATTTATTTTTGAATATCTTTGAATCACGCAAATGTATTACTGATTCAAAATAATTAAAACAAAATTAAATTAAATTAAAAGGAAGTGACTTACCTTATTTATTTGTTAAAGAATTAAAATAGACTGTTCTTACAGCTGCCTCTCCTCACATGGGATTCTAAGTTTCTGGGGAGCTGTGAGTAGGGCCAAGGAAAGATGACTGCTTTGCTCCTGATGATCAAGAGTTAGATGGGGAGTCCAAGACATGCTGGGCATGGTGCCAGTAAAAGAGGAACACATATATTTTACAAGATGGATAACAACTTTATTGGCCCTGAAATAGTTTTAAATCAATGTTCAGGTTGGATGTAGGCCATCACTAAGCTTCAGACCTTCATACCTTCATACATTTGACTATGTTGTCTAAGGTGAAAATTGTTGACAATCCTAGTCATATCCATGGCAGAGGTCTATGTAACTCATGAAACATCATAATTAACTATTATACTGCAAAACGAAAATGATAATAGAGATGCCAAATCTCTCTTAAGTAACCTCTTCATTCTGAATCTCTCTTCTATGAGCAGTGTAAGAATCACAGTAGATGTTCAAGTCCAACTCAGCCCCTGAGTGACTATCAGCCTCCTTCAGCAAGTTCTCCCCTTGTGTTAAGTTGAGCTTCTGAGAATATCAAGTAAAGGCATACTCTTAACTAAGAGAATCAATCATTGAACAATGGTATGTTCTTCCCATTATGCAAACAGAAAAACCATGCTTCACCCCACCATTTGTTCAATGCTGAGGGTTGAATGGGTAACTTTATTACATCTTAAGTTAACTGAGGGCTGCTGGGCAGACTCCAAAAGCAGAGGGTCTCTCTTTATCCTGATTGGTTGACCCCTCCAAGTCACTTGCTTCCCCTGACCTCAAGCACTGAATCTGTAAAGGGAAAGAATCACACTGCATGCCGTCTCTTCCCATTTCTGAAATTCTAAGTGTTTTGAGATAATTGTGTTTATTTATTCTACCAGTATTTACTAGGCTTATGTGCAGAGCACTGTTGCTTTATAAAAGTCAGTTCAAAGTGACTCAAAATTCTAAAGGCAATTCAGGTAGTAGCAATCTTAAATGTAAATATTTGAGTTTATCTTCTTTTTTAAAGTTCTTTTCAGAACAGAGCACCATATAAATAAGATTAAACTATTAGTGAAAAAATATCAACTACTCTATTGTACAGAGAAACCAAACACATTTTTAGGATGTATTTTATTATTATTATTATTTTCCTTTACTATTCATTTAAAATATCCTAAAAGATGTGCTTTCCCCTCATTTAGGCAAACAGTCTCTCTCAGTCCTATTTCTACTCTTTAGGGTGGAAAAGGTTATTGTTTTGCCTGTGCCTTGCTTTCTGATTTGTTAAGTAAGCCCCACGGGTGATGGAAGAGGCCCAGTTCTAGAGTCATTCATCCAACCTGGGGGCACACTGCTAGATACGTGATACATGGGAAGATGGGGCAGCAACATGGTTATCAGACATAGTAAGAGTTATGGAGTGTTATCCTGCTTGTATCAGCTTTCTACTTATATCATGTATCAAGAGAATTTTTGTGGCTTTGTTTATGGTGTAACAATGTCAAGAGACAAACAAGCTGAAAAAAATACAGTGTAAAAAAGGGGGCAATACTCCAATATACAAAGAACTACTACAAATTGATTGGGAAAATGCTAATTTTTAAAGATATTTTTATTCATTTGTTCAACCTGCATTTATTGAGGCCCTGTGTTCACAACTTTGATGATTTATAAAAAGGATATGAACAATTAACCAAGTAGAAGAGGCAAATGGCTAGTGATGTGTGAAAAGATGTGCAACCTCACTAAAATCCAGATAAATGCAAACAAAGTATAATAAGATAACATTTTTAATGTGACAAATTGGCAGAATAACTTAAAAGTGATAAATTCAGTGCTGATAAAGGATTTTGGCAAAGTGGCACTCTTTTATAATCTGGTGAGAACACGAATTGGTATAAACCATTTTGAAAACTTCTCTAATAATATGTATTGAAAGTAAAAAACAACAATAAACAATATTAACAAAATAAAATACATTAAAAGTAAAAATACACATTCTTTGACCTACCTATGTCATTTTTTCTAAACTAACATATATATGAATGAAAACATAATGCATAAATACAGTCACAGCATAAAAAATGTTTAAATATGCTGAAAGAACACTATAGGTTAAACAAATAGCAAATCATTATTGCAGATAAAATGCAGCTATTAAAAGAATACATTATTGGTCAGGAAGACTATCCATAATGATTTTTTAAGTGATAAAAGTGAATTGCAGAGGGATGTATTTAATAAATAGTATGTATCACTAAAACAAAAGTCAGCCCAAAATGATCATGAGCAAACATGTTTTCCTATACATATAGATGTTTAGTATCAAAAGAAGTATTCAATGATGAACTCTGGTGATTAACACCACAACTTCCTAGAAGTTGAAGAATTATGACCATCAAGGACAGTGGTGTAGAGAGAGAGGGCAGAGGAAGATTTTTAATTTTTTTTTTCTTTATGTATTTTTGCACCGTTTCATTGATTGCAGGAAACATGGATTGCTGTTAAATTTTTTAAGGGAAATTTGTAAAAGAAATTTCAAAAAATTGCACCAGAAATCATCAGAGGGGCAGCAAAGTAGGAAAAGCATGAAGTTGTGTTCAGAGAATGTAGACAGGAGGGAAGCTCACACTGGCCAGCAAGTGCTTGCTTTCCCACACAGGATCAGTGAATACTCAGGGACTGAGCATGAAAGGATATTGAGCAGAGATCCTTGTCCTTCCACATATGTATGTGTTTACCACTTGTATAATATGTCCAAATGATCTCCAGAGTGCATCTGATTTAATAAACGGTTGGACTCCTTTCCTGCTGAAAATTTCCTATAAATTCAGATGTTTCATTATTTCCTTTCAACACTCCTCACCCCATCTATAAACATACCCTAAAGCATTACATTTGTAAAGGACTTCACGATTACAAACTGCTTTCATCATAGCCCTATTCTTGTGGTGGGAAGGGAGATAGGTACTGTGCTTCTTGTTTTACTAATGAGACATAAGCCTTTTATTTAATGGCCTATAAATAATAATTGAGTTACAGTGAAATATTGCTATTCCTTTCCCCTTTCTCCTTAAGGGCTGTGAAACACAGCTTTGCATTTCAAGCACCTAAGTATACTGTGATTCTGACCACATGTGAAACATGGCTGGGTAAATTAATGGACTTATGTGGTGAAATCCACCAGGAAAGTTTGCTGGTTGAACAAATTCAGATTAAAACTAGTCACAATTCTTTATCAACAGGTAACTGTATTTTTCCCTCAAATATTACCCAGATAATTGCCTTAAATGTCTACTCCATTTTGTGCATGCAGACATGGCCTCAAAAACTCTGTAACAAAGATGGAAAACAATCCTTTAAAGTTAATGTGTTATTTCTGTGTAATTTCCACCACGAACAGAGCATACTAATGCATTCATTCACCATCTGCATCGGTTGGTACCATGGCCAGTTACCCCAGAGGACTAAGACACCCTGTTTTGTGACAGGCATTTGGACAATAACAAGGACTCCCAAATGAACAATGTGTGGTCTATATTATGTACAGATGGAAGACAGATAAATAGACAAACCCTGCAGGTTCAGCAGTTTGTTCAGAATCCTCAGTTCTGAAGGATTAAGATAGGCACATAGAAATATGTCAAAGCCGGTCTCCATTCTTATAAAACACTAAAAGTGAAGTTTAGGGGATATTTTTATGTTAGCTTTTCATTTGTATCAACAAAAAAAACTGTGAGATCATTTAAGAAGTACCCTTTCTTGGGGAAAGCCCACCTGTTTGCCCATTTTCAATGTCCTTCAAACATTTTATTTTGTTTTCTTGATGAGCAGCTTCAGGTGGGAGAATGAACAAACAAAGTCATTCACAGAGGAGAGTATGAGGCATGAATGAGAGACTGGAAACCAAAATGGCTAGGCAGCTCTTCTCTTTTGGCATTTAAGAAACATGAGAGCGTCAGGGGTGGGGCAGGGGGGTTCTTGCTGGCTCAGCCAGAAGAGTGTGCAATCTTGATCTTGTGGTCATCAGTTCAAGCCCCACATCGGGTGTAGAGATGACTTAAAGCAATAAAACCTTAAAAAAAAAACCTTTTAGGGGCGCCTGGGTGGCTCAGAGCGTTAAAGCCTCTGCCTTCGGCTCAGGTCATGATCTCAGGGTCTTGGGATCGAACCCCACATCGGGTTCTCTGCTCAGCAGGGAGCCTGCTTCCTCCTCTCCCTCTGCCTGCCTCTCTGCCTACTTGTGATCTCTCTCTCTCTCAAATAAATAAATAAAATATTTTAAAAAAAGAAACACAAGAGTGTCTACTTTAAAAAACAAATTACATTTAAATTTAAATAAGTCACTTTGGGGCACATTCATCACTTTTCAAAGAAACATGAGGATAATCATCACATTTATAGAATACTTTTTTTGTTTTGAAATAGTTAACTTCTCTGCTCTGAAAACCAAATGTTGCTTTACTTAGTCATTCATCTTTCTCATTGGCTTCATAGAGAATTATGTACAGATAATTGAGACTAGGGAGCCCTAAACATTTTTCTGTAGGCTGCATTATCCTTTGCTCAGTATATATGACTCATTATCATATTACTTGGTCTACAGCTCCAAGATCTTTATGTTATTTGGTTGCTATTCTATGAATTTCACATAATGTAAATTATTATTTTAATAAAATTTAAATATACATTTTACATAACTGCTAAAGAGACTCCTTGACGTTTTTCAAATAACTGGATAAAATGCTATGAAGTTCATCTGCTGAATCCTCAATCCAGAGCAATGATTCCTTCTTTCTAAAACATGTATCTATTCCAAATAGCTTAGCTATTCATTTATTCATTATACATTTATTGAGTACTTATTATGTACCAGGCACTGTACAGTATACTGTGGAAAAAGTGATAAGTGACTTATTCTTTACTCTGTAGTATCTCATAATCCAGAGGAAGACAAAAGAATCACATAAAATAAATTACAACTCAATGTGATAGGCAGCAAAATAGAGCTATATAAAAAGTACTATGAAAGCACTGAGAAAATGTGACAAACTTGGGGAGTCTTGAAGGGCTTCATAGGAAAGATAAAATTTGCCTGTGTCTTCAAGAATGTATAAATGTTGGTCAAGCAATGTGTGAATGAATCGTTTGACAGAATGACTAAAAAGACGATCATCAGTTCCTGCTGTAATCTAGGAAGTCTTAAGAAAACATTTGCAAATGTAGAACAAATGAAAAAACATGACAACTTTAAGGGTGACAAGATGGTGAGTTTTCTTGAACAGAAGTTTTGTGCAAAGGAAGGTGCAAGGAAACTACATCTAGTTGAGATAGGTTGAGATAAACACTCAGGTTGAGATAAACAGGCAAAGTGTCTTAAATCTAATGTCAAAGTGTTTGTACCTCATCCTGGAAGAAATGGAAAGGCAGGGTAGATTGCTAAACAAGGGCTGTCAAACACTCTAATGTAGTTATTGAACACTTAAGTATATGTCAGGACTGTTCTAAATTCAGCATTTGCAATCATGAAGAAACAGAATGAAGAGAAGGAGAAAGATTCAAAGAATCAACAGGACTCCACTGAGGATGTATTGCATATTATACTGAAGAAGAAAATGAAGGACAAAGATTATGCTGAGTTTTTCATCAAAGTTTGAGTTGTCATTAGTAAGGGAAGATAAAGAATCAGTTTTTGTTGTATAATTTCATTATAATCAGATGTTGCCTAATTTCTCTTACATCAATAAAGGATGTCTCTCTTTGTTTTTTGAAACAAGAAGTCCTGAGTAATTCAATTGCCCAAGATATTTCAGTATAACCAACAATATCATAGCACCTAAGAAATGGTTTCTTGGCATCTGAATGGTCATCCAATGATCTTAATGGTTCATCTTGGGAGAAAATATTTAGAATATTTCTGTACCTTTTACAAATTACACTGTGAACTCTAGAGTTAGAGGCATTGACCACATTCTTCATCTTGTCTTAGCTTCACAAATCAAGGAAAACACAGAATTCTGGTGACTTACAATGAGAACATAGTATAATTTCAGTGAGCAGTGACTTACTACATTTGTTAACATCTCTATCAATATGATGAACACATTTTAGGAGTCAGTGTCCATCATCTGGCTAGATTTAGACTGTGATGCCTTCAGACACATCCCACCCCAATAATGGAAGTTCTGGTCTTCTGAGTCTCCTTGGTGACTCTGGATGCTCCCGACCACCTGTGTCGTCTGGCATCAGTGCCTATTGCGGCAGTCCTGGCTGCTGCATCAATGACAACTCCATCCTTGTGTGGGCGAGCTGTAGAGACAGATGGTTCCTCAGAACAGGGTAGGGACTGTCAGTCATGGGAGGGAGGGCTGAACACGAGGCTGGAGTGTGCAGTGTGGATCAAGAGTACTCCCTATGTGGGTCCGATATCAGAAGTTAAAAAGGAACAACTCCAGGGCACCTGGGTGGTTCAGTGGGTTAAGCCTCTGCCTTCGGCTTGGGTCATGATCTCAAGGTCCTGGAATCAAGCCCCATGTCGGGCTCTCTGCTCAACCAAGAGGCTGTTTCCCCCACTCTCTCTGCCTTCCTCCCTGCTTACTTGTGATCTCTCTCTCTCTCTCTCTCTCTCTGTCAAATAAATAAAATAAAATAAAATAAACAAACAAACAAACAAACAAACAAAAACAGAATAACTCCAAATCTATTCACTTTCAGAGAGTTCCTAGACCTACCAGAAAGACTGTTGGATTTTCTTAAAAAAAAAAAAAAAAAAAGAAGAAGAAGAAGAAGAAAAACAGGATATAAACTACCCTGTTCAAGCAGCCTCTCTTCTAGCTCAATCTAGTTTGGATAGGCCATTGATCATAGAAGAAACATTGTTTCTAATGTAAGAGTCCACTCTAGTTTCAGGAACCAAGACTGAGTGCATTTCTTCCCAAGTAAAAGAAACAGCCATTCCCTTGATATGAGACCACAGTCTAGGAAGGAGGCACAGAGTTGCTGAGGAGAGGGTCCCCTTGATGGCTAGTCTGAATAGTTCTCCAAGTTTTTTTGTGAAATTGTGGAATCATGGAAACTATAGCTGACTCCCTGCAGTACAGTAGTAATCTATTTTTGAGCAGCACAAGTAGTTTGTAGCGGTATAAGGAATAAGACTTTTATTTATTTTACTTAGGAAGGGCTATATTCAAATCTCCTTTTATTATGATCAAGTATTTTTCACTTGCTTTTTCGTATTGATTCTGGGGATAAGGGAGAGATTCAGGGAAATCTAAGGACAGCTTCTTAGGTGGGATTATACAACTGCATCTAAGAAATTTTATTCTTACTCTGGGTCGTCTTTGTGCAGCAGGATGGATAGATGGATGGATGGATGGATGGATGGATGGATGACAGATGAAAGAATGAATGAGTCTTATCCCTGGTCTTAGGGAGATGAAAGGCAGTTTCTTCAGAATATCTTCTTTGTTCAGAAAGGATCTCTGGTGCCTGCTGGTTTTCTAGAGGTTGATCTAGAGGAAGACTTGTCAAAAATAAAGTGGTTTACCAGAGAGGAAAACAAATATCTTGGGTAGAACCTAATTGCCAAAATATCACAGTGTTGTCCTCAAGTTGGGCTTCTATTTACCCTCACGTAAATTTTACCACCCCTATTTTGACTTCTTTTAAAAATATTCTCCTCTCTCTTATACAGATACTATCCTTGATTTATGTATGTTTGCTTATACATCTGTGCAAAAACATTTGCACACACATGCAAGAAATAATGGGGAGCAGGAACACAGAGAAGAATATACTGGGTATTCACATTATCACATAGACTAATACGTACCCAAACCTCTTCCAAGACTAGTAAAACAATAGTCAAACCCATCTGAATGAACCCTAAAGCTCTCACCTTTATACCGTATTACAAATAAAGGTAGACACAAAGAAATGTGGACCAGAAGTAGTTATATGAATTTGGCATTACTTCCAACCACTCAGCATTTAGGATATTTTCTTCCCAGAGAGACCAAGAGAGAGACTGGACTCTATGGCACTGATCCCCAGAAGCAAGACTAGGAGAAGAAAGGGGCAAATTTGGCACAGGAAAACTGGCAAGGAAGAGGGGAAAGAGAGGAAGCCAGTACTTTATTGATCTCGGGACTCCCTGCAGCACTCTCCAAATCAATAGAACAAACTGAGGCCTCAGCAATTCCTTTTTCTTGTGTTTATGAATGTGCAGACCCTTGAGCAAGAGTTTTGAAGATATTATCAATCTAGATTCAACAGAAAAGACAAAATAAAATACAACACTCTCAAATGTTGACGAAAGAACTACCAAGAAGTCTCCTTGAGATGTGCAGATAAGACCTCTGTTCCTGGCTGCTATGCCTCACCCCTCTCCCACCTTGTAAATTACCTTAAGCAAGAACTTCAAGGATTCTAGAAAACTCTCGGAAGCCCCTGGGTTCTAACGCTGGAGGATCTTTTGATTTCAGTCATTTCAAGGTGACAGAGAACAGTACTGATGAATGCTTATTTGGTTTCGGCATCCCTTCTGAAAATTTAAGCTCAAGTTTTGTAACAATTACATTAAAATATTGTATTACTAATTTTAGAAAATTACAGCCAGACGCCTCATTTTCTGTGCCTCAGTGAGGATCTGGTTTCCCAGCCTTTTAAGACTTTTTAAAAGGCACAGAGCTGCCTATCATTTGATCTGAGATAACCTTTATAAGTCAATCTCTCATAGAAGCCTCTCCCTCACTAGTAGGCAGATGCATCATGGAGAATTTGGCAAGGTTCAATCGATAACTGAAGTAATGCAAGTAATGACACCAGTGTGAATACTGCTGGCTTAGATATTTCCTGTTTTTCAAAAGGAACAAGTACCCACTATTCCTGTCGTTTTAAAGGAAAGAAACAAGGACCATTATTTCTTTGGCTTAATATTAATATTAAATGGATGCCCACAGAATGTTGTCAATGAAAATCTGTGTTTAAAGTGATAATATATTCTAAATGCTTGGCCCAGAATTTTCTTAAGAAACAGCTCTTAGAATAACAGAGTTTATGGCATTTCTGAATATCCTCAAGTCTTGGGATTTGCGAGGTGGGACCCCAACACGTCACCTGATGTGCCTTTAATGTGGTTACTGACAAATTAATAAATTCATGGACATTCATTTCACATAGGCATCATTTTCATTAATTGGATAGGGCTCACAGACAGCTCACTGTTGAGTGAAGTTGGGAAGAGTTCGTATTATTGTCAATGCTGAGCCTGCAGGGGGCCAGCCTTAGTCACATGCCAATGTTATATTAATAGTTTTCAAAGTCATAAGAGTAGGTTTTTTTCATGGGGAATTTTTACTTTCTTCGTGGACAGAAAATTCAACCTGCAAGATGGTCAAAAAAAGATTTAAAAACGCAAAAAAGGAAGTCCTACAAAACTAGTTCTTCATTTTAACTTGACACGAAGTTGTGGTTGTTTTTGCTTTTCTCTCTCTCTCTCTCTCTCTCTTTTTTTTTTTTTTTTCCTTTAGAAGATAACTTTTTGGAGATAAACAGCTAAAAATTTCCAAGTTGACAACGGGGGCTTTTGGGGATCTGTTTGTATTTCAAACATGGCTGACATGGAATACATAAAAAGTAAAATAAACAAAACACCGAATCTGCTTATTCTAACAGGACAGGCAGGGGAGATGGTGGAGGAGCAATAATGGATGACTGGCAAGGTGACCTAGAGCCTTGCTGGAGCCTTGCTATCCAAACTGTGGCTTGAAGATCAGCAGCATGAGCACCATCAGGGAGGTTGTTACAAACACAAAAACTCGGGCTCTACACCAGACCTACTGAATCAGAATCTGCATTTTAACAAGATCCCCAAGTGTCTGCACATTAAATTTGTGAGAATTTAATTCTATAGTTAGTGTTGTCTGCACAGAATAGCAAAAGTTTTTATGTGGTGTATAAATTGGGGTCATTACTACCTGGCAAACATCTAATGGAAGAAAAGGGGAGAGGGCACATTCTGAGGTAAACTTATGACAATAGCAGGTAGTTTGCAGAATGCATTTTGAGAGAAAGCTTTCCGCTTGTTCTAACTTGGTGTAAATCTGTGCAGTAACTATGAATAGCTGATGGGATTACAGGTATACAGTTAATGCAGACATTTACTTCTTTACTTTGTGTAAACATTTGACCACTATCATGAGAGAACCAGAGAATCTCTGGAAATAAGCATAAAAATCCAAGTTGGCTCAAGACTCTGGAGACAATGAGGGATACTTGGGTGGCTCAGTCAGTTAAGCGACTGTATCTGGCCCAGGTCATGATCCCAGGGTCCTGGGATCCAGTCCCACATCTGGTTCCTTGTTCAGCAGGGAGCTTGCTTCTGCCTCTGCCTGCCGATTTCCCTGCTTGTGCTTGCTTTCTTGCTCTCTCTCTCTGACAAATAAATAAATAACATCTTTAAAAAAAAAAACAGTCTGGAGACAATAAGTAAATGACACAGAGGTAGAAAAAGAAAAGAAAAATAAGGTAAAGAAGTAAGCTGTACCATTGCAACTCCTTAGCCAAACTGGGTTCTCAAGTTTTACCTTTTCTTTTGCTGAGGAGGCACTATAAATGACATCAGAGCCACACCACATTGAAACCGAAATAGATTAATAGTTACCAGGCATCTAAGGTATCTACTATATGCTGGATCCAATGTTAGGCTCCAGATTGGTTTTTTCTTTTAAATCTCGCAGCAACCCAAATGAGGAATGTATTCTCATTTCCATTTCACTAATGAGGAAATTGTGGCTTAGCAAGGATAAAATAATTACTCAAGGCCAGAAAGCTAATAAGTGAAAGAGCTGGGTTAAAATTAGTTGAGTCTTACTCTGAAGCCCCTCCCAACCATGCCATGCTGCTAAGTATAGTTATCATATAAGTTAAATATTTAGTAAAATATACACAGTTATTACAATGTTCTGATTTAAACTAAACCAAACATTTCTTTTGCCTTTGTATAGTTTTGAATTAAAAGAAACATTTTGTGTATGGCAAAAAATAGATATCTGCACTGGGTAGTCCCCAAGTGATTTCAGCAAAAATTCCAGCACCCACAGTCAGCAGAACAGATAAATGACATTCATTATATCATTCTGCTTGGATCGGATTTGCCTAAAGTTCAGTGTGTTACCCTTCATTTACAAAAGGATGATTTCCAACAGAATTTCAAGGTATCATTATCATTCACCAGAAATATTAACCCCCTTTACATTGAATTGTCAAGGAGATTACTTGAAGAAATAGAAAGTGAACTCTAGAAACCACTGTCATGTGAAACCTGCATGGAATATGTGTTAGTGCAAGAAATAGTTAATGGAAGGTACCGAAAAGATTTGTGATTGTGAGTGTCTGTGTACATGTACTGAACAAAAGCTTGAATGAATGTCAAACCTTTGCCATAATAAATGCAAATAACCCGTGAAGGTAGTTCTGTAGTTCTGGGCTTTCTACTTTCACTTCAATCTGAACAGTTTAGCTTTTGTCTGACTAATGTATTAGGATACCATGTAAAAATCTTATGCTATTGTTCAAAGGGTTCTACTGCTAAAAAAAAAAAAAAAAAAGACTTGAAAACTATTGTGGTATAGATCAAACTTCTCACTTATAGATGAGGAAACAAAGATTCAGAACCGATGATACTTCATGTGTGCCTGTTGTATGCTGGGCACTGTATCAGAGGTTTTCAGGGATATTTCATTTAGTTATATGCTGAGAAAGTAAACCTGATAGACATGAATTAACTTGCCTAGGTCACACAAGTAGTCAAGACAGACTAAGGGCTGGAGGCTGGGACTATTAACCACCAAATTCTATGCTTTTCCCAGAATGCCTTATTGCTGGTGTAAAGGTAAGACAGTTTTGTCTTCCCATCCTATTCCCAAGATGGAACACTGAACTCTGTTTTCTTATTCTGTTCTCTTTACATGGAGATTATAATACTAGTCAACAACCCACAAGACTTATTTTTTGCTGTTTCCCAATATTAAAAATAGATGATGCATAGAGTCACACTTGCCTACTTTTTCCTCTTCTGGCCAAGAACACCAATTAATAGGATGGTTAGTTGTTGTTCAAACTAGCATCTTGACTCTGGAACATTTTTGTTTTACCCAAATATGTGGAGCTACACTATGGGATAAGAAATTCTTACTATTTCAGTAGATCTCAACCCATAATAAAATGGGCAATAAAACGTATCTTACCTCCTTGTTTTACATTTAAGCAGAAACAGTGATTCTCCTCCATATGGTTAAAATATTAAATGCTCACAAAACGACTTTGCTCATTCACCTTGCATATGGGAAATAAATAAAAATATCAAGTGAGTGAACATCAAGTATAGTCTTAAACTTGACCAATGAACTTGATGTTGCAATAGATTTTCTTCACACTATATTTTTTCATGATTTTTTTTCCCCACTTAAATGGCAAGAGAATCAAGGAAAGTAGATGTGGTAGAAAGAGAAAGTAGCCTAGTTGGCCACCACTTCAGGTGTCACTAAATCAATAAATTCTGAGATACTAGCTAATAAGAAAGTGTGATCCACTCAACATTATAGAGTAAATAGCAGCCCAATTAATTGTAATCTAGCAAATTCCTGGCACATTTTTCTTCCATATGTGGTGACTTGCAGGAGGGGTAGAATGTTGAGAGAGAAATAAGAAGAGGATGAAGAGAGAGTTTGGTAATAGGCAAAACATGAATTTTACATTTAGGGTTTCTTTTCTTTTACGATTCACAAGATTGAGAACTCTTGGCGCCTCCAAATATCTGGGTAGTTGGCCAAGTTCAAACTGCTCAGTCTGCATGATTTCACCTGGGTTAGAATTATACTTGTGAGCTAATAGTCTTTATATTCTGTCCAGGGGAAAGAGAGGAAAATAAATACGAGGGGAAGGATAATGATAATCAGTCAATGAGATTTAGAAAAATAAGCAATAACTAGCTCTTCCTTTCCTGAAAAATAACCCATGCTCAGCAGCCAAAACTTTAATTTGACCCTTTCTCTATGATGACAACAATAAAGCATGTTTTAATTGATAGAAGCCTCCAGGGGCAGCAGTAATTGCTATTTCAAAGAAAGAAAAAATGGAGAATTTCAAAGGCAAGAATCTTTTTCCTTATTTTTTTTTCTTGTTCACATTTTTAGTAGGAAGAAAAGTACATTAAAATTTAGATGAGCTAAGTCTATACAAGTTAATGTAACATATACCAAAACTGTAAGTTCATTTGGAATTTTATGTTTGCCACATTTGTCAATGGACTCTATTGTCCCAAGTGCCTAGTGTTTTATGAATGAAACATAGATTCTTGGAGGACTTTCATTAACCCTCAACCATCAGGAAAATAGAGAATCATGAAAGGCTCCAGTAGGAAGGACACTCTAACATCATCTAATCCAATTTCTTTATTATCATAGGTAACTGAAACCCAGAGAAGTTAGTAACTTGCCTGGAGCCAAACAGTACCAGTTTTTAAACTCCTCCTCCAGTTCTTTTTTGACCTTTGTCCCCCCTCTTATTCTATATTCCATGAATAATTTATAAAAGGTTATATTTGGAAGAAATATTAAAGGTTATCTATTTTACTATTTTCTCTGTCCCAGTGAGTAGCTACTGAGTATTTGCTTGAATACCTTCAGTGAAAATAAGTTCACTAGCAAAAGATTCCAGGGCAGTTTTTACTAAAACATTAAATAATTTCTAAGAAATCTTTAAACTTTTCTTTAAATATAAAGGCATTATAAAAAGTAATCAGTTTGCTCATTGCCAAATCATGTTTAGTTCTTTGATTAAAGTAAGAATAGAGTGGTAAACATTATGATTAGTATTATAATATTGGAGAATCCAGTGAAACAGGTCAAGTTTTGTAATTCATTAATAGAACCCTTATCAGCCAGCAGGAGTTCATTTATTCTCCTCAAGCATGACTTGAGCACTAGGGGAAAAAGGATTATGTTAATAGGATTATTTAATTTCTCAAATTTTTCTTATTCCTATTCAATATGACTAGTTTCTGTTTCTCTCTCAATTGAACTATGGAAGGAGTAACTGCCTTGGCAATAGATCAATATCTAATTTTTGGAAGTTAATTTTTTAAAGAAACTTGGGTTCTTTCAGGAAAAAAAGGCATAATGATACATAATGAAAAATACTATAACTATCTTGGCAAATTTTCTATGTAAAATTTCAACAGAATCCATCAATTATAGTAAATGACCAATAAAAATGTTCAATCAAAAACTCATTTTAAGATACATTGTTAATGAACTGTATATAATGATGCTTAATCAAAACTCGACATAATCACATGGGAGAAAAGTTCCACAGGACCTCAGGAGCACTATTGTTCTGAACAAAAGATAATAATAAAACTGCATAATTAATAGCCTATAGTCATGTGACCCTCTCTGGGGGAAACTCAATTTCATAACAAACTCTATTGTTTTTCAAAACACGGGAATTGTGTTCCATAATAGCACTAATGCCATAAGCAGGAAGGCATCATTTTTCAAGCTGTTTTTATTTGACATGTTCACACTAAAATATAACTAAGATGTAAAATCAGTGAATGAAGTTGCTGACCACAAAGATGGAAAAAAAAATTTGTGTGTGTCTATTTTACATCTTTTTTAATGTAGATATGACACACTACTTTTTAAAAACATTCCAATAGGATATCTGTATTAAATAAATCTACACGGAACATTTGTCTTTTTCTGGGGTATTGTAATAGTCATAGGTAACATAGAACACTTTGAGTCCCTGAGATATAGAGACCTCGGGGTGCAAATGAAAATAGTTGTGGAAAAGTTGAGAATAAGAAACACTGTAGATTATGAAAGTCACTCTGTTAAATCAAACATTTATCTGGTCAGATGTATTAGTATGTGAGTTTAGATAGTTATCAAACCTCAGACCTAAGTGTGTCTATTATAAATAACAATACTTTGTATTTAACATATATATAGCCAATATATAGATCCCAAAATATAATTCTATGCCAATTTTATTGACAGGAAAATAAAATAATAAGATAATGCCTGCTAAGAACACATTGGGAAGCATGAGGTTGATTTTTGAAGGTTATCAGTCAGAAATTAGCGTTGCAGTATTTTACTGCTATAAATTTGGGCTAAGGTCATTGGTTCAAATGCAGATGTATAGTTTATTCTTCATAAATATGCACAGTGAGTATAAAAGGCCTATTTCTAAGCATGCAAACTAAAAGGTATTATTGCCCCCTCTTTTAACTGCATTCAAATCAGAATTAAAGACATAGTAAAGACAACATATATTTTCAAGCCATTCAGTTTAATCACAATTCCATAGATGGCACCTTGGCCCAGCTGGCAGGAAAATTATAGCTGAAAGGGAAAAAATCGTATCAAAATCTTATATTTTCCCATTAATCTTCATAAGCAATATGGATGTTATCAATCTCAAAATGGCTAGTCATGAAAACATTCACACTGGATATAAGCAAGCACTTATTCAGAAAGACTCTACATTGAAAGTAGAAAATCATGGATCAAAGCAATTCCAGTGACTTTCTATGATCAAAAACAAAACTAAACTAAAAACCATAAAGTTAGAAAATGTGACTTCTTCCAGGGAAATACTGATATTACATTATACATCCTGATTTCATATATACATATACATATATATATATACACACACATATATATAATACAGTATAATGTATTACATTCTTTAAATTTATATATAACATTATATATTTTAAATTTTAGGTATAAATACTATATAGTTATAAACATAAAAGTATTAAATATAAGTATATATAAATATTATATATAAATATATAATGAATATATATGTGTGTGTATATACATATGTGTGTGTGTGTGTATATATATGTATATATATATATATATGTATATATATATATATATATATGACAAGAAAAACCTAAGGCTTAAACATAAGCAAATAGTGTTCAAACAAATTGGTAGTGGCTATTCTACAGTGAGAACTAGAGAATGGGAGAAGGTAACAAAGTAAAGACCTAGAATGAGAAGTTGAGGGAACATAGACTTACTTCTGAGTGTCACCTTTAAATGAGCTGCTCATTACTCCTGAGCAGTCCCACTCAGGGAAGTCTGTTTCTAAACTATCTGCAAGAAAATAGATGAGGATCCCTAAAAGAGCCCTGTATCTCCTGCAGATGCCCTCTAAAAGTAGAATACATTCAGTTTTCTGTAGATCTCCTCTTTTAGACTAGAAGGTAACTCCTTCAGGATCCAAGCAGGAGCCAAAAACAACACTAGTAAACACTAGTAATTTAACATATAGAAATATGAAATAGGCAAAAGAGAAATAATACTAAAAGAACTAAAAAGAATTCTAGAGATTACTGAAATAGCAGATGAAGGGAATAACTACCACCTCTAGGAATGAAGGAGGATATTCAAGGAAGAACCAAACTTGGAAGTCACTAATCCCTCCACCAAGGCTGAGATTTAGATCTGGTTGGAGAGGGAATGGCTGCAGACCATTGGATAATACTGAAGTTCACTAATGTGCCACAGGCAGGAATTGGTAAGGAGGAAACAACCTGCTGGCATGCCTGAAAACTCACTGGGAAGATGCTAGCTGAAGTGCCAGTAAGACTTGCTAGAAAATGTGCATCAGTTTGCCTCCCACTTCTCTCACTTGAAGGTAGCTGTGGCCACTGCACTACAGAAGAAAGAAGGAAAGCAACAAAACTAGGCGTGCATACAGACTTCATCTAGCATATGCTACTGAAAGGCTCAACATGGAGCTAGTTGGCAAAAGAGAAATTTTTATTGGATCCAGATTCAGTATCAAAAAGCAGTACAAAGTAGACTGGGTTTGGATTAAGAAGTCAACAAATTGATAACTGGAAGATGAGGATAATGGATCTGGGAAACAAAATTCCAAGTCTGATCTTCTGAATCATATTTTCCCTAATCTTCAAGTTACTGAACATACCTCCATTAGAGACAGGCATCCATAATGATCCAACTTCATGGAATAAAAAGACTAGGCAATGAAACTGGGGAAACAATGCAGAGAACAAAAAGTACAGCATGAATCTTGAAACAACAGGGAGATTCATTGTTATCCATGACTTTGATGACAGAGAAATAACTCTGGAAAAAGACATGCCAGAGCAGAAAGAAAATACTAGATCTCTGGGGGAGAGAATCGGAAGTTGGATGAACCTGGAGAGTGTTTGTGCCCAAGGTAACTGTCTTGCTTCACCCTGTGCCCATCCCTGTTATATCTATAATTACATGACTGCCAGTTTGCACATTATCTCCCAGCAATTGGCACTTGTGTGTATGGACCCCACTCATTGCCTTAACCAAAAAATAACTACCTATGAATTGAGATACAGAGTGTAATATATGGAAGTGTGTGGAAGCTATGCCCCAGTTCTTAATTTCAGTAACATTAATACAGATGACCAAACAACAATTTTAAAAAGAAATTGGACATTAGGTGTCAAATAGGTCAGGTATGTTAGCACTGCTGGTATAATTTCCAAGTGTTAATTCGTTGGGAAGGGGTGTTAAGCAACGATATTGGACCCTAACTCCTAAAGACTACCGAAAATGAGAAGAGTCATTGGTAAAACATTGACAGATGTTCCTAACACCAGTTTATAGATTCTGAACCTCACAGATTATCAAGTGTGATATCAATTGATGAAGTATGATAGTGTTAACTACAGAACCAGACTAGGTGTAATTTCAAATCCCACAAGCAAGGAAACATTAGCGTGGAGAGACATGAGCTGTCAGTATTTATCTGAACTATTCTTCCAAACTTGAAGACCCGAATTCCCCCTCCCCTTCCTAGCCCAGGCTCATCTTCCGAAATATTATTCTAGAGCCTCTGGAGCACTGTTATAGCCTGAATGACTCAGATTTGAGGAAATGAACTGCTGGAAGGAAGGAGTAATGCTACAGCACTTGAGTCAACAAGTATCTGTGAGCAGCCTAACGAATTTCCCCAAAGATGAACATTTATCCAGGAAAGATTAGAAGGAGCTGTGAGAGAAAGATGGATCTAATAAGAGGAGAAAAGGCAACAAATGGAGGTATTCTCCAAGGCAGAGCTTCAAAATCTTTAAGGTACAAATAAGAGGATCTTGTTAAAATGCAGATTGTGTTTAAGTATATCTAAGGCACAGCCAGAGAGTCTGCATTTCTAACAAGTTCCCACCTGATGGTGATACTGCTAGTTTGCAGAACACATTTTGAAGAGTAAGTCTGTAGTGGTCAGCAGTTCTCAACAAAGTGATACAGACTCCCAGGATGTGGTGGGAGGATATCTGGCAATGTCTGGAGACACTTTGGTTGTCATAACCAGGGAAGTGCTACTGATATCTAGTGAGTGGAGGCCAAGAATGGTGTTAACCATCCTACAATGCACAGGGCAGCCCCCACAACAAAGGATTATATGGACACAAATGTCTATAGTGCTGATGTTGGGAAACCTTGCTAGATAGAACTCTTTCTGAAGAGTTAACTACTGTTTTCCCCTAGAAAATGGATGAGGTTCTGATAAAGGTCACATTTAAAAGACAATAGCACATACTCTTCCCAAGTCATTGCCATGGTTTCCTGCCATCTTACTAGGTGTATATATTCCATATAACTTTGCTGATATTAAAGAGGTTAGCAAAAAAAGGGACAGTCAAGGAGGCAGGACATTTCCCAGGTAGAAACATCAGCTCAGAAAAACTGATAAAAGACTTCTAAAGTATCAGTGAGCAGTGTAGAAAGAAGAGCTTTACAAAGAAGATGGTAGTCTGTGAGTTGCCAGCTGAATGAGATGTGGCCCCAGCGTAAAAGAAAGTGTTAGGGCCAGCAAGCAATTCAAAGACAATCTAGGACTTCTGGTTCTAAGCCTCCCATTCCTAACAATAGGAATATATGGAAGTATGTGGATATGTATGATTTGGAATGTTAATATGAAGAAGTAGTAAGTTAGATTATTATATAATCAATGCAAAGTGGTTTATTAAACCAGTGCCCATGGTCCATGGTGTAGCAGGTTAAATATTTTAAGTATGTGGACACACATGTGTGTGGATATTTGATGGTTCAGTATAAATGGTGAGAGGCTGTCTGGAAGCAGTCTAGGAAATGAAAAGGGGCATTCGACAGTAGCTGAGCTTTCTGGTGTATGGAAAACACCAGATCATGAAAGTCATTCATGTCAAAGAGACTTTAATCAATCTTAGGCTTCCAAGTAAGGACAGACATAATTTAAGATGGGCCAATGGTGCATCACGACAGAAACTGGCACTTTACAGGATAGGTTGAATAGGTTGGAAAGTCTATAACAAGACAATTCCTATGAAGAAAATTCCCTCAGATTTCCAAAGGACAGGGTTTCTCACTCTACAAATGGTGCAATTAGTAAATTAAGAACACCTCAACCATTTCCTTCAAAAACAGGCCATGTGGCATTATGTGCAACTGTTTTGCCTTTGATACCAAACTAAATTATCAACAAGTAGATAGCCTTTAGTCTCCTCCAAGACAAACAGGAATGAATTATTTTCTAATCTCATCTTGAAGAACCAGACAGGAGGTTCAATAAATGTGAAATATTTCACAGTAAAATATGAAAATATGCTTCATTTCACTGAAGATATAAATTGGAAAGAAATTTTAAATAAGCAGTTAAGTTATAATTAATAAGGAATAGGATTTTGCCTGAAGAAAGAGCCACCAGCTCCTGAACTTGGTGGCTATAATGGTCACCTTTATCAAAGCAGGGTTCCATAAATGAAGGCTTGGGCCAAAGATAAGATAGTTTCAGCCCTTCAAAAGTGGCAACTGAGCAGACAAAAACTACTCTAAGAAATGAGTCACTGCCTGTCCTGCCTATACTCCCTGACACCAGCTCCAGAATTTTCCCCATTTATATGTTCATATTTACTTTATACTCACTTGTCTTAAATTTGTCTATTTGACCTTAGCTGTCTCTAGTTCCTGATTTTTACGTAACTTATCTTGCCACGTTTCCTCGATCTCTATCAAATTTGGAGCTTGAATCCCTCCTACTGACTCTAACCCATCCCCACAGCACTGAGGAGAAGCAGGTTCTGAAAGAAAGTAGTTATATGAGAACTCAAAAGGAAACAAACCAAACTTCCCTTATTCCTTTCTAAAGTCATAAGTGGTTATGTTTTGTCTACCCTCCTTATACTTAATCCAATTTAGAGTATTTACACAGATGAGAAGGAAAACAGCATAGATGAAATAAAGTATTAGGATCCTGCCCCCAAACTTCCACAATTACCAATCTATCTGCCTGAAATACCTCTACTTGACTCCCCTTCCTTAGGGATAATGACTCAGCCTTTAGACTCATATAGACCGGGTGTCAAGGATTAGATATGGTATGTTAGACAAGTAGCTCATCTTTCTAAGCCTCATCTATAAAACGAGACTAATATTCCCTACCTCATAGAGTTGTTGCAAAGATAACAATGAGTATAAAATGCTTAGCATCATTCAGGGAACTGAGGAACTACAGAAATGAATGAGAGAATGGGCCAAGTAAGTTGGCTACACTTGGTAGTGTTTGCCATAGAGTCTTTAATTATAACATTACCAATAAAATGATGGCTACCAATGTGTCAAGCACTGTTGTAGATCCTATCATTCCCATAACAATGTCAAGAGGCAAGTATTATGGGTGTCTTTTTACAGATGAGAAAACAGGCACAGAGCAGGTTAATGACTTGCCAAGGTCAAATAATTAGTAGATGGTGTTGATGAGAACTAACATTTGTTTAGTAACTGTAATGCACTGTACCCTGTGCTAAGTATTGGGAATGCCTCTACCCTCCTAGGGTTTATGGTCAGCCTGTTGGATAGAGCACAATTGTTCTGCTATTGTCTCTTTATGTCCTCTAATTCAGAACTATTCAAACAGTAAGCCACAACCAATGTAATATAGAGAAGAAAAGAACAATGGAAAGAAGGAAGGGAGGGAGGGAGGAAAAGAGCATGGAAAAAATGGAATAGAAAAATTATGGAGCATTGCACATAGGTAGGGTAATAATTATTTCATGAAACCTTTGTTTCATGAAACCTTTGTGTGTGTGTGTGTGTGTGTGTAATTCATTCCAGCATAGAATGTGTTAAGTTTAGGTCACAGTCTAAAAATACAAAAGGCACTGCCTTAAAAAATGCAAGCTGTCCACCTCATCCTCCCTGAGGAATCTGTGGCAATACTCTTCACAGAAATGGTGTTTGGTTTATCCAACAAGTGTCTTTTTGTGCTCAAAACACACATTTCATGGGGGGAAAGTTGTGGCATCTTCCCATATCTTGACCCAGTTCCAACAATCGAGCAGTTGTCTAAAGGTTATATTGCTCACCAAATTAAAATGCACCCTGCTCCCCTCTAGAAGCCAACTCTGGAAAGCACATATTCATACAGACCAATGTGGAACTTTTGGAGGCCCCTGGTTTGCTGTGACAAAGCAGTGGGCCCCCTTTACTAGCCCGTGTTCCACGTCCCAAGGGTGAGGGGCTCACTCTTGATTTATTCCGTGCATGAACATGCATATGTCTCCAATAGATTATGTGTTCCATATCAAAAGACGCAGGGAGGAAAAAAAAAAAAAACTCCATATAATTTAAAGTGCTGTAGCTTTCACAGGAGGCACATTTGTCACAGATAGGTTTCATCCATAACTCATTGTGAGGCCAGGACATTTTTGTTGTCACTGCTGCCACTATTACATTGTGTAGCACATTCTCCCAAATGGTCCCCTTTTCTCTTTTCTGGCATGAGTGTTCAGAAAGAGAAAGTAAGGCTGTCTCTCTTTTGTCCTAATTGTTTTTGTTTTTCTTTTCTTTCTTTCTCCTTTTTTTTTTTTTTTGTTGTTGTTGTTGTTGTTTTATTGGTAGACTTATTTAGATCCATGTTGGGGCTACTTTTTTCATTCCTCCCCTTTTCCTCCCGAGGTTTTTACAGTGTATTATTTACTCTCAGTAACCAAGAGTGATGATTATTTTCAATTCCAGGACTCATCACTCCCGCTTCTCCATTTTTTAACCATTACTTTTTATTCTTTCTGTACCCTGCAGCATCTTATGAAATATAAAATGTAATGAAACATTCAAACATTTGACATTCTCCTTATGGGTTTTCAGGGAAGCAACAGCGTGCACACGCTTCAGCTTTCATTTCATTAGTTACCTCGGCACTCGACAACGTTCTCAGAATAGCAAAGCAGATCCACCTGCACTTGCCGGTTGGCAGGGGCAACCTATTTTCATCATTGTCATCATCGTCATCGTCGTCAGCATCATCATCATCATCATCATTCTACCTCCAATTCCACGGAGGATTGTACAAAAGCCAGCTGGGCTGTACTAAAGCCATCCATTCCGAACCCTGCCTCATTCACTCCTGGACCTGTCCCAGTCCTAGGTCAGCCTCCGAGGGAAATGGAGAGACAGAACTCAGAAAACCAGGAGGTGGGAGATGGGCAGTGGCCCTGGCTGGGGGAGGGGAGTGAGTGCATAGGAGCTTGTAATGCAATGTGTTCATGTTCTTTGCCCCAATTCCCTGCTACAACTCATAGAATTTCCCCAGAAATAAACAATTTCATGGCAAAATTAGCATTCATGCACATGATATTCAGCAAATTTGAAAATAGCTAGTGCAAATTTTTAAATTAAAATTTCCTCAGTTGATGTCCTTGCAATGACACAATAAACTGGTGCTTGGGGATATTTGTCCACCTCTGAGAGCTAAGCCTGGTCTTTCTCAGACCATGAATTGCAGGAAATCACACTGGTCCTCTGTAGAGATAAGGTTGTTTCTCAGAGATGGGGTGGTATATAGGAAAGAAAAAATATCAGGAGCCAGGGAACTCCCATATTAAGGAGGATCATTTTTATAACTGAATTATTTTACCTTGAGGACCTTCAGTTCTCCTGCATTTACGTAAAGAAAGAATGGACTTTTTGCTAAAATGCTAAGATAGCATCTATAGTGCCATATGTCCTGGGCCTCACCCTTAGCTTTCAACCACAACACAAATGTTTGAGGAGCCTAGGCTGGTATGCACCATTTCCTTTGTCTCACAGCTTTCCCAAAATTTCTCAGAAAAGAAAAACCTTACCTTTTTTGCTGCATTCCTAGCCAGTCTGTGGGTAGCAGGGATTTCCCAGTAGCCCCCAAGTATGCTATAACATTTAATGTGGCACTTCTAGGTGTCCATCAAGCATTTTCTCTTCCAGGGTGGCTTGAGGTTACCATGAAGGACTCTGCAGATGGTGGTTTTTCTTCAGGACCAGCCATTCATGGCATTTAAGGCAGGATGGGGTCTTCAAATTCCACCTTGTCTTTCATGCATTTGAATCTCCCTTCACAAGTGTCCTTTGTTACCTGAAATAGTTCACAATTTAACACCTCAAGCAAATCTCTTCATCATCTTTTTTTTTTTTTTTTCTCTTTTGACCAGACTGGTAGGTAACACAGAGCCTTTCTACAGAATTTTTCAACCAACCGTCTTAGGATTCAGAAATAGCAGCCTTCTTTTCTAAACAGGGTGCATCTGAATCAATGAGAGAAACTAAAGCCAGAGCTAAACAGAAGATGGAGAAAGTATAAGAGAGTTATAGCAAGGGAGGTGGGTAGGGGGTAAGGCGGATATTGTGGGAGAGAGATAGAGAGAAGAGTGCTGTGCTTGAGTTTCAGTGTTCAACACTAATACTGATCATACATAATACCACAAGCATTTTTCAATAAATTCCAAATTTACCAAAGAAGGTACTATTTGGGTCTGTTACTTGCAACTGAAGGAATCCTATACAAAACATAGAAGAGACTCTAAAGTCATCAAGTCAAAAAAAAAAAAAAAAACACACGATGCATCTAATTTCCTCTGCCAAGTATTATGGTGAATGCCTCTTATGACAGGGTACTAGCTACTTCCTAAGGCAGCATTTTCAATCAGTTCTGGCCATTATTAGTATAAAATTATTATACAGAACTGAAGCCTTTCCCATGGCACTTGCCTCTTATTAGCCCATGAACTACCCTTCTTAGACCAGAAAAATTTACCTTCCAAATGGCAGTTCTTTAAATATTCCAAGATAGTTCAAATAACATCTCTTATTCAAAATGTTAACTTTTGTTTTTCCAAAAGCACTTAATATCCAATTTCTTCCTTTCTTTATCAGATGATGCCTTTTAAAATCCTTTTACCTTTCTAGTATCATTCTTCTGACTACTCTAGGGTGTACAGTCTAGAACTGGACACCCTACACTAAGTAAGCTGTGAGCAGTACAGAAAACAGCAGGAATCTCTCTTCCAGATTCCAGGACTAAGCCTGCACTTCCCTTTTGACAATCACAATTGAACTTATTGTTGACTGAAGTTGTTAATTGTTTTTTATTCAAGCTAAAGATACACTCCCATCTCCTCAGCCCTGTGCTTATTTGAAATTGGATTTTAGAGCCAACTGTAATATTGTGCACCCTCCCTACAAAATTTCATTTAAAATTCAGTGAATCAAAAATTGAGGATGATGATGAAAACATTCTGGAGATGAATGATAGTAATATTTGTATAATAATGTGAATGTGCATAACACCACTGAACCGTACACTCAAAAATAGTCAAAAGGATAATTCTATTTATATTATAAATATTTTACCATAATAAAAAAATTGAGAAAATTTAATTATGGACTGGATCTTAGGGAAGTACAGTTAATATTCTTAGATATGATCAACACAAGCAGAGTAATATAGAAGAATGTATTTTTAAGAGATAGAGAGCAGGCAGGGGTGCTTATGTGCCTCAGTGGGTTAAACCTCTGCCTTCGGCAGGGGTCATGATCTCAGTGTCCTGGGATCCAGCTCTGCATCATGCTTTCTGCTCAGTAGGGAGCCTGCTTCCCCCTCTCTCTGCCTGCCTCTCTGCCTACTTATGATCTCTCTCTGTCAAATAAGTAAATAAAATCTTAAAAAGAGAGAGAGAGAGCAGGCAGATTTTATGAGGTCTGCAACCTGCTTCCTAGTGATTAAAAATGTAGATATTTTGATAGGTAAAAAAATGAATAAAATATCAACAGCTGTTTAACATAAGCACTCAGCATGTGAGTTTTCATTTTTTTTTAAAAGATTTTATTTATTTACTTGAGAGAGTGAAAGAGTGCATGAGAGAGAGAGCCCAAATGGAGGGGAGGGGCAGAGGGAGAAGCAGACACCCCACTGAGCAGGGATCCCGATGTGGGGCTTGATCCCAGGACCCTGGGATCATGACCTGAGCCAAAGCCAGATGCTTAACTGACCGAGCCACCCAGGCACCCCAATATATGAGTATTCATAGAGTATTTGTTAACTGTTTTCATGTGTGGAATCTTTCTTATTAAAAATTTGGAGAAAATTCAACACAAAATTTTAGTTTGTTAAGTCATTTTGAATTATGAATCTGTCATTCCTATTATCCTCCAGTATTTGTGTCATTACAAATTAAATAATAAATTTAGTTTAATTATAATTTATAATATATCAATATAAAATATTTTATTCTATATATATAATTTATAATATAATTTAATATTTATTCCAGCCAGAAACAAAACTGCTGAGGAAAACGTGATTGAGGACTTAACACTGGGGTAGGCAGGAGACATCTTGCTCCAAGCCCACACCAATCAATCCATCAGTGCCTTTACATATAGTTGTTCAACGAGTTATGTATCCATTTAATTATCCCAACTCCATGGCATATTTCTGCAATATTCTACAAGAATACGGAAATGACACAAACCACTAGCTCCTTTTCTAAAATTCATATTAATTATGTCTCCACAGGTGGCACATCATGATGGAGTGACAAAAAGATGAGCATTGGAGGCCAACCACTTTGGTTTAAATCCTCAAAGGGCCACTCAGCAGCTATGTGACCTTGGATAAGCTTAATAATCTACCTGAATTTTAATTTCTTTGTCACTAAATCAGAATGAGATAGAGTTGGTTGCAATAACTAGATTTTTTGTTGGTGGTCTAATACTGCACCCCAGGCATACTGCCAGGTATTGGACACGAAGCAGGGACTGTGGCCAGGGAAGGTACACAGCATGTGTAAGCTCATTTTCCCTTGGCCATCATGAGTAGATGCTCATCAGAAAACACACATGCTTTATCAGCTCTGCTTTGGCAGAGAATAGGATCTCAAGATTATGAGAAATAAGACCAGTGATCTTTGATGAAGAAAAGAAGAGGAAGATCAGACCACAGTCATGGATGCCCTCAGGGGACAGAAGTCATCCTGGCCCCAGGATGTAGCCTGAGAGTCTGGGAGTCTGGGATGAGCAGAAGTTACAACAGGAGGAAGGAGAGGTGGGAAGAGCCTTCAAAGACGCCTGAACTCATGTCATAATCAGCTCTAAATCTGCTGGAAGCCATCCTTTGCATAAATGGATTTTAAAAGATAAAAATATCTTGTGTGTGATTTCATGATGAAATCTTTCAGAGACCCCATTTTTGCCCAGCCACCTGTAAGATAAGGCCCAGAGTACAGCCTAGAAAGTATTCTGGGATTTGATGCTCATTAACCTCCCACCATTTTCAGTCCTATATCTCAGATGCTAGAAACACTTGGAGCTGTCTGAACTGCAGTGGGCTTTTGCACCTTCCTTGGCACAAGAAACCTCCTCTTTCAGCCCACCTTTGGCTTACAGCTAACTCCTACTGCCCTCCTTAGGAATGTATATTTAACCATCTCTACCCCAGGCTTCAGCAAAAAATCCTTGTATTTATTATTCTCTACTATGACTATTTAACTCATATATTTGCTACTCCAAAGTCCCCAACTCCTCAATCCCTCTGGATCATCATCTTTTCCCTTAATACCTAATTAAGATGGCTTAACTGGAAAGCTGAAGGCAGTCGACCCGTATATGCTGGCATTTCTGAGGGACTTATGTTTCTAGCACCACTCATTCTGCTTTCCTGTTCCCATTTACCATTCTGAGAGTTACCTCTTCTCTTTTGAGCATTTCACCCCCAACAAAAGATATGTACTTTTCTTCTGCATTCCTCCAACTTAATCAGGAAAAGAAGGCTGTTATATGTAACAGACTTTTCAGAATAATGTCACAAATAATGGGGTATAATTATAGCTCAGAGCAAGAAATAACTCCACATCCCATGTTCCTTGAAATTTCTCCAGTCATAAGAAATATTCACTGGTCTTCCCTCCCAAGAGCCCCTCCAGCTGCCTGCTGCCATGTTGAGCCCCTCTACCTCTGAAATCCTTTCTTCCACTCTTCTTTCTACTTTGTCCCAAGTCCTGGCAACCGATATGAGAACTGCAAATTTTTGACATTTTATTTTCTGGATCACTTTTTCTCTTCTCTCCAAATCTCTCCCATTATATTTCCTTGAGACCTTGTGTTTTATAATCAAAATCAGCCCATCCAAGCATTTTCCTAAAGATGAATTTATTTCCCCCCAGAAAGAAATTCTTCTGGTTCAAACTTCTACCAGTGCTAGTAAATGCGTCATTTCCATCATAAAACTAGAAGATCCTTAGAGCTGGAAATCTTGTTAGGATCACTGGCCCCCACCAGAGTGATGAATGGGTGATAGAGTCTCGGTAGATTTTTGATAAGCCAAGGAAGGAAGCAAGAAAGAAAACAGAGAAATACATTTCTAGTTGTAGAATATCAAATTGACCTTTTTTTGTACCTCCGAAATTATATGGTGTCACTTCCCATTTAGAAGTTCTGCAGTGAACCCTTTGGGATACATGAGCTTCCAGCCCACACTTTCTTTTTTCTTCCTTCACACCACCTACCTTTCTTTCTTTCTTCCTTCCTTCCTTCCTTCCTTCCTTCCTTCCTTCCTTCCTTCTCTTCCTTTCCTTTCCTTCCCTTTCTTTTCCTTTTCTTTTCTTTTCTTTTTTTTTTTTTTTTTTTTAGAGAAGGGAGACGGGCAGAGAGACTGGAAGAGAGAGAATCTCAATCAGACTTATCCTCAGTGCAGAGCCTGACCTGGGGCTCCATTCATGACCCTGAGACCATGACCTGAGCTGAAACCAAGATTCAAACACTTAACCAGCTGAATCACCCAGGCAGCCCAATTCTCAGATGCTTATGAAGGCAATTGCTCTTACCTAATATTCTCACAATTGATGCATTTCTCACATCGCCTGGTCCACTCTTCCTTAGTACTCTTCCTTAGGACTTTTCAGTCTCTGCCCTCAGATTGTCTTTTACATGGCTGTTGTAAAGATATGCTGTTCAGATTCTCTGTTCAATAGCATAAGTCCAAAGTAGACTGTCCCCATTGGGAGCTCCTGTTCACTCTACAGACCCAGTACTCAACTTAGAGTCACACTATAAAAGGTTTCTATTTCCTTTGTCTGGTGGTCTCTGATTATGTTTCCAGTCTGTGTACTTTCCAACTGTGATCCACATTATCTGATCCCTGTCTCAGCTTGCTTTCCCTCCATCACTTCATCCTTCCCTCTGCCCTGCCATTTCTACTGTGCAGGTTGAGATCTGGTACCCTCTCATTTCAGGAAGAAAATTCATGCTTGTTTCCATTGCCAAGCTTTCTTCCCTGATTAGTTATAATTCTTCAAAGGGTTTAGAAAAGGCAAGTAGATTGCTGTCATCCCAGGCAGCATTCCCAAGAACTGGTACTTTCCTATCATTTGCAACATCTGATTTTATTCTTCCTTTTAACCTCAAAGAAGGAAACTTCTCTCATAATCCAGCAGAGTACCATCTGACTTCAGAAGTCTCCTTCCCTCCATTTGTGCCCATCACTTTAACAATGGAGTACACTATTTCACTTTGGAGTCATTGATTACACTTTGGATTATAATTAATCTATTTAATCACTGCTCCTTTAGTATCCATTCCCCTTAGATTCCTTTATTTCTCTGTGGAGCTTCACTGCCTCTATGAGCACATGTGCACACAGCCTTCTTCCTATCTGCATTCCTCTCCCACCCACAGCCAAACCTTCTTCCAAGCTTCACTTGAAACTCAGCACATCCCCCCACTCAGCCACTGCTTTCCTCTCCTTATTTAAACAGATCATAAAAACCTATTTTTTTTTCCATAAAGCCCTTTCTAAAGCAATTAATATTATGTACTTATAGTTTCTTCCCCAATGGCTTCCAAAAAAGAATTATGGCATATATAGTCATCTGGGAAAAAAAATATTCTTCTTACATACAACAGAGATTATATCATAATACCTACTATACTTATCTCTCTGACTTAAGCAACATAAAAATTTCAGTTCGTTGTATTTTAATACCAATTTTTTATTACCAGAACACTATAATTCCATACCAAACATTTTAGAAGACATCGCAGAAATAATACCACTTATTATAAATATTTATAATGTATTAAACACTTACATGAAGCACTTTATAAAGTATTTAATTTTCACAATAACCCTTCAAATTTGGGGAAAATAATTAAACTACTTAATTATACATCTCTCAATCCAAAAATAGGGGAAGTATTCAATTTAAAATACAAGGGCACAGTAGTCTCTGGATTAGACATCAGGAGGACATGGGTTCACCTGTTTTGTTCATCATTACATTTAGCATCTAGTATGATTGTGGGCCCATGATAAACACTTATTTTGCATCTGGTAGATGAAGAAATAAATGAATGGAAAAAGTTGCTGAGATTGCATAAAACGTAGACATTAAAATTTAGATTAATTTAGCCCTCTCAGACATCAAAGCCAATGATTTCATTTTATAATTTTTTTTCTGAAGTAAATGAAACCCTAGTTCTTTCCATTATCACATTCACTACTGCCTTTCTCTTTAGTTACTGTACTGTTACTAAGTATCTTTAATTTTATAGATTCTGGTTGACTTTAGTAGTGACTAGAAAAAGTTGCACCTACAAAATAGGTGAACCTCCAAAAGGTGGCAGTAGAGTGTAAGTCACATGACCCAAGCTCTAAGGCTTTATACTACTGGCTAATTTGATTGACAGAGAGATAAGTAAATTTTATCTGCCTTTTCCATCAAAAAGAATACATTTTTAAAATAATTAAACTTAATATTAATTATGCTAGAAAATATTTTATATACATTTTTAAAAAGAAAAACTCTAAGGGGTAATTTGAAGCTTCCTCGCTAGTTCTACCTCTTCACAGTCGAAGTCACTTACCAACAATTTGTTCTTCAACTTCAAGCCTGTTCCACCAGTTTCTCTGAGCAGCTTGTTTGCTAGACTTGGTCTCCTCTTTTGCCAAGTACCTTTCCTATAGTTTCACACTAATGAAAGAGATACCCTCAGTTTACCTTTTCAACTTCCCTTTAGAGTTTGGTTGGTTTGGTTTTGGGCATTGCAAAATCAAAAGGTATAAGGAATAGCTGCTTGATAGCCTGATGTTGTTGAAAAACTGGTTTTACCCAATCAAAACAAAGTATTTACATTTAACTCATGTTAATTTTGTCTATCCCACCTGTCAAATTCTATTTCCCCAACCCACAATGAAAGCATGCATGGGCAAGCATCTTGAGTGAGTGCTAAGAGGGTACAAGACTGGAAGGGATAGTAAAGCATCAAATCAAGGGAGTAAACTTACTTATTGGACAGAGCTCAAGATCTGTACAGAAATGAAAATGGGAAAATCAGCATCTACAAAGACCCAGAAAAAAAGGTCACTGCACCTTTAGGAAGATAGAAGTAGTTCAGTATGTCTGGATGAACACAAGATACCCAGGAGTACCTATTTGCTCACAAGCTCATGATCTCTAAGCCTAGGGTATCAAACAGCAATGTTTTGTATCTTATAAACTTTGGATCCTCCCACTGAACAGAGTTGGTTCAACCAAGCTGACACTATCTCAGTAACAGCCAATCTTCCTCCTGGCTAATGACATATGACCTATTGCTGGGTGTAGAAAGATAAACTGGGCCAATATGTTTCCTTTCTCAAAATCTTGCACTAAGAAAATGAGCACAATATGAGTGAGATTTAAACCTGAGATGCATATGATGGGACACCTACATGGTGAAATTATGAAGGCATAAAAATTAGTAAGAATGAAAAGTAAATTAAGAGAGAAAACTGTAACAGACATAAAGAACAGATATGCAGCATAGAATACTCCTGTGTAATTAAAATTAATTAAAAATGTAATTTTTAAAATAAAATTGTATATTAAATATACAATTTAATTATATACAATTTTATTTAATATACAATTTTATTTTAAAAATTACATCCCACAGCTGTACCCTCATAAACATTGATGGCAAGGCTATGTGGTTCACCTGGCCATGGTCCAATTTACCTCTCTTGTTTCTCCTGATAACACTATAATAGTACTCTCAGATTGTCTTTGTATCGTTCTTCTCATTCCACTGTCCAAATAAGCTCATTTTACAGATTATAAAATTTACACACTGAGAGGATGTGACTGGCCCAAGTAATGTTTAGTGACCCTTCAATTAGAACTTACCTTTTTTACTCCTTTAGCATTATTTGCTTCGGTGTGCCAGAAATGAATCCCAGAACTATATGTTAACAGCACTCAGACCCTACATCTGCACTGGCCAGAGAATTTTCACAGCCTTTGCCTGCTTCTCATCCAGATTATCAGTTATATACTATAAATTATTGATATACCTGAAAGTATAAAACATTTTTAATATTTAGCTTGATGCCTTTCTAGTGTGTGCCACTATTCTGATGCTGCCATTCCATTGAGCTTAGTGTAAATGACATTATTAAATTGTTCTGGTAGCATAAAATTACATTCTTTAAACCATGTGCTAAAGAATATTTTATTTTAATGCAGTTTTTGCTGTAGAAATATCTTCCACAACTCACTCACTCTAACTCATGGAACAAGAGCGGCAAAAACAAAAAAAATTTTGCTCTAGTCCCTTAAATGAGGGCCAAGTGAAAAAATTAATCATAATTGCAATAGCAGTGATAAAGTTGCTTTAGAATTTTTTTTTTTTTTTAGTATTTAATTGACTATCCTTTGTTACAAGCATTAAGTTTTAAAAGTACAGTAGTAGGAAGAATCTAAGTAAGCACATATCGTGGTAAGTTTCAAAATGGCAAAGTGTTGGTTAAAATAGTTTGTCAAATTTTGTTAATTGTTTTGTTTTATCTCAAGTTGTTGTTATGGAAATACATACACAGTTAAAACACATACACGTGTACACACACACACACTCATAACTCCGTATTTTCTGTGCTGATACATTTATCCACATGCTTATATTTAATACAAATGGAATATTCCTTACTAGTCCTACTGCTGTTGTTATCAGAAGTCTGTAAAAAGTGAAGTAAAACATGTAACTGGTAAACCATAGTGAATCTTTTAAAATAGAGCATATTCCACAAAACCCAGATTTTTAAAATAGGCATGTGTGAATATATAACGTGAGATTCCAAATGTTTTATTCAAATAACCTAATCAGAAACATGTCTTGGTGAGTAAATGGGATTTAGGTTACCGCATCTGTGTTTTCCAGGTGCATCCTTGCTGACCTTGAAGGTAACAAATAGGTGTAAAAGACATCCAGGCCCCTCCACTGAGTGCATTACAAGTTCTTTGTGATCATGCTGGAGATGCATTAACAGGATACTGTGGCTACAGGACAACAGAGGAACCAAAAACGCACCTCTTGAATATTATTGCATTACAGCTTTGACTGATGCTCTGAAATCAGGGGGCCAAGAGATAACAAAATAGGCTTTTAAACTTCCACAACTGCATTAGCCTTAAGAATCCCAAAGGAAAAACTTCTGACTGAAGAACCACAGTTGTCCCCGTGGACTTTGAAGAAAGCTACTGGTAAACTGGCTTCTCCTTTGAGCAGTCAGTTCTCAGGAACCTGGGTGATAGAGCAATTCAAGTTATTATTGTTTGAGGAAATCCTGCCACTGCATCCCAGCCAGCCAGGCCAAAGATCGTCCTCCTGATATGGCTCGAGAACCAGCAATATTTTAGTCCACGACGACAGATAACCATTTAGCTGCCACTTACTTGGGGGTCAGTAATGATTATAAGTTGGAGACTTAATTTCACCTTCCTTAACACGAAAGCCTCCTGGCTATGGGAGTGTCAACAAGAGAGGACAGAGGATGGCTGGTACCAAAGGACTGGACAAGTTTATGAAATAAAGGCACTATTGACGACCCTGTTGGTGAATCTCTTTTTCCTCAATTCTCCTAGAATCTACGGCTTCTAAGAATTTTTAACTTCTGAATAATTTACTATATATTAAACACACATCACCAAATGTCCCCCAGAAAGATTGTCCCGGAGACGCTCACCCCAGCAAGATCTGAGGCAGCTCCATCTAAGCAATCTTGCCAGCTTTGAAACCAGGATTTGTCCATCTTTGCCAGTTTCATAAAGGAACTTATTCTTCTTTTTTGTTTTATTAGAGCCCATGTTGCCATTGGTTTAAATGATCACATTTGTAAATCTAAACCTTTAAAGTACTTATTTTAATGTGTTTAATGATAGTAAATCAATCTCGCATTCTTAGAATAAAATCTGCAAGATGATGAATGATTCTGTGAATATCCTGCTAGTGTCAGTTTGATCTTCGTTATTTACAATTTCAACACCTATGTTAATTAGGGAGATTGGTCTCTGACAAGTCTGTCCAGTAGCTGAGAATGCTAGCACACACCAGTTCCCGGAACACCTGGGGGCCCAACATTGTAAACCATTATTAGGCATATTGGGCAATGAAGAAAAAATAACAATAGGGGTGTCTTATAGTTAAATAAATACAAAGGCTTACCATGCATTTTTGTATATTTGAGATCCTAAGATGCCCTGTACTAAAGAACTCTGTTAAGATTTGTTTTATCTATGGTTTATTAAACTTATTTTGCTAACTATATGGAATGCTTTCGGTATAGAAAAACTACTAACTTCTGACAGGACATTCAAGTGTTTCAGTTGACATTTTGAAAAGGGTATAGTTTTCTTTTGTTCTGTATTTGGCATAAGTTTTATGTAGTTTTACAAAATTAAACCGTCTTTTCCTGTTCTCTAAAATGGCTTAAATGGAAAACATATAATTTATTCCTTGAAAGTCTGAAAGAATGTGCCTATGAAATTAACCAGTCCTGGTGATTTTTGTTAATGATTGTTGTATTTATTTTTTCCAGTTTCTTTTAGGATCCTTGATATATTTTGGTTTTATATTCTTCGCAAGCACTTTTAGAAATTTTCTCAAAATAGTATCTACATAATTATTTTCAAATTAATAGAAAATTTTAATATACATCCTTAATACTTTTGAAAGCTTTTGTCAGGGGCACCTGGGTAGCTCAGTGGGTTAAGCTTCTGCCTTTGGCTCAGGTCATGATCTCAGGGCCCTGGGATCGAGCCCTGCATTGGGCTCTCTGCTCAGCAGGGAGCCTTCTTCTCTCTCTCTGCCTGCCTCCCTGCCTACTTGTGATCTCTCTCTCTCTGTCAAATAAATAAATAAAATCTTTAAACAACAACAAAAATTAATTTAAAAACTTTTGTCAGAGGGCTCTTGGGTGGCTCAGTTGGTTAAACATCTATGACTTCGGCTCAGGCAGTGATCCCTTTTTTAGATTCCAAATAGGAGTGAGATCATATAGTATTTGTCTTTCTCTGTCTGACTCATTTCTTAGCATAATGCCCTCAAAGTCCATTCATATTACACAAATGTCAGGATTTCCTCATTTTTATGGCTGAATAATGTTCCATTATGAATATTTTATATATTTATTTACATATGTATGTATACACACATACACACATATTACATATATCACAACTTCTTTTTTTTTAAGATTTTATTTATTTACTTGACAGAAAGAGATAGCAAGAGAGGGAACACAGCAGGGGGAGGGGGAGAGGGCAAAGCAGGCCTCCCTCCAAACAAGGAGCCTGATGGTGAGCTCCATCATAGGACCCTGGGATCATGACCTGAGCTGGAAGCAGATGCTTAAGAACTGAGCCACTCAGGCACCCCAATATCACAATTCTTTATTCATTCATGCATTGACGGACACAGGTTCTTTCCATGTCTTGACTACTATAAATAATGCTACTATAAATATGGGAGTATAAAGATCTTTTCAACTTAGTGTTTTCATTATCTTCAAAGTAGTTTTTAAATATTTCCTTTACTATGATTTTATTATTTAATTATCACTACTTAATTTATCTCTTGTTATTCTATTTTTTGAATGGTGCAAGGTTTATTTATAGTCCCTCTTTATCAATTAATTAGTATAAAAGTTAAGCCTCTGGATTTGCTTTTGAGTAGGATTTTTTCAATCTTTTACAAATTTGGCACATAATATTCTTTTATATGTTATTTTCTAAATGATTTATTAATGCAGTATTAATCTCTTTAATGATATAAGAATTATTTAGAATAATGTTCTATAAATTTTATTTAATTTATGTGATTATTTTTAAATTGTATTGTATTTATCCAAAGAATGCAACCTGCAGCATTTCTATACTGAGATCTGGCATAATCATATTTCTAAATGTTCAATAAATGCTCAAAAGGAAGTTGTATTTTCTGTAAAGATAAAAAGTCTCATATTGTCAAAATAATATCTTCTCTTTAAAATTTTTATATATGTATTATTGATCTCTTTTATCTTCTAAATAATTAAAGAGGTAAAAGTTCTTCAAGTACAATTGTAATGACTTTAATATATCTTTATTTTCTAGACTTCTAAAATATATTCAAAACCTGTGTTATTTGATACATAAAACTTAGAGCTCTTATAATTTCAGTGGGTAAAAGAGAGTTTGTTAATATGAAAATACCCTTTTTTCCTCTTCAATTTTTTAAAAGATTTTATTGAGAGAGAGAGAGAGCATGCATGCACACACACAAGTGGTGGGGGGTGCTGAGGGGAAGGGAGAAGCAGACGCCACCTGAGCAGGGAGCCTGATGTGGGGCTTGGTCCCAGGACCCTGAGATCATGACCTGAGCCAAAGGCAGACACTTAATGGACTGAGTTATCCAAACACACCCCCACCCCTTGGTCTTCTGTAATGTATTGCCTGGATTTTACTCCATTTGAAATTTAATATTGTCATTCATAATTTGTGTTTGATAGTCTTTACATTTTAAATGGACAATTCTCAAATGTGGTCTAAAGACTCCTGGGAATCCCTGAAACCTTTTCAGAAAGCTTATGAGGTCAATATTTTCAGAATAATTCTAAGATACTATTTGCCTTCTTCACTTGCATTCTTTCAGGATTGCACAGTGAAACATTCCAGTCTACATGATGTATGGCTCCAATACATACACACATCACATTCTGATAGGTAAAAGTATGTGTGCTTGTGTGTTTTTATGTTTTAAAAATTTCTGTTTTATGAAATTTCTACAAGAAAACATGGAAAAAGTCCTTCTGACCTTGGGTTAGGCAAAGACTTCTTATATAGAATACAGAAGCATGAACCATAAATAAAAAATTGATAAATTGGAGTTCATCAAAATTTAAAAATTCTGCTCTTTGAAAGACACTTAACGAAAAATGAAAAGAGAAGCCACAATGTAGAAGAAAATATTTGCAAAGCATACCAGATAAAAGACCAGTATTCAGAAGATACAAAAATACCTCTTGAGATTCAATAATAAGAAAACAAACTACCCAATGGGCAAAAAAACTGAACAGACATGTTACCAAAGAAGAGAGATAGCAAATAATCACTGAAAATATGTTGCACATTGTTAACCGTTAGGGAAATACAAATTAAAACTACAATAAGATAATACTACACTTCAATTAGAATAGCTAAAATAATTTTTTAATTGACAATATCAAGTACTGGTGAGAATATTGAGTAAATAGAACTCTCATACATTGCTAGTGGAAATGTAAAATTATTCAACCATCTTGGAATTGTTTTTATTAAGTTATTATTTCGTTTTAATGTTACACATATACTTACCATACAGTATAACAACCCCACCTTTGGGTCTTTACGCAGAGAAACAGACATAGAGACAATATACCCACACAAAACCCCATACACAAACGTTCATAGCATCTTTATTCATAATAGCCAAAAACTGGAAATCCTCACACATCCACCGACCGGTGAATGGATTAAAAAAAAAATCATGGTGCAGCTATACAATGGAATAATACTCAACAATAAAAAGGATCAAATTACTGATAAATGTAACAACATGGATGAATCTTAAAAGTATTATGCTAAGTAAAAGAACCCAGACTTCATAGTCTACATAAAGAATGACTCCATTTACTGGATATTTGCAAAAAGTAAAATTATAAGGCTAGAAAATAGATTATTCCAGGACTTGGAGTGGAGAGAAGGATTTGACCTCAAAACCCATGGAAATAGCCTATATATCTTGATTGTGATGGTATTTTACAACTGTATATAGATTTATCAAAATTCATAGAATTGCATACTGAAAGGATGAATTTTACTTGCAAATGACAACCTGACTAAAAAAAAATTTCAGTGTAAATTTGTAATGCATGGGATAATGATAGATATACTCCACATAAATAAAAGTTCTTTAGATCCCCAATAATATTTTTTTGAATCCTCAATGGTTTTTGTGAAGGTAAAGAGATCCTGAGGTCAAAAATCTTTAGAACCGTTATTATAAGGTCATGATAAATATATTATTTTATTTCTCTTTTCATTTTGTTCATTGTATTTTGTTAAAACAGCATGCTATTAGATTTTTTTAAACTAGTCAGAGTATCTTCAACTTTTATTAAAATTAGAACATGTGATTATTGTTAAAAGTATTTTTTGGCTACTCTAGTCTTCTAATTCTACCTTTTTCAAATATTACCTTTTGCTATGTGCAATTTTAACTTTCTCCAATCATTTAAAGGAATACTTTGTGCCTATTCAAATTAACCTTTAAGTTTTTGAAGCATGCACACATGGCTTTTATCTAAATATCAGGGTAGAAAATGAAATAATGCCTTTTGTCTTTTCCATACACCTTATGAGATCAGAAATTAATCCATTTACCCATTCCTATCTTACTTTAATCTGTGGTTTTGAGACATGAGTTATCATAATTCAAATTATTTTATAATATATATGTTGTTTATTTAGAATCACATGTTCTATTTTCAAATATATTGAGTAGTCATAAATACATAAATTAATTTTTAAAAGATTTTATTTATTTATTTGACAGAGATCACAAACAGGCAGAGAGGCAGGAGGAGAGAGAGGGGGAGAATCAGGCTCCCCCCGCTGAGTAGAGATCCTGATGTGGGGCTCGATCCCAGGACCCTGAGATCATGACCTGAGCCAAAGGCGGAGTCTTAACACACTGAGCCACCCAGGTGCCCCAAAGTTTTATTAAGCCTAACATTCCTTTCTTATTTATTCACTTTATTCCCTCCATTATCAAATGTTGAAGGACTTTTTTTTTCTGATTGCTATATCAAGTATCTTGCTATATCAAGTATCTTCCATCTCCCATCATGCTCCTTCTCCATCCCGTTCTCTATTCTGAAGGATTGGCCTGAATAATATACACCACTAGGATGCCTACCCTGTGGTTTTCTGTTGGATTTGGCCATGGGGCCAAGAGCTTGGAAAAGAAAGGAGAGAAATTAATGTATTATTCCCTTTGTGAGGTTGCTTCAAGTTGGTTTTTTCCTTAACAGAAAGCCACTGATAATCTTAAAGTGGCCTCTCTATGTAACATACTTACATTTGGGATTTAATGACCTCTCCACCATCTTTTCCCCTTGAGCCTAGAGTAGGACAGTCTGCTGCTACTAGCTCTGGATTCTTACCTTCTCTCTTTTGGTTTTCCTACATGTCAGCAACCTCCTTGCAATTAGTCTCTAGACAAATAAACTATCTGCAGGTTTTCTGAGTCTCCATCTATGTTCTGTAGGGACCCTGCTGTCACTGATTAATCATAAATTTGACCAGGATATAGCTTGGCATAGCATCCCTTTTCAGAACGGATGAGCTTTTCCAATACATATTTACCAGGTTTGGGGGACTTTTTTGTTTCTTATTTTTTAGGCTAGACATTATAGTTCAACTTGCCTTTGTTTATTGTATCTATCCCAATTGTTTTGGCATTTTCCTTAAGTTCGCATGTAATTGTTAGGTTGGACCCTTGCTCTCTATCTTTTCTAACTATTGTCTTCTTTCTCATCACTATCATTTCTTTGTCCCATGCCTCTGGGGAGCACTTGGTACATTTGCCCTTGACATCACCTATTTGGTCTCTGGAATACCAATTCTTCACTTTACCAGTATATTTTTATTCTGTTATTACACTATTACCTATTGCTTTAAAAAAAAAAAATCAATTCCACCCCCAATATTTATTTTCACAGTACTATTTTTCTAGACGGTTTTGGCTCCTGTTTCGTAAGAATTTTATCTTCTTGTAAACTGCATGTTTACCCAGTAAAATGAAAGCATTGAGACAGGGTGTTTTTATTAAATTTATATTAAATTTTCTTCTGTTCCTTGCAATAAATCACTTTCTGTATCCTGTTCTTTTAATGATAAATCTTCATGATGGTGTTTCACTTCCACATACTATAATACTTAAAAAAAAGTTTTCCCTTATGAATCCATCACTATCCAAATTTCCCCAGCTCCATTTCTTATTCATTTTTGGAGTGGATTCCTAGGGTCATACATCCATCTGAAGAACAAGATTATGTATATAACTTCTAGCTTCATTCCTATATCTTCCAAGCCATTAGGCAGTATGGATATGCTCATGTTCTCCCTAATTCTGTACCACTTATTGTAATCAAAATATATGGAATAATCTAATTTTCCACCCTAACACTCATTGTAATCACAATATATGGAATAATCTAATTTGCCACCCTAACAAGGTTTTTCCTGATCTTTCTCCATTTACAGATTTTTGCCCTTGTTACATAATGAGCCCCTCCCATTTTCTTTTTACACCTCCCTATTGTGTGCTTTTTTTTCACTTTGCTTTTTCGTTCTAAAATGTGTATAAAAAAATTACCGGTGCTGAGAGGAAGAGGGGATGGTGCCTCAGCAAACTTCTAAGAAAATACCTAGGTAGCTGACAGCTGCCCTTTTTAATGTCTGGAACGGAGCCCAGGGACTCAGAGCCAAGAGCTTGACATTCGTAAGACTGAAATAATTCCATCTTCCTAGGAACACTTAGATGAGCTCTATTAGAAAAAGTAAACAGTGTATAGACTACTGTTCAGAGTGGAAATCATAATGGCTTCATAATTTTTGGAAATTCTTCACAAGTTATGGCCATAGATTGGCATTTACTTTTATTTTTTAGTATTGTTGCATGATTTTCCACTCTTCTACATCTAGGCTAAGAGAAACTTCATCAGGAAGTAATACACAGAAACCTGGAAAATACTTTGACACAAATTGATGTATTCTTAGCATGTAAGATAAACCTTTGAAAAAGAGAAGCTTAAATTGGAAATTCAGAGAATCCTTTTTCTAAAGTTGCTTGATAATATTGAGTTAAGATTTACAAGGACCACATTTAAAGGTCTATTCATTTCTTTTTAAATATCTTGGTTATTATAAACCATTACAATTATTCCTTAGGTTCAGGAAAGAATTCAGGTTTTGTGGGGCTTGAGACTGATATACTAGGGAAAGTCTCTTTAAGAGAAAGGATAAAAATCATAAATATCAAATTAAGTACTCACCAACACTGTAGGAGGGTTCCCCTTTCTCTGCATCCTCGCCAGCATCTGTCATTTCCTGACTCGTTAATTTTAGCCATTCTGACTGGTGTTGGTGGGAATGCAAGCTGGTGCAACCACTCTGGAAAACAGCATGGAGGTTACTCAAAAAGTTGAAAATAGAGCTATCCTATGACCCAGCAATTGCACTATTGTGTATTTACCCTAAAGATACAAACGTAGTGATCCGAAGGGTCACATGCACCCGAATGTTTATAGCAGCAATGTCTACAATAGCCAAACTATGGAAAGAACCTAGATGTCCATCAACAGATGAATGGGTAAAGAAGATGTGGTATATATATATACAATGGAATACTATGCAGCCATCAAAAGAAATGAAATCTTGCCATTTGCAATGACATGGATGGAACTAGAGGGTATTATGCTTAGCGAAATAAGTCAATCGGAGAAAGACAACTATCATATGATCACCCTGATATGAGGAAGTGGAGATGCAGTGTGGGGGGGTTGGGGGGTAGGAAAAGAATGAATGAAACAAGATGGGATCAGGAGGGAGACAAACCATAAGAGACTCTTAATGTCACAAAACAAACTGAGGGTGGCCGGGGGGGGCGGAGGTAGGGAGAGGGTGGTGGGGTTATGGACATTGGGGAGGGCATGTGATATGGTGAGTGCTGTGAAGTGTGTAAACCTGGCGATTCACAGACCTGTACCCCTGGGGCTAAAATACATTATATGTTTATAGAAAATTTAAAAAAAATTTTTAAATAACAGAATCATAGAAAAAAATTAAGTACTCAATGATTACTTATTTAAAATGGGGAATGACAATATAACATTTGAAAGTTTTAAAAGTCTGACAACATAAACATCACAAAACTCAGAAGAATAGTATTTTTACTGACTGAGCAACACAGTTACATAAGTTTTTTTTCACTACATACTTTTGGCTGCATACTTATTAATTACTGCTTTATAGGACAATTTTTAATATGATTTTTATTGAGTATAGAAAAATAACTCAGTATTTCTAACATTACTGACTAATCAAAATTGTTTTACTTAGTGATGTTTTAGAACATTTCAGTCAGCTTCACTAGTTATTACTGATATGATTATGTACATTCTTACATTATCAAACTTGGGAAGCATTCTAAAAAGTTACTTATTTATATAAACTATAAGATATGGAAAAAATTTCCATAGCTCAGTCTCCTGGCTCCACACACTTCAGACTTTGTTTCTACTCCATTACTGATTGTACATGCCTACCGTTGGAAGACACATTCCTATCCTAATACAGATGCTCGTCTGTGCCATGGCACTGGGTGGGTCGACACAAATGATGGCCACTGCATTTCTGATAGACATTCCTATACTAGGACAGCTAACAGTAACATAAATATTCATGGAAGTGACAGAGAATTACATAAATATATTCCACTAAACTCACGCTAAATGTATCCACAACCCAATTTCTCATTAATATTCAGAACCTAGGTTCAGAACTTTACAAGTTTAGCATTCTGCTTATGTCTATAAGCTACAGAGCCTGTCTGAATGAAACTATATCCGTTCAGGCTGTTCTGGAAGCAAGTTCTTTTTTTTTTTTTAAGTTTCATGTGTATAGTTACTTTTCTTTGTAACCCCACATTTTCCCTTAGTATCTGTTCTTTATTGATGGGTTTGCTGAAACTAATGAACAGTGGGAATGGGTCGACTAAGTTCTATGACAGGCTCTTCCAACATGCTTTGTAAAATCCTAGTGTCCTGTCTTATTACTTCACATAAATAATTTTTCTCTCATACCTGGATTTTCTGTTTGGCTTTTATATAGAGGCTCCATTCCATTGTTAGGTCAGTGTTTAGAAAGTTTTGAAAATGGAAGGACATTTTAAACTCCCTTTGGAAGGAAAAGCCAACTCTTATTTGAAGTCCATTGCATAACTCCATGACCTGTTTCCTTACTTCCTCTTGACACCACTGAGCATTATCCTAGAGGCAGCTGTTGACCTGTATTTCTATTAAATTATTTTTGGCTATATATAGTGTAGACTATATATGTACATACAAAAATAATGTGCATAAAACTGAAATAAATACAGTGTATTTAGTGAAGTTCAGCATGAAGGAAACAATAATGTAGGCAGGAGCAGACTGGCAAACAGGGATGGAAGCACATGAGGACCATCTATATCATGGGACGGAGACAACCTGGAAGTGACTCCTCCTTATTCAATGTGCATTTCAGAGTAGGAGAATTCTTCCATGGACTCAGCAATGAACATGGAGGGCTGAGTCTACACCTTTAGGTAAAGATGTGATTTTGCCTTGGTCTGTTAAGGAAAGTCCAATCAATACTGAACAGTTTGAATTTAGGCCTCCCTGATCCCAAAACCCATTCTTTTGTTATTTCTGATTTAAGATTTGACTACAGACTTTGACCTTTTGTTAATACCTTTAGGTTTCAGTATTTTCTGTGCTCTAGGATAAAAATCTTAGGGGCAACAAAGGGCATTGATGTCATAGTCAAGCAGATCTGCATTCAGATTCCATCTTTCACAATTACTTACTCTGAGATTGGGAAAAATACTTTACCTGAATTTCTACTCATTCGTCTGTAAATCAGGAATAGTTAATACTTTCTTTGAAATCTGTGAAGATGTGGGTGCCTGGATGGTTCAGTCAGTTAAGTGTTTGTCTTCAGCACAGGTCATGATCCTGGAATTCCAGAATTGAGCCCCACATCGGGCTCCCTACTCCACAGGACTTCTGCTTCTCCCTCTCATTCTGTCCCTCCCTCAGCTCCTTCTCTCTCTCTCGCTCACCCTCTTTCCCTCAAATAAATAAATAAAATCTTTAAAAAAATAAATTTGTAAAGATGAAATACAACGCTGTACCTAAGGTTCTGGGATAGTACCTAACATATAGTTCTTTTCATTTCATAATTCTGTCACAAAATCCAAGTCAAAGCTATGAATCCACTATATACACGAAATTGATAGTAAATATTTTTGAAATTATTCTATTATCTAGCACAAAGGTAAAGAATCAAATCCGTAAAACCCCTTTCCAATTCTAAAATTGCTTCAGTGGTACCCTTCTAAGAAAAAAGTGTGATCTACAGATTGGGAACCATCAAAACGATGATAAGGTACAGGCAGGCAAATATGATGATTTAAGGAATATTAGGGTTATGGGAGGCCAGCAAAGCTTCAAGTTCCCTGGAGTTTCTTTCAAAAATCTGAAATCAGTCAAGTCATGATGGAATCTTCCACCCTACAAAGCCAATCTACTTTTTCTATACTTGCTTCCACTGTTCTCTGAAACTCAAATCTCTAATTTCTTATGACTCCTTCCATATCCCTATCCCCAAACTTTTACTCGTATGTTGTGTCTTATTCTGAAAACCTCCCTCTCCTCACATCTGCCTTTCTAGATCAAACCATTCTTTGGAGTTCTAACTCAATTTTATTTATTTCATGAACCCTCAATGGTTGCTATGAAAAGAAATGGATGGAAAGAACTCTAAATCCTCATTTGAATCAGAGCAAATATACTTTTTCTAACTTTTATATTTGATTTCCAATTTCAAAATTTTTCTCTGGCTTAAAAAAAGTTAGAAATCTATTAATTTGGGTCAGATTATTTCCATATATATGTTTAATTTTTCTCAACTACAAGTTGACTTGTAACTAAAAAGGTATATTCTTAGTAATCATCCATAGGGATCATCCCTAATTTACATCTTTAAGCAATGTCTACAGTACCAGCTCCTGTTTTGCACATAGCAAGCATTCAATAAACTTTAATCAAGATATATTTAAGAGTTTTTCATTGTTATGTGTTGAACTGTCTCTCTAAAAAACTCATAGTTTGAAGCCCTAATCGTCATTATCTCAGAACGTAATTTTATTTGGAAAAGGGTTTTTGCAGAGGGAAATAGTCAAGATGAGGTCATACTGAAGTAAAAACCCTTAATCTAAGATGGCCAGTATCTTTATAAAAGGGGGAAATTCAAATATAGACATGCACACACAGAGAACGTCACATGAAAACGAAGACAGAGATGGGGTGATGTAGCCAAAGCCAAAGAAACACTGAAAATTGCCAGCAAACCACAGAAGCTAGGAAAAAGACCTGGAACAGATTCTCCCTCACATCCTTCAGAGGCAACAAACCCTGTGGACACTTTGTTCTCCGAATTCTACCCTTTAGAACCATGAGACAAAGTTCTGTTGCTTAAGCCATCCAGTTGTTGTACTTTGTTATGGCAGCTCAAACAAACTCGAATAGTCCCTAATGACAGAAACAGACGAAGGACAAGGTAAATGTGATTCTCGCTTTCCTGTGAAATTCTGCATTCGACTCTGAGGAAACTACAGAAACTTGCAGCTTCTGCTCAGCAGATCCCAGGTCTTGCTATAAAGGAAGGTGGTCCGGGGCAGGCCAGCATGTTACACGGTTTGAGCATAGGCATTGTTCACTGTGATTTTAGAGAAGTGACAGAAATGAGAGTGCTGTTAGGACTCTGCCCTGGGTCTCTCAGGTAGTGCAGTGCAAACAGCAGGAAGCAGAAGTCTGGTCTCTGTTGGGATCACCATGGAAACGCAGCCATGACCAATGCAGAGGGGTTAGGACTCTCGTTGGTCTCCTTCAGCAAGGCAACGCACGGCAGGATTAAATCCACATTGGCCGCAGGGTGTGTTGAACAAGGTTTGGCGGTGGTAAACCTGCAAAGGCTCACTGCACAATCCATACCAATATAATCATGCCTCTGAAATTGCTCCTTGCCATAGTTTTTCTCTTTAAACAACGTCCAGGGACTCAAAGTATAGATTTAGAAGACAATAGTGATTGCTGTGGGCCTTGAAAAAACTCAATAAGCAACCCCACAGAGAAATAGTGAAGGTTTATTTGTCATGAAACCATAAGACTGGAATAAAGCCTGACAGAGCCTGGGATCCACCCTTCTATCACTGAGCCTTTTCTTAAAGATAAGAAGCTACCTTATAAAGAAAGGTAAGAAGGCAATTTTCTCTTTTCTCTGCTACCTGTTACTTGGAATTGGAAGGAGGAGGAGAAGAAACATGTAAAGGCTGAAGAAATACATTGATAATACTAAAAACCCACATCCATATTTACATGTTACAATGTAACATGTATATATTGTGCCTGTTATTTTATTTTCTCCTGAATGTGCCATGGCTAATTTCATCCCTGCCTGTTGACTTTTTAGTAATTGATCTGATCCATCATGTACCTAACCCACTTGGTTTTTAAGAATATTGTCTTTGGTGGTCCAATAATGCAATTCTGGCCTTCAAATGACTATTTCTCAAAGAATCAGCCCTGGGATGAAAGCATATACAGCAGGCCTACCTAATTTTTTAAATCGATACATTTTTTTAAAGATATTTATTTATTTATTTATTTATTTATTTATTTATTTATTTATCTATTTGACAGAGAGAAAGAGAGAGAGCACAAGTAGGGGAGCAGCAGGCAGAGGAAGAAACAGGCTCCCTGCTGAACAAGGACCTTGATGTAAGGCTCAGTCCCAGGACCCTGGGATCATGACCTGAGCCAAAGGCAGAAAACTAATAACTGGTCCCCAAGTGCCCCAATAGATATATTTTCTAATAATGGATTCTGTAGCTGATATAAATTTGTTCTTTGTCTTCTATTTCTAAATATGAAGGATGTGTAGCAATAAAATAAATTGCCTTTAAAAGTGATTACTTTGTACACTGGAGTCCTTTGAATTGTCGTGTTGATAATTTATGAGAGTTATTGGTTATTATTAACTAATAGTTCATAGTGTTTTACTTGTTACTTTAGATAAAATGTTTTAGTATTACCAGTTTATTTTTATTAAGACATTAATAACTCTCCATTGTCATAATTCTATCTATTCTATCTGTAAAATTAATTCTGTCTATAAAATAATTTTTACAAGTGCCTAATCCTGTGACTAATAAAACTACATGACTTTGGTAGAAAGAACACTAGTCTACTAGTGTTAAACTAGTCTACTAGATTGTAATCCCAGCCACATCATAGATTCACTAAATTCAGAGAATACATGGTCAAGGGGAAAATATTTTTGACTATTTAGTCCAAACCCTGAAAGGAGAGGATCTGAAGCCTGGAGAAATTCATTGCTATATTTCCTGATTCCTAACCCTTGGGTCTTTCTATCTCTGCAGTCTAAGAATTTATAAAAATCTTTAAAAATAGAAAGTACATTTTATAACTGATTAGATTATGGAAATATCTCATGTCTTGATTATCTTGGACAAATCTTCCAAGTACAGTATCCTTGTTAAGATTACATAATAGTGGTAGCTTTAAAGTTTTGACATATGAATACCAATCCATTTTGTAATGCTTCCTTGACTGAGATCGACTATAACAAATCACTAAATTTTGATCCATATACCTTCATTACATATTTCACTGTGCGTTTTTTGTTGACCCTCATATTACTTTTTTAGCATTAATAACTAAACAAGATGTATTGAATGAGCATAGTGGAGGTGGGTGAGGTGTGTAATGTATGAATCCACAGATGTAATGTCTTTTTATCAATCATTTATTCACTCATTCACCTAATTATTCAACACATATTGACTGACTGCCTGTGAACTCTGGAACACAGAAATAAATGAGACATGGCAGTCTCCAAACCCCACAACCCAGGAAGATACAGTCATGCCAGACTAGGATTATAACACAGAGCACTGTGCTGTGAGCAAGGTGAGAACAAAGAGTGAGTGGCAAGAACAAGGATGATGTTGATGTAGGCTGCTCAGGAAAGGACAAACTTCTAGGAGAAGTTAATACCTGGATTTAATGGCTTACAGGATTAATAATAATAATGCTTACAACTTGCCAGGTGCTATTCTAAGCACTTTACGTCTATTAATTTATTTAACCCACACAACAAACATCAGAGGTAGATCTTATTAGTGCCCCCATTTTATACATGAAGCAACCAAGATTCAAGGTCACAGAGTTATAAAGTGGCAGAACTTGCATTTGAACTCAGATGGACTCAAGGTAGTGACAAAGAAAAGGGAGTAAGGGTGAACAAAAAATAGGCTAAGTTAAGGTCACGGATGTTAACAACAGCAAATCATAAAAGCTTTTTGTGACATGTGAACAACTATAAACTTATCCCAAAGGCTATAATTATGCAAGGCTCTTCAATGTATCCAAAGCATGATTCAAGGACTTACATTCTCACTTTGCTATGAGAATGCTATCAGGAATGTCCTTCTTATACCTCTGCTCTTTTTTAAAATTCTTTCCCATCCTTTAAAATCTACTTTGTGACACTTCCAGCCTATAAGCCCCACTATCCAACTCTTCCAGCTCAAATGACCCTTCTCACATAATTCAATAGTCCTATCTTATACTGTGCACTAATTTTTCACATGTATTTATCTAATCTCCCCATAAAAGCATGTCCTATTCCCCTTCTATATTCCCACAGGATCTAATTCAGCTTTGAGCATCTAGAAGTTTCCTCATAGAATATAACTTACTTTAGAATAAAAACTTATAAATTGATAAGCTTTAGGAGCAGTAGAATATGTTGTTATTGCTATTCCTTAAAGCAAAAATTTCCCAACCCCTCTATCCGGTCTTTCTGGGTGCTTTTTGCATAATCAAGAGATTTAAATCTCAACAATAGATAATTATAACTTGCTTGGCAAATCTCCAAACTGCTGTCCAGATTAATGGAGGAAGAAAGATAAAATAATAAGAGTAAATCACAACACATATATTAGCATTCACTGATTTTCTAATATCTTACTTCATAACCAGTATTATTTTCAAGATAATCATTACATTTTAAGATCAGAAGATCTCTTCAGTGTTTATGTTGTTTTCCTACACCTTCCAATTCACCAATCTCCAGCCCCACTATTCAGACAGGATTTAATTTTTAAATTAGCCTTGACACTTGAGAAACTATTTTTAAAGATCTCCCACATAGGAAATTCCATATCCTTTCATAGTAATTCATCCCACTCAGCCACCTCTCCCTATGTTTAATCTAAATCCCACACATTGCATTTGGGGCCCATTTCCTCTTGTTTTGACCCCTGCTGTGTAAATGGAGAATGGTTGATTATCGTAGATTATGACTAAACATTTTTTAAAATTTAAAGTACTATTAAATAACCCTGGCCTCTCTTGTTTATTTTAATAATCATAGTAATTTTAACCTATGCTCATAGATCTTACTTCCTAATTATTTTTATCTTCACTACTAAACTCCAAGTCCTCTACATTCTTTTCTGGAGAAGCCAGAGCTTAAAAATGGGGCCCAGGGACTGTCTGGCTAGTGGTAGGCATTAGTGGAAGATGAGCTCATGGTTCCTGATTTCTGTACTTCTATTCCTACCTCTCATTATGGTGCCTCCACCCCTTATAGAGCTACTTTTTTTGTTTCATTGCTTGATAATCCCCCCTGAAATAGCCATCAGCTAGACTGATGAAGATTACAGATCAAGAATTCCATTTTGGTAATATTGTTCTGCCCCAAGTCCCTTACACTCTTACAGTCTTGATCAGAATTCTCTCTGAATCTCTTACTATTTGTCCATATTAATAAGGAATCCACATTAAGAATGTTGGTTCAATCCTCTAAGACTGACAACATTTTAGCTGAAATTTTAGTGTCTCCTTTTTATTTTTCTAGACTACTGGCCACTTTTTCCTGACTACCCCCTTCCAAGTCGGCATGTATCTTCATAACCACATTCAGAGTTTGGTTCTCTGTCCAGTGAGCCTCCATTGAGTGGTTGTAATCTGATTCCCTATGAAATGATGAATGTTTCCTATGGGATATAATTTTAAACATGTTGAAGCCAAGATAGACTGCATCAAATCTTTCTCAGACCCACCTTTCTAGGTCATAATGAATGAGTCTGACAAGGTTTTGTTCTTCAGAGTGCTAAATAATCTGCCCAAGTTTTTTTTTTAATAGTCTTTAATCCAAGTCACCCTTTTTAACTTTAAAAATTATATTAGCCGATTAGAGTTGTCCTAACAAAGTACCACAAACTAGATGGCTTAATTTTTTTTCTCATTTTTCTGAAGGCCAGGAATTCAGGATCAAGATGTTGGCAGGGCAGATTTCTTCTGAGGCCTCTCCTCGGTTTGTAGATGGCCAACATCTCCCTATGTCTTCATGTGGTCACCCGTTCATGCAAGTCTGTGTTCTCAAGTATTATAGGGACACCAGTCATATTAAGATTAGGTCAAACTCCAATGACCTTGTTTAATCTTAATAATCTCTTGAAAGACCCTCTTCAAATCCAGTTACATTCTAAGGTACTGAGTGTTAGGACTTAAACACATGAATTTTGCAGCAACATAGTTCAGCCCATAACAAAATACATACATATCCTTTATTATCTTCCTTCCTCCATTAGATATAATATTTACCACAATTTACCACAAATGCTTCTCTGCCTTGTTCTACTTTTTACCCCTCAATTATTTCCCAGTCCCCAATCTAGGGTTTTTTGGTGCCCTAAAGGCTTCACTAGTTCTCTATATTTCTTTCGAACATCTTTCTGGAGTTGCTTTTTTAATGACAGCAATGCAACATATCATTTCATTCAAACTGAGCAACTCACTGAGGAAAAAACAAACCTCACCCTTAGCAGAGTTGATTGGTCTATATCATCAGTTTGCCTATGTCATTTAAGGCAGTCACCTTAAATACAGCCTTGATAGTATTCAGAATTATTTCCATTTCAAATGTAGTTCTGTGTTCAGAAAGTTCTATTTTTTTCATCTTTCATTATGTTTTATGTTATTTTCTCAAAGTATGCTTACCTCTTTTGGATTTCTTTGCTCCTTAAGTCCTCTTAGTATAGAGACTTTTCTTCAAACTAACTCCCTAAGATTATTGAAGTCTGGTTTCTGAAACACATTAATTATAATTCATTCACAGAAAAGAATTTGTGAAGTAGCTACAATAACAAAGACATTAATAATTGAATTAGGAGACTAAGCCCAGATTCCCAAGTATCAGCTCCAACTGACACTGCCAGGTTGAAATATGGAGAGTGTCTTCCCAAAACTGTCTTTGATACCTTTTCCTTTTAACCGGTTCCCCTCATGAATCTTAATTCCTTTAATGCTCCCTTTGTGTAGACTATTTCCAGTTCTATCTTTACACACTTATGTTCTCAGCTTTATTTTGGGCAGCTCTAGCTAAATATCGCCCCCCATCATTATTACCTCTTTTAAATCTGCTCTTTCTCCAGGTATCTCCATTTCTCTTGATTCCCACTTTCCCACTTACCCAGGCTGGAAACTTTATCAACAGAAACATGGCTTTCCTCTTCCTTCACTAAACCATCTTTGATTTTTGCCTTCATTTCCATCACCGTCACCCTCCTTTAAGTTTTCATTATCTCTGACTTAAACAAGTCACTGGTCACATAACAAGCATCTTCATTTGCTGACTTCCTCTTCCGCTACCACCACCAGCAATGCATCCCAGACCCTAGCTAGTCTAAACTGGCATTTCCCACAGCATGTTGTGTAGAGAGGGAATGCAGGTAAGAAAATGGCCCAGTTTCTTAGAAATTAAGAGAGAGGTTAAAATAAACAAAACTGTTGCTAAACAGTTGCTAAACACCTCCCAGTTCAAAGAATATACACATGTGAAACGCTTTCTAATGCCTACTGAATAAAGTTAAGATTCTTATCCTAGGTAAGGTATTTAATGTCTTCCATATTCTAGCTCGTTTCCCCACATCTCTCCTTTGATGCTCCAGAATAATGGACATTTTGTTATTCCTCCCACACATCCCGTGCTTCCACAGTAGTGTTCATGCCATTCACTCTCTTCTGATACACATTCTCCAGTTTCTACTCATCATTCAAAGTTAAGTGTTTATGTGGCATTTTCTGCAGTGTGTTCAGATATGAGGGATTCATATCCAACACATCCTCTAAACTAAGGGTCTCCAAACTAGTATATACACATGCCAAAAGAAGTGCAAATGATCTATTAGAATATGGAAAGAAAATATTTGAAATCGATTTTTAGCTAGCTTAAGAAATAAACAGGACATTGAGTTTCTTTTTTTATTTAAAATACAAATTGACACTGTGACCCTCCCTGGGCCTATCCTTCATATATGGACGCCATGGCAGGTAGTCTGAAAAGTCTGGAGTTTCACAATGAAGAAGCGTTTACTATGACACATAACTATCATTTATTTTAGCATTTTATGACATAATGCTGTTTGTGTAGCCATTTGGTCTCACCTACCTTATATTTAAATTAAGTCTCACAACCTGCTTAATATTTTTTCTAAAGGAACTTGTAAATTAAAAATAATATTATAATGTAAGCACCAACAAACAGGAGCTAAATAACAGATATAATTTTCCTCTCTCCCAAATATGAGCTTTACATTAGCCACACTACATGTAAAGACAACGACTGTTGAATCAGATCTGACATATAATTACATTACCATCACCGAAAAATTATTCATGGCATATTTAAGAAAGTAGGAAGAGTTTTGTACTATTCAATAAAATTAAAATAATTTTAAATAATACTGCCTGTTTCATCTTCACATTAATTCCCTCTTTAATTTTCAGTTTTATATATGACTTTAATGCATATAATATTTATGTACTGAGGGTATATACATTATTTACATAAAATATCATATATTATATGTAGACATGTAAAAAAAATTATTAATGGACTGCACAATGAAAAAGTGTGGGGATCACTTTTTTGAACTAACAAAGCACTGCTCATACATCTTTTGTAGAAAGCAATGATGCTTTCTTCCTTTTAGTAAAGCAATTTATAGGTAGGCATTTTTTGGCTCCCCATTTCTTCTAAACTATCATCTCCTGGTAGACAAGGATATCTTATCTTATTCACATTTAATTGTCCACAGTGATTAATATGTTTATTGAGCACATTAAAGCTTGATTGTTCAATAAGTGAGTGGAAGAAGGACGGATGGAAGGCTAGATGAGTAAATGGGAAGGTGAGTATATTGTTGTTTAAAGTGCTCTTTAAACTTGTGCCTAGTTGGATTAGGAAGAAGTTCACTTAAGAAATGACTCCTAGGGCAAAAAGGGATAAAGAGTGTCTTGGGTGGGGCTGTAAGAACCAATCTAGCACTCCAGAGTTCCCTGATAATAATGTCGTTCACATTTCAGGAAGTAAAAGATAGAGTCCAAATTAGTAGTGGAAACAGCTTCTCTCTTTGAAGAGAAACAGGGCTCCTGACACATTCTCCATTGCCCAAAAGAAAAGTGCCTGGTTGGTCTCATCATCAACAGAAGTTTTCTTCTGACACGTGTTCCCTGAATCTGCCCATCCCTGCTACATACACTATAACCCAGGGCCTGGTTTGTTACCTAAAATGAACTGACTCACCAGGAAATGTATTTTTACTGCTCTTTTTAGCGGAGTATCACAGCTCTGTTTACAGTATAAATGTTCATGACAGCAGACAGATTAAAAAAATCATACACAACAACCACTGATGATAAAACATTTTAATCATGAAAATCCTTCACAAGGCTAGCACTGTAATTATCAAGGGTTTAGTGTCTCCTCCATTTAAGGAGACACAGCCAAGCAATAATACATGATAACGCCCTTTGACACCAATAAACCTGAAAAGGAAGAATAGGAATGAATCTGAACCAAAAGAGTTTGCTAGGGAGAAGAAGTGTCTGAATCTGATAAGAAAACTACAGCACATACTGCATTCAAAGAAAGGGCTGAGGTAATAGGATAAACTGCTGTGAATAAAGAAAATGCAACAAAAGTCTCCATAAAGAGAGAGAGAGAGATAAAAGGAAGGCACACTCTCAGTGTTGTGTGAGTGCTATTTTGGGGTACAGATGTTTTACTGTATTTCAGAACACTGCAGAGTTTCAAATACCTTACTCATTTTGTTTCTGACAATTCTTACCTAAACACAGAGCACATAGAGTCCAGACATCACAAAGACTAGAGCCAGGTTCAACCTTGAAGTAGCCTCCATTTACTCTGACACAAAATGAGCAGAAGAGCAAAGTGGTCAAGTCAGCCAAGAGACACCCTGCCCACCAACCCACTTCTCAGCATCACCACATCTCACAGTTTGTAGAAGATAAAATAAGCTCCCAAATTATAAAGTCTCAGGGAGTGTTGTAACTCCAACTGTAGTTGAAGTATAAGTCGACTAGATGTTGAGAATTGAATTCCTGCATGACTGAGGAGAGAAGGAGGGGAATTTGGGGAAGACCAGGAACTCTTGGAATGAGAATGTAGATTTGTTGCCAGTTCACCGAAGCCCAGCTAGAAGCTTAACTAGCTTACTCCAGGAGGTTCAGAGCTCCCTGTGTTCCTTTAAACAAAGTCAACACTAGAACTCTTTCATGGAGGAAAAGAAAACATATAGTGTGGGGAAGTGGTTAAAAAACCCCATATTAGTTCCAAAAGACAGGTATTAAAGTGAAGGTAAAAAACAAAACAAAACAAACTAGACTTGTGATACAAATATTTGGGCAAAAAGTTTAGCAATTTCTTACAAATTTATATATATACATATCGTGCCACAATAATTTCATTCTTGAATATCCAAGAGAAATGAAAATATACATTCACACAAAGACTTGTATGAGAATGTTCATAGAAGCTTTATTCATAATAGCAAAAACTGGAAAATCCCAAAAGAACATCAATATGAAAATGGATAAACAAATTATAAAATATATACATATAATATGTTTCTCAAAAAATATGAAGTACTGATACACACAGCACATATGACTCTCACAGACATTATGTTAAATAAAAGAAGCCCAACACAAAAGAATACATACTGTATTATTCATTCTGTGAATATGTAAAACAGGCAAAACTAATATATAATGAAAAAAATTAGAATTGCAGTTTCTCAAGGGAGAGAGAGAATTGATTAGGAAGGGAATCTTTTCTGGGATGATGGAAATGTTCAGTATCTTTTAAAGGGTGTGGCTTACACAAATATGCATTTCTCAAAATTCATTGAATTATACAGTTAATATTTCTTGGTAATAGTAAATAAATCCTGAAGTCTAGTTACTGGGTTTGTTTTGTTTTATCCCAGTGGCTTGGGTTAGCAATTCTCCTTTTTCTTTTTTTTTTTAAGATTTTATTTATTTATTTGAAACAGAAAGAGGGAGAGCACAAAGGGAGAGTGAGAAGCAGGCTCCCCACTGAGGAGGGAGCCCAATGTGGGTCTCGATTCCAGGACCCTAAGATCATGACCTGAGCTGAAGGCAGACATTTAACCAATTGAACCACCCAGGCATCCCAGGTTAGCATTTTTTTTTTAGTTAACATATAATATATAATGTATTATTAGTCCCAGGGGTATAGGTCTATGAATCACCAGGTTTACACACTTCACAGCACTTACCACACCACATACCCTCCCCAATGTCCATAACCCAACCACCCTCTCCCTAACCCCCTACCCCCAGCAACCCTCAGTTTGTTTTGTGAGATTAAGAGTCTCTTATGGTTTGTCTCCCTCCCAATCCCATCTTGTTTCATTTTTGCCTTCCCTACCCCCCAATCTCCCCACATTGTCTCTCAAATTCTTCATATCAGGGAGATCATATGATAATTGTCTTTCTCTGATTGACTTATTTCGCTAAGCATAATACCCTCTAGTTCCATCCACATCATTGCAAAAGGCAAGATTTCATTTCTTTTTATGGCTGCATAGTATTCCATTATACTATTCCACATCTTCTTAAACTAAAATCTATATATTCTAATCTTGAGCAAATGAGTAAATGTATTAAGGATAATGAGGTTCAAGTTTAACATTGTTGTAGAAGAAAGTTACAAATGTGAAAAAGAGAAAATTATAGTGTGTAAAATGTTGTTGGATTGGAATAGGAGTCATCAGTATTAACTCAGTCTTTAATAGATGAATGGATAATGATGATGATGATAAATACATGGATAGGTAGATGGTGGATGATAGATAGATAGATAGATAATAGATAGATGATAGTTTCTCAGCTCTGTCCACTTAAAGAGAAATAGGACTGATGAGACCTGCAGCAATGAGTATATCTAGAACTTATAACTGGCTTCTAATTAATAGCGACATCTGCACTAAAAAGGGCCAGGGCTTTGAAAGGGCTGATTACAGAGCTGGAGCAAGGAAAGTATAAAATGGTCCTGGAACATCTTATACAGAAATCCAGAAAGTGGTCATAGAATGATGGGAATTTATTAAAAGGACACCAAATTTTAATTTCTACTTCTACTTTCACCCTATCAAAGACAAGCCAAATAACCTACAAAGTCATAGTTTTTTTTCTGTAAACTCATCAGATAGCTTATGATGAAATAAACCAAAGTGAAATAAAATCTAGAATGTGACAAGCCTCTTGTAAAAAAATAATGTCCTATAACTTCTACTATCTTTTGTAGGAAAATGGGAACAAGAAGAAGCCACTATTAATAGGTTTCAGGATAAACTCACTGAACTTTGTAAGAATTTTAAAGACTAAATGACAGTTGATGTGATGTTCAGAATTCTGAGGAATGCTATGCACAAAGAGAATCTACACCTAGTTTACTCATCATATCTTTCCCACTGGCCCTCACTAAATGCTCATGCAAAATATTCTGAGAGAAGAGAGTTGAGATAGAACCTTAGACACAGGCACTTGCTGAATGCTGAGAGTAGGGGAGGAGAACTGAGAAACCCTTCCAACACAACTGCAGACTCTCATTACATACTTCTCAGAGGTTTTCCACAGCTGGAGGAAGAACAGGAGAGCAAAGAGAGACACCATTGAGGAGCAGGTGCCCAGAACCTGAGTCTCTTTGAGTTCTTATACCCTGTCTGTCAGACATACCATGCTAAATCCCTTACAGGTACTCTGAGCATTCACTGCTGCAATTCTCTGCAGTCCAAAGACAAGGGCAATACAAGAGAGCAGAAAGAAATCTCTTCAAAGACAGAAAGCAAGAGGGCAAAACATGATGGCAAAGGGAACCCCTTCACAACGTAAAAAGCTGGAAGCCAGTTTATAAAGCAGAATGAGAGTTCAGTTTGTTTAGAAAGCTGAAGTTTGTTTGTACAAAGAGTGCTTGCTCTGCCAAAGGTAAAGAACTGACTCACCCCTGAATCATTAACCTAATGGTATTCTAAATCTAATTAAAACAACAGTAAATTCCACTCTCAGCTCAACTACAGTTTAAATGGACTTCTGACAGAAAAAAGGGTGTTTCCTTTCCTGAGCAAATATAATATTTACTTCAGTCTCTACTGTGTCTTGTTTGCTTATTTGTTTGATCTGGGGTTTCTTGTTGTTTTTGTTGTTTTAGTACACACAATGTCTACACACATCAAAAATTACAAAGCACATGAAGAAAAAAAATTAAAGGAAATACAAGCAGACTCAAAATTGTCCCAGAGATTAAAATGATAAGACAGGGACTTCAAAATAACTTTGCTAAAAGAATATATTGGAAAAGGTATGTAAGGTAAGTAAACAGATGGGTAATTTTAGCATATAAGTATACACTATTACAAAGGAAGAACCAAATGAAATTGCTAGGAATGAAATATATAATATCTGAAATGAAAAGCTCATACATTGGTTTATCAACAGACCAGAAACATCAATGAAAAGACTAAACTTGAAAACAGATCAATAGAAATCATCTAAATATTAGCGGGAAAAAAGTGAAACAATGGAGTAGCAATATCTAGGTTAAATTATATGTGATTAGAATCCTATAAAATGAATGAAAATTTTATTAATTATAAAAGGAAAATATTAACATTATAGCAAAGAAAGTTAGAAGCTTAATGAAATGATCAGAGCTGGCATTATTAATACAGGGATAAACCAATATCATGTGCCAAGTGAAATGTTACACTGAGGACACAATACAACTTCAATAATACAACTACCTCCAAAAAGTGTATAATCTAAATCTAATTATAAGGAAACATTGCACAAACTGAAGTTGAAAAACATTCTATAACACAAGTCACCTGTACTCTTCAAAAATATTAAGATCAAAGAAGGTGAAGGAAGGCTGAGGAGCCATTCCATATTTAAAGAGACATTTCAACTAATGCAGTAAGTGGTTCTGGATTGGATTCTGAACAAGGAAAAATATCTATAAAAGACATTACTGATGTAGTTAACTGAAATTCAGTATGAACTATGTATTAGATTATAATATATATCAATGTTAAATTTTCTGGTTTTGTTACTTGGATTATGATTGTGTTAAAAATGCCTGTGTTTTTAGGAAATATGCAATAAACTAAGAACAGTGTTTTAAATTTACTCTTAAATGGTACTCTGTCCATAAGTATATATATTATATGACACATACATATATGCCCATGCAGAGAATAACTAAGCAAATGAAGCCAAATGTAAATAACTGGTGAATCTGGGAAAAGCATCATTGGAGATCCTTTTCATATGCTCGAAATTATGTCAAAATGCAAACTTACCCCCAAAGAACATCCTTAAAACAAAATGATACTGCCAGAGTATATTATATTCCTTGAGCAGTGGTTATAGAACAGGCAGTGGGATGTTGTGATCAGGCAAGCAACCTAGCATTTCACTGGGGATCAAGGATAATGTGTCAGAATACACTTAGAGAATAATTTAACCATGACAATAAGGACTACAGAAAATGGTATATTGTGTATAAACCTGGCCTAACTGCCTCCTTATGTTCCTGAACATCTTGACCTCGTTCATGTTTGACTGACAATATTTCACATATTCTCCATGATCTGCTGTCAATATATACATATCATTATGTGATCAAGTCATGGTCCTCACTGGACTATCATGAGCCTATAATATTGTTTCAAAATTGAAGTTGAGTCCATTCCACAAGGTGAATTCTCCACTAGAAGCTCCAGTGACCAACCGTCTTCCTTCTCCAGTCTACCTAACAACAAATACCAGACACTTTATTTGTTGATGTTTGAACAAATTTTGTTGTTACTGCATTCATAGGATTGTTCAACATCCCTATAGATGGGACTATATCATTATAATAACCTGCAGCAGGCTGAATTGCCCACATATCTCTCTGGTCTCTTTGCCATATTCTATTCTCCAAGTACTTAATTACAGATGGATTATAGTCTATGGTTTTCGGTTTACTTCTTTACTCATCCGTTTTGCATCAAAGATAAGCTGTTGCATTCCTTGCTGCTGTGCAAAATCAGGTCGCTTATACAATAGTTGTGGAGGCACTTGGTGTTGGGAACTTGGCATATGGAAAAAACAGGGAAGAGAACCAATTTCTGTAGCCATGGTGATATATTCATTCTAGGATTCCTCCAGCACTGAGCAGAGTTGGTAATGAATGGTGAGCGAAGGGTTTGTCTTCGTAGTCAGGAATGTCTCTCCTGCCTGCCCTCTTCCCTGCACCCCTCTCAATCCCTCTTCTCCAAAAGAACTGCTATCATCTTCCCCTCAATGTGTCAGTTTTGTGCAGATTCTGAAATTACTCAAGCTTAGAACCATGGGGTTTAAAACAGCAGCCTTGACACTACCCTAGCCTACCCCCTTCACCTTTTATAGACAAGGAAACTAAAGTTAGATGTAGAGCTCAAGCTTCACTGAAGAAGACACAGCCTTCTGATTCTCAGACTTCATTTTTAAATTCATTCTTTATTCATGCATTATGCTTCCTTCTTGAGAATTTTAAGGCTTTCCTAGCAGCCTTGCCATAGTTGGTGGGTTTTTTTGTCTTTAAGTCATTCACATCTTTTTCTCTTAATCTGAGCAATCACAATTTGTCATACCTGAAGTATGTATTTCCTTAATGTCATGGTATTTCTTATAAAGGGAGGTCCATGTTTCATAAGGATTTCCAAGGAATATGAGGGCTTAACTGACTCCTGGGGGCAGCATAACTCTTTATCACCTTTCCTCCCTCTCCAGTTACCTCTTCCAAGTGGAGATCCATCTTAATTACTGTCCCTCCTATTTTTATTGACTGGCTGTTGAGATTTATTGAATACTCAATGTGTACTCATCACTACCCTATCACATTGATAATGACTTATTATAGTAGTCCTCCCTTTTCCTTGGGGAATATGTTCCAAGACCCCCAGTAAATGTCTGATATGGAGGAGTACAAAACCCTACATATACTATGTTTTTCCTATACATGCATACCTATGATAAAGCTTAATTTATAAATTAGGCACAGTAAGAAATTAACAACAATAATAAAATGCAACAATTATAACAATATACTGTAATAAAAGTTATGTGAATGTGGCCTTTCTCTCTCAAAATATCTTATTGTACTACACTCATCTTCCTGTAATGATGTGAGATGATAAAAATGACGATGTGATGAGACAAAGATAAATGAGGCAGGCATAGTGACATAGCATTAAGCTACTACTGACCCTCTGATACTATGTCTGAAGGAGGATCATCTGCTTCTGAAACACAATTGACTCCAAGTAACTGAAACTGTGGAAAGTGAAACGGCAGATGAGGTGGGACTACCGTGCTCCCAGTTTATTTATTCTCTAATTAAGCACTCTTGAACTAAATAAGGTTGTGGTATATGTACCAAGAGGAGTAGGGAAAGTTAACACTTCCTTTTCCAAGAAAGGCATTCAGTAATATGTAACTTTTAGGAATCTTCTGATGGATGTGCCAAGTAAGAAAAGGGAAATTTTGGATTCTAAACCTATGTTGACCTACAGCTGGGTGGGTTATATTCTATGGCCACAGGTTCAGCCCTAAGCCTCATAGCCATTCGTAATAAAAATCAACAGAAATTCCACCTTCCTTAGGAAAGTATTTTATATCAGTGATCTTACTGGAGTACTGATAATCTCTTCTTCCTTTGTGAAGACAGTTTGTCCAAAGTTGCAATCATTATTTTGACCAATTGTCCTAATAGCAGCAGTGTTTTTTATAGCGCATTGTATATAATCTTAACGTGTGTCTCCTAAGTGATGATTCAGCATCTTTGCTGTCACCCAGACACAAAGGGATCTGGAAAAAGGTTTTCTTTTTTGAAAAACATTGCACTCCTCATGTCTCCTCACTCCTGCCAGACTTATATCCTCAGTAACCATGCCTTTTGTTATTTATTAAAATATTTCTTACAATTTTCTCTAACATTTAGTTCCCACTGAGAGCTCTTTGGTGTAGACAACTATCACTTGAACTTGGAAGAAGAAAATGGTCTTAATGTAATTAAATGAGCTTATATTCAAAGAAAAAGCAGGAAGGAAACATTGAACAAGAAATCAATAGGTAATATAAAGACATTTTCAACCACAAGTGGCATAAGGCAGAGCTGACCATTTTCTCTTTATATCTTATAATGTTTTTAGCAGAATCTTTCATATAATTCTAATAACACATATTCTCAATAACATTTCTTAACCAAATGACCTCTATAATGTATGCATAGAAGTAGCACCACTCAGCTTTTACTACAACTACAAAAAAGAAACCATTTCATTATATTCTACTCAGCACATTCTTTCTACTTTTCAAATGGACACACACACACACACACACACACACAGAGTGATGGGTAAAGATCAAGGACTTTGCTATCAGACAAACTTGATTTCAAATCCAGTTCTGTTCTTATCATATCTGGACCTTGAGAAAGTTACTTAATCTCTGTAAGGCTTACCTTCCTTGTCTATAAATAAGATTAGGTGAGATAATGTGAAATTCACTTGCAAAAGTTAGGTATTATCCTACTTCTCTTAGTATTTTCCTTTTGAATAAATCACAATAAGTACTTATTCATATTTATACACATTCATACATATTTCATTACTCCCTCAAAATGTTAGTGTGTTTTCATATGTCCCACAAAATATCTTCTACAACAAACCAGAGGCTAGCAACACGTGAAACACAGGACAACATGAATATAGTTTCCATGAAGTAATATTGTGTTACTATCCTCAAATAATATCCCAATTTTTAACCATGGCTGTCTGTACTCAGAGAAGCTATGCCCACTCGGGAAAAAATTCTGCTCAAGGTTTTCCATGCACTCATCCCTTAAATCACTCGGTGTTTATCCCAGCTATCCAGTAATAAATTACCATCTTAAGCTAATATACTACATTTAGTATTTTGGAACAATCTCAACACTTATCCATGGGATGTCCTCTGGACTTCACAGACTCACTTTGGAAGCCTATTCCTATTCAAGAAAACTATTTAAAAAAATTGGTGAGAGAAGAAATTTCCCAGAATCATTCTGTCCCTAATATGCTTCATCCCTCAAAGTAGTTAAGGGCACAGTATCTGAAGTCAGAATGCCTGAATTCAAAGCCTACCTCTGCTATTTACTTTCTCAGTGACTTTGAGGTAGTTATTTATTCTCTCTATGCCTTAGTTTTCTCATCTATAAAAATGGGGATAATTATGAAATCTAACTCAGGTGTATTTTAAAGATTAAATGAACTAATATATTTAAAGTGCACAGTACATGCCTAGTACACTGGAAACTACCATCAAAAGGTATGGCAGACTTAGTGAAGGTTCTGAGAAAGACTCTTTTCAGAAAAAGAGACTTTTTCAGGATCTGCCTGAAGAAACTTAAAATCCTAGTTCACCATTGACTCAAAGCTCAAGGTTGTCATTTCTTAGCTCAAAAAATGTGGGTATTGAAGGCAGGTCCAAAATGACATCATAAAAAAGACCCTGAGCTCACTTCCTCCCACAGACATATCAAGTCTTTTTTTTTTTTTTTAAAGATTTTATTTATTTATTTGACACAGAGAAAAAGACAAGTAAGCAGAGAGGCAGAGGGAGAATCAGCCTCCCTCTGAGCAGAGAGTCCAATGCGGGGCTCAATCCCAGGACCCCAGGATCATGACCTGAGCCAAAGGCAGACACTTAACTGACTGAGCCCCATAGGCACCCTACACTAAATCTTCATATACAGTAAACCCTCCTGAAGAAGAACTGAGGGTCAATTGAACAGCTTTTCCACAACAAAGGTGAGAGGGATCACACAGAGAACAACAAGAGAGACATAGTAACAATAGGAAGCCCATCCATGATTCTACAAACTGCAGTAGGAAGGGATAGCACTGAGGGGTCCACACACATATTCACCTGACCTGGAACACAACAGAAACAAACAAAATAACATAGTGGTTTAAAGTCAAACTAGACAATAAGTGAACAAAACCTATTTAATAACCCTAGAGCATTCACTTAACAGCAATGAAACTGCTAAAACTCTCTTCTGGGTCATAGGTGCTGGAGAATGTCTTGTTTACATATCCCCTCCACCTTGACAGCACAGACAGGAGAAGAGTCCCTAGCCATACCAGCTCCAGCTAGCCTCCCAATACACCCCACACCTGTGACTGCCTCAGCTCTAGCTGTCCCTCCATGGCTGTCATGGCATACATCAGGACACACACAACTTCCACCCACTACAGGCTGAGCTATTTTGCCAAGGTGACCCAGACATTAAGCACTCCAGGACCCTCAAGGATACTCACCGGACATGAGACCATGCCCAATCCAGCTCTAGCCATCCCACCAAAGTGGCCCCTACTTGGAATGTCCTGGATGCCTGCCTCAACACCATCTATCCCACTTGAGTGGCCCCACTGCAGAGCACCCCAGTATCACCTAGCCTATACTCATTTCTGCTCCATCCATCCCATCAGAATGGCCCTGGTGCAGAGTGCCCAGTGGTGCAGAGTGCCTAGCTCACAACTACTCCAACTCTATCCTACTAGCCAAAGACTCCAGGCACATATAGTCGACACAGGGGCTTCCTACATAAAGCCACTCCTTCAAGACTGGAAGTGGTAGATGGTTTACTTAATTCATAGAAACAAACACTAGAAGTCAAAATGAAGAAAAAGAGGAAAGTGATTCAAATCAAAGAATATAACGAAACTTTAGAAAAAGAACTAACTGGAAACAGTTCAAAATAAGAGTCATAAAGATATTCACTGAATTTGAGAAAAGAGTTTATGAACTCAGTAACAACTTCAACAAAGAAATAGGATATATATAAAAATCAGAAATGATGAATATAATAACTGGAATGAAAAAATACACTGGAAGGAATCAACAGCTGATTAGATTATTCTGCAATAAAGAACCAGTGATCTGGAATACAGGGTAATGGGAAGTACCCAAGCTGAACAAATAAAAGGAAAAAAGAACTAAAAATTGAGGATGGGTTAAGGGACCTCAAGGCCAACATTGATCATTCTAATATTTGCATTATAGGGATGCCAGAAGAAGAGAGAGAAAGGGGCAGAAAACTTATTTAAATAAATAACAGATGAAAAATTTCCTAAACTGGAGAAGGAAACAGACATCCAGGTCCAGGAAGCACAGAGAATTCCAAACAAGATGAACTCAAAGAAATCCACACTAAGACACATAACAATTAAAAATGTCAAAAATTAAAGACAAAGAGAGAACTTTAAAAGAAGCAAGATAAAATCAACTAGTTACATACCAGGGAAACCCCATAGGCTCTCAGCTGAATATTCAGCAGAAATCCTGCAGGTCAGAGAGAGTGGCATGACATATTCAAGTTGCTAAAAGGAAAAAATCTACAACCAAGAATACTCTATTTAGCAAGGTTATCATTCAGAACTGAAGGAGAGATAAAGTTTCAGATGAACAAAAGTTAAATGAGTTCATAATCACGAACCAAGCCTTATAAGAAATGTCAAATGAGACTTCTTTAAACAACAAAACAAGAATAGATGATAGCTAAAAGTAAGAAAATTAAGAAAGGAAAAAAATTCACTGATAAAAGCAAACCTATAGTGAAAGGAGTAGATCAATCACTTGTAGAGGTAGTATAAATGTTGGGGAGCCTGAATGGCTCAATCAGTTGAGCATCTGACTCTTGATTTTGGCTCAGGTCATGATCTCAGGATCATGAGATCAAATCCTGTGTCATATTCTGCACTCAGCAGAGTCTTATAGTCATCCTCTCTCTTTCCCTCTCCCTCTGCTGCCTCCCCCTCCTTAACTCTCTCTTACTAAAATAAATAAGTAAATAAATATATATATGATATGTAGTTACATATATATATATATATGATATGTAGTTACATATCATATATATATTTATTTACTTATTTATTTAGTAATATATATTTTTAAAAAAGATATATGTATATATCTTTTTAAAAAGCTAGAATGGAGGTTAAAAGACAATAATAGTAAAATCAATTATATCTTAGAAATTAGGTTAGGATACACAAAATTATATAAATATGACATCATATACATAAAAAATGGAAGGGAATAAGAAAAAAAAAACAGTGTTTTTAGAATATGTTCTAACTTAAGCAACTATCAACTTAATACAGATTCACAGAATGTTATATTTGAACCTCATGTCAACCATAAACCAAAAATCTATAATAGGTACACAAAATATAAAGAGAAAGGAATCCAAGCATAACACTAAAGAAAGTCATCAATCGCAAAGAAAGAGAGCAAGATAAGAAGAAAAATAGAGAAGAACTACAAAAACAACTAGAAAACAATCAACAAAATGTCAGTAAGTCTATATCTATCAACAATTACTTTAAATGTAAATGGTCTAAATGCTCTAATCAAAAGACATAAGGTAACTGAATGGATTAAAATTTAAAAACCCATCTAGAGGGGCGCCTGGGTGGCTCAGTGGGTTAAAGCCTCTGCCTTCGGCTCAGGTCATGATCCCAGGGTCCTGGGATCGAGCCCCGCATTGGGCTCTCTGCTCAGCGGAGAGCCTGCTTCCTCCTCTCTCTCTGCCTACCTCTCTGTCTACTTGTGATCTCTGTCTGTCAAATAAATAAAATCTTTAAAAAAAAAAAAATCTATATGCTATCTATAGGAGACTCACTTCAGACCTCAGAACACATATAAACTAAAAGTGAAGGGATAGAAAAGGATATTTCATGCAAATGAAAGATTAAAAAAAAACAGTGGTAGCAATATTTATATCAAACAAAGTAAACTTATAAACAAAGAGAAATTTGAAAGATTTACATAATGATAAAGGGATTGATCCAACAAAAAAACACAAAATTATAAATATTTATGCACCCAACATGGTAACACCTAAATATATAAAGCAAATATTAGTAGACATAAAGGGAGAAACTGACAGTTTTACAATAACAGTAGGGGACCTTAACACCTGACTTGTTAATGGAAAGATCATTCAGATAGAAAACCAATAAGGAAATGTGAATAACACATTACACCTGAGAGACTTAACAGATATATACAGAAGATTCCATCCAGAGACCCTAGAATACACATTCTTTTTAAGAGTACAATACAGATCATGTGTTAGACTGCAAAATAAGTCCAATGAATTTAAGAAGATTAATCATTCACTTTTTCTGACCACAATGGTATGAAACTAGAAATCAATTAAAAGATAGAAACTGGATAAAACACAAATACATGGAGAATAAACAACATGTCACTAAACAACCAAAGTTTAATCAAAGAGAAAATTAAAAAAATAAATGGAGACAAATAAAAATGGAAACAATGTTCCAAAAATCTATGGGGAATAGCAAAAGTAGGCCTATGAAGGAAGTGTACAGTAATGCAGGCCTACCCCAAGAAGCAAGAAAAATCTTAAATCAACAATCTAACTATACTTAAAGGAATTAGAGAAAGAAGGATAAAACCCAAAGTTAGTAGAATGATGGAAATAATAAATATCAAAGTGGAATTAAATAAAATACAGACTAAAATATTTTTAAAAGATCAATAGAAGTAAATGCTTATTCTTTGAAAAGATAAATAAAACCAATAAGCCCATAGCCATACTCATCAAGGAAAAAAAAAAAAAAAGAGAGGACCCAAATAAATAAAATCAGGCATGAGAGAAGTTACAACTGATATCACAGAAATACAAAATCTCATAAAAGAGCATTATGAACAATTATATGACAAGAAATTAGAAAATAGAGAAAAAATGGATAAATTTCCCTTTAATACTGAATCACAATGAAATAAAAAATATGAATCAGCTACACAGAAGCAATGAAATTGAATCAGTAATTTAAAAACACCCAAAAATTAAAAAGTCCAGGACCCCGTGACTTCCCAGATGAATTTTACAAATCATTTAAAGAAGAATTTATACCTATTCTTCTCTAATTATTCCAAAAACTTAAAGAAGAAGGAACACTCCAAACTTATCTTATGAGGCCAGCATCACACTGATACCAAAACCATACAGACACCAAAAAAAAAAAAAAAAAAAAAGAATACAGGCCAATATAGATGCAAAACACTTAACCAAACATTAGCAAATCAAGTTCAACAATATAGTAGAAGTATTATACACCATGATTAAATGGTATTTATCCCCAGGGTGCAATGATGGTTCAACATCCACAAATCAGTCAATATGATACACCACATTAACCAAACAAAGGATAAAAATCTCAAGTTACAGAAAAAAAGTTTGAAAAAATTCAACATCCATTTATGCTAAAAAGTCTCAAAAAGGTTGGTGTAGAAGTGTACCACAACATGATAAAAGCCATATATAACAAATCCAGAGCCAACATGATACTCAATGGTGACACACTTGAAAGCTTTTTTTCTAAGATCAGGAACAGGACGAAGATGCCTATCTTTGCAACTTTTATTAACATCGTATTGGAAATCTTAGCTAGAGATTTAGACAAGAGAAGAGAAATAAAATCTTCCAAATTAGAAAGGAAAAGTAAAACCAACACATGATATCATATATAGAAAACCCTGAAGGCTTTACTAAAAAATTATTACAACTAAAAAAATAAATAAATTCTGTAAAGTTCCAGGATATGAAATTAACATATAGAAATCAGTTGGATTTACTATACACTAATAATGAGCTGTCAGAAAGGGAAATTAAGAAAACGATCCCATTTATAAATGATACAAAGATATTAAAATACCTAGGAATAAATTTAATCAAAAGGGAACCTATATCCTGAAAACTATAAGGCTGATGAAAAAAATTGAAGACAACACAAATATACAATGTTTGTGAATTGGAAGAATTAATATTGGGTTTTTTGGGGTTTTTTTAAAGATTTTATTTATTTATCTGACAGACAGAGATCACAAATAGGCAGAGAGGCAGGCAGAGAGATCCAGGGGGAAGCAGATTTTCTGCTGAGCAGAGAGCCCAATGTGGGACTCGATCCCAGCACTCTGGGATCATGGTCTGAGCCAAAGGCAGAGGCTTTAACCCACTGAGTCACCCAGGCACCCATGAAAAATTAATACTGTTAAGATATCATACTATCCAAAGTAATCTACAGATTCAGTGTAATCCTCATTAAAATACCAATGGCATTTTTCACAGAACTAGAACAAATAACCCTAAAATTTGTATAGAACCTCAAAAAAACCCAGAATAGCCAAAACAGTCTTGAGAAGAACAGAGCTGGAGGTATCATGTTCCCTGATCTCAAACTATACTTCAAACTATAGTTATCAAAACAATATGGTATAGTCATGATAACAGACAAATAGGTCAATGGATTAGAATAGATAGTCCAGGAATAAACCCATTCATATACGGTCAATTAATCTATGACAAAGGAGACAAAACTATATAATGAGGAAAAGACAGTCTGTTTAACAAATGGTATTGCAGAAACTGGACAGCTATGTGCAAAAGAAAGAAACTGGATCACTATATTATATACAGAAATAAATTCAAAAGGTAATAAAGACTTGAATATAACACCTGAAACCATAAAACTCCTACAACAAAAAAACATGAAGAGTAAGCTCTTTATTTTTTGAACCATTCTCCTCAGGCAAGGGCAACAAAAGCAAAATAACTAAATACATATTAATTTATTTAAAAAACATTTGTACAGCAAAATAAATCATCAACAAAATGAAAAGTCAACAACTGAATGGGAAAAGTATCTGCAAATCAGACCACCAATGAGGGATTAATATCAAAATATTTAAGGAACTTACATAACTTAATATAAAAGAAAACTCAAAGAACCCAATTTAGAAATGGACAGAGGACTTGAATATACATTTTTCCAAAGAGTATATACAGATGAAAAAACAGATAGGTAAATGAAAAAACACTCAACATCACTAGTCATCAAGGAAATGCACATCAAGACCTCAATGGGATATCATCTCACACTGGTCAGACTGGCTATTATCAAAAAGACAAAAAAGAGCAAATGTTGGTGAGGATGTGAAGAAAACTGTTGGTGGGAATGTAGGTTGGTGTAGCCACTATAGAAAATTATGAAATTTCCTCAAAAAGCTAAAAATAAACCCACCATACCATCAAACAACTCCACTGCTCAGCCTTTATTTGAAGAAAATGAAAACACTAATCTGAAAAAATATAAGAACCCCTATGCTTATTGTGACATTATTTACAATAGCCAAGATATGGAAACCACCTAAGCATCCACTGATATAGAAGAATGGGTAATAAAATGTTGTACATGCACACACACGTACATACACACACTGACGTGTTAGTTAGCCATAAAAAGAATGAAATCTTGTCATTTGCAACAACATGGATGGACCCGGAAGGTATTATTCTAAGTGAAATAAGTCCTACAGGAAAAAGACAAATAATGCATAATTTCACTTACATGGGGAATTTAGAAAACAAAATAAGCAAAACAAAACAGAAACAGACACTTAGATACCTGAAACAAACTGTTGATTACCAGAGTAGGGAAGACAGGGGGACAGGTGAAATAGGTGAAGGACATTAGGAGGTACAAATTACAGTTAAAAGTAAGTAAGTCATGGGGTTGTACAGTGTAGGGAATATAGTCAATAATATTGTAAAAACTGTATAGTGACAGATGGTGACTAGATTTATCATAGAGATCATTTCTAAATGTATAAAAATATCACCTCAGTATAATACACATGCAGTACTACTAGGATATTGTATGTCGATTATACTTCAATAAAAAAAGAAAGAGAGTCCATTAGCAGAAAGATGTTAGGAGAATATCTACATCACTCAGTAACTGACCACAATAAATAAGGTCCAGCCAAAGTGGTTAATTATGGCAAAGAAGGGGCAAAAGCTTAAAGAAAAACACGCAAACATGTTCAAGAGAAGATGCCATCCTTTGTTAGAAAAAGGGTTTGGGCATGGGAGTAGAAAATCCCAAAAGCCCACTTGTCCATTTTTGTTGTTTTAATCCAGGGCAAAGTAACCCTTTAATTTAATATAGTCCAACCGAAAGATGCCAAACAATCCATATGAAAAAGAAGAGACTTTATCTTTTGAAGAAAATATGAATAACAAGAATTAAACAAAGAAGATTGGGGAAAGGAAGTGACTATATCCTTCTTCAAAGGCAACGTCTCCTTTTATTTCATTCAGTGAGTAGCATTGGAGGGAAAACTGTAAAAACTTTAATGAAGCAATGAAACTCATTTTGAAACCTTTTGCATATGTTTTGTTCTCCTCACAGAGCGGCTCACAACCACATCAGTATAAAACAATAGGGACCCATAACTGACCTGTGATTGCTTATTAAACATTTACCTTAGCAACCACACATAAAACAGCCAAATATAATAGGAACTTTCAACTCTACAATCTATCTAGCATATAAATGATAATCCTAAACTGCTAAATGGGCAAGGAACCAAAGTGGAAGTGTTCCCTGAGCCTTTGAAATCAAATGTTCCCTTGTATTAAAATGATTTAAGAGTATAAATTGGCAGTGATCTATGCATCACCTGAGAGCACTCCCTCTTCACTTCATCTTCCAGGTCTATGTAGATCACTGGCCCTGCTTTAACTCCCAGATCTATGCTTCTATCAAAGCCATGCTTTGAGAGGACATAGTACTTCCCACCCAGCTTCTTTCTTGCTGCAAAATGCAGCTTCAATTCCATTTCCTCTCTAACTCCCCTTATATAATTGAATGGCAATGACATATATATTTCAAACAAGCTAACAAAGGCAGGAACTTTTACCTGTCATCACCAAAAAGATGACCCATGGGAGAAATTACTATTGTATATTTGTTTGTGTACTATGAGGACAGAGGCTACATTTTTTCTCTCAGCTCTACAAAGAAGGTATGACAGCACTGAAGAGCCCTCAACACCAGATGATGATGTTATATTTCATCCGGCAATAGGAATTAAAAAAGAAAAATAGATGGAAATGGGGAAATTTTATATTTAATTAATTAATTTAAAAAAGATTTTATTTATTTATTTGACAGACAGAGATTACAAGTAGGCAGAGAGACCGGCAGAGAGAGAGGGGGAGGCAGGCTCTCTGCCCAGCAGAGAGCCCGATGCGGGGCTCGATCCCAGGACCCTGAGATCATGACCCAAGCCGAAGGCAGAGGCTTTAACCCACTGAGCCACCCAGGCTCCCCTGATATTTAATTTATTAAAAATGGGAGAGGTGGGGCACCCTGGGTGGCACAGTCGGTTAAATGTCCAACTCTTGGTTTTGACTCAGGTTGTGATCTCAGGACCATGAGATCAAGCTCCCAGTCAGTTCCATGCTCAGCAGGAAATCTGCCTAAGACTTTCTATCCCTCTGCCCCTCCCTTCACTGTTACTCACTCTCTGTCTCTTTCTCTCTAAAATAAATAAATATTTTTAAAATGGGAGAGGTGATATCCATATATGTATACACACACACATATATATGTGTATGTATATATATACACACACACATGCACATATATCTTATGATATACATGTAATAAGTCATATACATACATGTACATGTGTTTTAGCTTTCCAACTATAATAGCTTAGAGTTTGTCATTTAATTTTCATACCACAGAACCTCAATTACATTTCTAAGTTGATTTTATAGGTAAGTTTATAGTTTAACATTTTTATTTCTCTAAAAATTATCTTCATCATTGTTTTGTTATACAAATTCAAGTACCAAGTATCCCCAGATAGGCATTGGTGGATAATTTCCCCACTCTTATAGTTCTCTCTATGCAGCCCTGTGGATGTAATGTGACAAATAGCTCTCATGCTTATTTATTTTTCTGCTGGTTCTTACCCGGTTCTCAATTCACTTCTATTTTCTTTCTCACTCGGAAAATGAGATTGTCCTTTCCTGGTTACTAAGTACTCTGAATGAGAAGTAAGATTTGGACAGGGAAAATATGGGCTACATAATGAGATTCATGGATTTTCCTCTAAAATCTAAGATCTCCAGTCCAAACACAAAAGGTCTTTATTTCCCAATTTTTATAAGGACTTTTTCCTGAATTTATATTCTAAGTCTATACTTTCAAGACCCAAGAGTTGTAGTTCTCTTTGTCAAGTCCTATGATATAATTGACTATTACTTCCACCATCTACTTAAAATGGTTTATGAAAGTGTCATGGCATTCCAAGTATCCAATGGTAGCTATTGATTTAGGGGAAATTTCTGGCATTTTTTTCTTTAGTGGTTCATTACCAAGTCAAATTTACAAACTAATTCCATTGAATTTACCACACTTCTATCTTGGGAATTAATAACATTCCCTTCTATTTGAGAAACCATTTCTTCCAGCTACTTGGCAATTGTGGTTGGTACTGTGTCCAGTGAAACACCACTAAACTAAGAAAGTATGTTTCTATCTCTAAATTAAAATTCTAAAAAAAAGCCCATAAAAAACCCTTTAACCCAGAAACAAAGATAAAAGAAAGAAATCCAATTTTTTTTTTCTTTTCTATATTCTGCTAAAGTTTCTCATTGTTCACAATACTCTCTACAGCATTGGCAATGCTTCATGAGCCCACTTGTTTCTAGTCACATGCTATACTTGATTTTTAGAAAGAAGTAAGCAATGGAGAAAACCACTAGATTTCTCTTTCAAAATGGTCTCTTTCAGGGTGGTGGCTATGGCCAGCATAACACCAACCATATGAAAATTATAGCTATTTTGAGGCCAGATTCACCTAAATATTCTCCCACAAGGTCTAGTCATTAACAAATGTCATTTACTTAAGTGAGGAAGAAGAGTGCGAGAAGGACTCTGCAGCATGTGAACTGTCAATTCCTTTACTTCATCTGACATATTTGCTCCATATGGGGCTTCTTGGCCTAACCAAGAATAATATCAACCAGTGTTTGATTTTTTCCAGTTTCTTGTGTCCATAATTTTTGAAAGTTCAAAAGACCAATGGACCTGTTCTCTTTTTATGATCTTGCTCTTATCAACTATATTCAAGAGAATAAAATTTCAAATTTCCCATAGTATTAGTACTCCTTGGTAAGTAAAGTTGCACACTGAAGAAATATACTAGGCAAATCTGACTGTGGAACATTTTCTAAAAATAAAGATAATCTCCTAGTTACTAGAAAATGGACCATTTTGGTTTGATAAGGTTTCAGGACACAGAAGTTATAAATTCTATATGAAAGAACCTATAGAAGAGGCCAATAATCAAGATCAAGAACTAATTTCATTAGAATGAGGTAGGTAGAAAGAACAGTCATTTATAGAAGAAAGACCTAATTAATTCCACTTGGCACTCCATGTGTATGTGAAACCACAGAATAATAGAATAGTGAATTGTGGCATCAGAATAGTCTTTGAGTTCCTACTTAGGCACCAAGGAGTTATATGGCTCTTTTTTAGCTATGTTTGGTAACTTTCAAATCAACTTTGATTATCTCTATTATTTGCTATCTCACAGCAGAATATGCTTTTCCTAGTCTCACAATTAATGTATATTTAAGGGTTTTCTGAAGACAGTCATTAAAAATAATTAACTCACTTAGCCAAATATTGTGCCTTTCTTCTAAAGAAACTAAAAGATTTTTCTTCCTATATCTCCTTAAACAAATGATAGAATTTAATATATGAAGAAAAAGTATTATTTCTCTTATTTTATTAATGTAGAATGAAGGCCTGAGGAGATCAAGTAAAAATCATGCCATCTTTTGTTTCAGAAAACAAATCTCATTTAAAACTATATGTGCACTTTGAGGACCTAATCTGATGTGCTATATTATCTACATACATATACATATACACACATAGAAATGGCCTCTTGAGATTTGTATCAGTGTGTTCATACTGACCAGTTTCATTAGTGTTCTCATTTGAGCATTACAAATTCACATAATGACTGGCAAGGATTAAAAGTCAGTCTGTGATCAGGAAGAGAGCAAAGCTCACTGGCCCACACTGAGATCAAATGTATCAACTTAGTCTCATTAATGTCCTTATTAATAAAGCTAACCAACTGTCCTAAGACAGAAGCCCAGGAAAAGGTAAACTCAATACTTCTAATATCTGACTGGTAGATCTTGACTTCATAAACGGTACCATAGGATACACATTGTGATTTACCACCACCAATTACTATATTTTGTGATTCATTAATTTCAAGACCTCTATCTTTAAACAAAATTAATTTATGCTTTCTTACAAGTCTGCTACTTCTAATTCTACTCATTGGTCTACTTAAAACTGAATTTCTGTGATTTGAGGGCTTTCACTCTATTGACTATGGTAACTGAGATATTTAGAGAAAGTAAAGTACTTACTCAAAGTCATACTTTAGTAAGGTGGTAAGCTATAATTTAAATACATTTCAGTATGATTTAATTGAAAGTTTTAAGTTTTAGCCTGTATACAATTTACTTCACAGGAAATTAGCAAATTCTAATGAATGATTACTATATGTTAAGTTCAGGCTAAACATGAAGAAGTTATCAAGAGATTTTTCCCATTTTAAAGATGAGAAAAACAGGAACTTAGAGTTAAAGATACAATTTATTCCATACCTATAACTAAATCTTGCTTTATCTCTAAACAATTAGGTAGTCACCTATATACTTTAAGGGCACTATTTACAGGTCCAAACTCACACACACACACACACACACACACACACACACACACACCCCTGCCTTACCTGGGTGTGCTATTCTATCATTAGAAAGTAAGTCTTTTGATCTAAAGTATCATGTCTTCAGTAGTAATTGCTAAAATATAAATAATTCCAAAACAGGTAACACACTATCTCAGTTCAGGTATGCCAGAAGCAGACCATGACAAGGATTCATGTGGAAGATCTGTGTACATTTCAGGGGATATCAGTAAAGGGTGAGGGAAACAAAAGAGGAACAGAGAGGAGGCCAAACATGCTCTAGCCTTATTCAACAGGGAAACACTGAAAAATAGGCTTGCCTCAGTATTGTCTCTGATCCAAAGTGACACATTTGGGCTTTCATAATCCTACACTCCTCAGCTGTTCTTTAAAGCCTACTCCAGAAGGATCCCTGGATTCTTTGGGTCCCAAAGTAACAGACACAAGCTATTGAAAACTAAAGCACACAAAGCCAGGAGGGCCCCCAAAATAGGAACAAAGATTGAAGAAGATCTGGACGGAGAACCAATATTGTCTGCACACACATTGAGGTTATTCATCCATTAGCATCTCCACAGGAAAGAACATAAAGTCCCCAAGGAAGGAGAAATGAGCTGGGTTTTTCTGTCGACAGCAGAAAGAAAAAGGAAGTCAGAGAGGGTCCACAGCTTAAGAAGGGTTTAAGGACATTTAGGCAAAGGCCCTAAGGACCATTCCTACCTTGGGAAAGGAACAAAGCTGGGAATGGAGATGAAAGAAGAAAGAGCATACGAGTTGAGAGAACACCACAATTTGACGAAGTCTTCTGTGACTCTCCTTTGGTGGATAGGTTTTCTAACATCTTAGCAACCTTCCAAGGAGAGTTACTATTCATACCCCTGGGTTTTTTAATCATCATTATAACTACGATCTTGGCCTTTTATAAGCAGAAGAAAGCACTGTAGTTTTTATTTTAATAAAGACAAATTTAAAAATTTTATAAGCCTACTAAATTCTAATGGTGAAAAAAAATAACAAAACAGAGAGCCTGGAAATAGACCCACACAAATACAGTTACCTGTTTTTGACAAAGAAGCGAAGACAATACAATGGAGCAAAGTTAGTCTTTTCAACAAAGATGCTGGAAAAACTGGCCATCCTCAGGCAAAAGAGTGAATCTAAACACAGTCTGTACACTCTTCAGAAAAAACTCAAAATGGATCACAGACCTTATAAAATGCAAAATTATAAAAATTCTAGAAGATAACATAGAAGAAAATCTAGATGAACTTTGGTAAAGTAGTAACTTTCTAGATAAAACACTAAGGGAACAATTCATGAGAGAAATAATTGATAAACTGAACTTCACTAAAATTAAAAACTTTGGGGGTGCCTGAGTGGGTTATTTGGTTAAGCTTCTGCCTTCTGCTCAGGCCACGATTCTGGGGTTCTGGAACTGAGCCCTGTGTAGAGCTCCCTCTTCAGCAGGTAGTCTGCTTATCCCTCTCCTGCTGCCCCTCACCTCCACTCATGCTTTCTCTCTCACCTACTTTCTCTCACTTTCAAATAAATAAATAAATAAAATCTTATAAAAAAATTTAAAACCTCTTGGGACGTCTAGGTAGCTCAGTCAGTTAGGCATCCAACTCTTGATTTAGGCTCAGGTCATGATCTCAGGGTTCTGTTATACAGCCCCATGTCAGGCTTCTTTCTCAGCGGGGAGTCTGCTTGAGATTCTCCCTCATATTTCCTCCTGTTCTTCTGCCCATATTCTCTCTCTCTCAAATAAGCAAACAAAGCTTTAAAAAAATAAGAATAAAAACTTCTGCTCTTGCAATGTTAAAAGAATGAGAAAAGGCACAGTCTAGGAGAAATTATTTGCAAAACACACATCTGATAAAGGACTGTTATCCAAAATATACAAAATCTTTTGAAACTCATCAATAAGAAAGTAAACAACACAATTAAAAAATGGGCCAAAGACTTTAATAAACACCTCACCAGTGAAGATACACAGGCAGCAAACGAGCACATGGAAAGATGCTTCACATAGTATATCATCAGGGAAATGTAAATGGAAACAGCAATGAGCTACCTATTAGAATAGCCAAAATCCAGAACACCAAAAACAAATGCTAGTGAGAATGTGGAGCAAAAGGGAACTCCTATTCATTATTGGTGAGAATGCAAAATGACACAGTTACTACGGAAGACAGTTTGGCAGTTTCTTATAAACTAATCATACTCTTATCATATGATCCAGCAATCATGCTACTTGGTATTTACCCAGAGAATCTGAAAACTAATGTCCACACAAAAACCTGCATATAGGTGTTCCCAGCAGCTTCATTCACAATTGCCAAAACGTGAGAGCAAGCAAGATATCCTTCACTAGATGAATAGATTAATAAACCATGTCACAACCTGACAATGGAATATTATTAAGTGCTAAAAAGAAATGAGCTACCAAGCCATGAAAAGACAAAAAGGAAACATAAATCCATATTGCCAAGTGAAAAAAGTCAATCCAAAAATGATACATACTATAGATTTTAACTATACTTCCAATGTGGGAAACCAAAAACTGTGGAGACAGTAAAAAGTTCATTGGTTGGGAGTAAGGGACAAGGATGAAGAGATGGAGCACAGAGGATTTTTAGAACAGTGAAACTGCTCTGTGTGATACCACAGTGGTGGATACCTGCCATTATACAGTTGTCCAAACCATAAGATATACAACAGCCAGAGTGAACTTTAATGTCATCTATGAATTTGGGTGATTGTGATGTGTCACTGTAAGTTCATCACTTGTAAGAAAGGTATCACTCTGGCAGGGAATGTTGGTAATGAGGGAGGTTATGCATGCATGGGGACAAAAAGTATACGGGAAATTTTTGTACTTTCCTCTTAATTTTGCTGTGACCTTTAAACTACTCAAAAAGTAAGGTTTTATTTATAATTTTTAAAAAGAAAAATAAAGAAATTTCAAAAATTACTTTTTTTCACTTTCAACTAATCTTTTCTAAAATATTTTTTTTCTTGTCAAATATATTTATAATGACTGCTCTTTGGAGAAGTCAACATTTATAGCTGTTTTTTTTTTTCTCTTATTGTAAAAACCTCAAATTATGGAAATGCTATAGAGTTTATGTGATGGTGGAAAAAATATATTTTGTACCTGTTTTCAGAAACTCTGTTACGTGTGCACATTAATCATGTTTGGGATGATTTATTTCTGCATTCATGCTGGCCAATTTTATTAGTGTTTAGCTTGGCTGAATAGAAGAAAATCTGCTTTCTATTTCACCTCTGTAAAAAGAAGAGTTAGATTTGTGCTAACTTACATAAAGGCTGTACATCTGTTTTGCCCCTAATCTCAGGCACTTCCATATTCATCTTTCTTCTACATTCTCCTGCAGCACCCTCTATAAAACCTCTTGATCTAGGTCTGTTCAAGTTATGTATTCAGATTATCTTCCAACCCCTTCAGAGTCTTCAATATCTACAGGAGGAACATTTAACATTCACCATATGGATTTTGTTGCCACCATTTCCTACTTTATTACTTAGTCTTCAGAGCTGGCCTCAAATAATTTTACTATTAAGACTGCCTCTCTATGTGCTTTCCAACCACTACACTGCCACCATTAGGCTAGCTCCCTGCACAAACACAAAAGCTACCTTCTTTTGGCCCCTGACACATTAGTGACCCTTTATCACTTTCCAATATGGTCATATTCCTTCAGTCTGCAAAACAAACACCCTTAATCTTTGTAATTGTTTAGTCTAACATATTTAGAAAGCTCTCTCAACTCCCCCCATCTCCCGCCAAATAATATGGCCTCAAACTTTTCAAAATTGTCAATAACACAATTATTTGATTTTGTCTTTCCTATTCATTACTACTCTGGCCTCTCTAGGGGCAAGGTTCACATTCAGTATTCCAAAAACTCCTAATATCCAATAAAGGTCCGTTAGCCTGAGCACTAAATAACTCTACTTGGATTTATAATACTGATTTGGTCAAACTATTTTTTTCTTTTTCATGTAGTGGTACTACTGAGATAGAATTTTAGAGATCCCCCTGCCCATTTCCATTGTTCAAAATTCTATCATTTTCTAGCACTTCTGCTCAGTAGCAAATGCTTTGATGAAAATTCCATCTCTGTTGTATATTTGCCCACCTATAGTGATTCAACCTTGTGACAAATCTGACTATCCACACTGAGCACTATTTGTTTACACTCAGTCCTTCGGTCTCTTACTTATAGTAAGTTCATGTGAATAATCAAAGATAGGTCTAGCCTCAATACAAAATGTTGTGAGTTATAAAATTGCTGGCTGAGTTACTGACTTAAAATATTTTAGGCTACTTTAGAACATATGGATGAAGAACAAAACATCAATCTTCCTCATATTTAGTCTATACTAAAAAAAAAAAGATACAGATTTTAAGAAAAAAAATGTTATATTCTTTACACATACTCCTGTGGCTATAGACACAACTATGTATGGATATTTAAAGTTTCCAATAGTATATTGAATATAACACTTTCCTTTACTTATACTCCTTTATTCCCTATTTCATCTGGCAAATAATCTGGGATAAGAACTTTTGTTGTGTGGCTGTAAAAGAAGATGGTTCTAATAGTGTTGTAGAATGGGTAAGAGGGCCATGGATTTTAGTGTATTGATTTAGAGTTTAGACTTTGAAGTCACATATGGGCTAAAGTCCTGATTGTCAATCAGCCCTGAGCCCAGGGCAAGTTACTTAGCATCTCTATACTTCAGATTGCTCATCTGTTAAATGAAGAGAACACTAGTACCTGCCTCATAAGGTTTTGTAAGTATTAAATGAGATAATGGGTATAAAGCATGTAACTTGGTGCTTAAATATATCAATGAGTATAATGCAAATTATTATTATTATCACCACCATTATTCTATATGCACTACATATTCAAATTTCAGTGAAGTTCTAAGTAAAACATGGATGGGGTTGGCGGGGCAGGGGGTAGTATCAAGGAATTATGAAACCTTGACTTTCGCATTGAAAGAAAAAACCAACCAAATAAATAACTTATTTCTGCAAGATAAAGAGAAAACACTTGATACATGCTTATTAGGGAGGATGATCATATAATTTATCATCTTAATTGAGACCCTTTGGAGAGTGAAGGGGGCATGACTAGAAATTACTCTAAGACAAAAGCATAAACAATGACCATCCCAGGCTGAATCAGGATTTAGGGTCACCATTTTGTTACCACACTCTGATTTCTGATATTCTAAAATGAAAGAGACAGAGAAAAAAGCTAACCCTACAGCTTTAGGATTTCAGTGTCATAAATCCTCAAAATCCCTAGTTATTACAGAAAAAAATAATTGAAGCCAAAAAAATTAACAAGATACTACAAAACATCTAAAAACATACAATGAAACTCAAAATAATGAACTTGTGGAAAGGGTGCAAATTTTAACATCAAAACCTAGGTCAAGTTCTAGCTCTGCATTTAAATCTGCATGTAACTGGGCCAGTCAAAATCTCTAAGCCTTTGTTTACTCCTCTGCAAGTGGGAAAAATGATAATGATGATAATAATAATAACATATACCCAATCACTGTGATATATAAACAGTTGCGCTCTACATTATAAAGCAACAAACAAGAGTCAGTTAATTGAATTAGTTATTTGGGGAATTTCTTGAAGATTCTATCATGATTCTCTTCCTTTGAGAAATGGAGAGAGAAAAATAGGAAGCTTGCTTACTAAATTCAAGAACTATAAGGATAATAACAATGCAAAATTCTCTACCTTGCACTGATGAATGCTGAATTAATCCTAGAAACTCTTATTTATTTATTTATTTATTTATTTATTTATTTTGAGCAAGAAAGAGAGTTGGGGTGTGTGGAGAGGTAGAGGGAAAAGGAAAGAATCCCAAGTAGACTCCCACTGAATTTGGAGCTCGACACAGGGCTCAATCCCACAATCCAGAGATCAAGACCTGAGCCACTACCAAGAGTTAGTTGCCCAAATAACTGAGCCACCCAGGAGCCCCTCTTAGTTATTATTAAAACTTTAAGTCTTTAACAAAATATCAAGATTGAGTCAAATATGATGGCTTCACATTTTGTTTTTAAAAAGCTGGTCTTAATCACAGACCTGTACCCTGGGGCAAATAATACATTATATGTTAATAAAAATAATTATTTTTTTAAAAGCTGGTCTTAAAAATAATTAAGCCAATAGCAAATCCTTTTTTAAGAGGTTGAGTTTTAAGTGGTTAATTCAATCAGAACCCGTGGCTAGGTTAGGGAGGACTAGATAAAAGTGTTTCCCCGTGCACCTGTTTGTTCCAACTCTATGGTTTTCAATTCAACTAAGCAGTTGAATTATTTGAGTTCTTAAACACCCAAGATGCCTTCCCCAAGTGATTAAATCCTAATCTCCGAGGTATGGGTCCCAGGTTTGGTATTTCATAAAAGCTTCAGTGATTCTGATAAGCACAGTGGTTAGTTGTAGGAGACACCTCAAGGCACACTTTCACCTCTCTATCTTTCATGCTTTGCTGTTTTAACCACCAGCCCCATCCACATACTTTTCTCTAACCCCCAGGCCTTCAATCCCAGTGCCTTGAACTTCCCTTTGTCTTTACTTTCTTTCCTAATCAAATCCCACTGAAAAGCTCCTTGTTAAATCCACTCACATCAAAAGGTAACTGTAGATTAATCTTCCTAATGGTATTTACATTTCAAAAATGAACTTAATTTTACAGTAAAGAAAGAACACAGTGAGGGTGGGAATAGAGACATTAGGCTAGTAAGTTATTAAGTGATTTCTGGACATTTTCTGGAGCTTTCAAGTATTCCAGAAATCATATCAAGGATGTGACCTGTGTCTAAACCTGTAATATTGATGTAGGTATCAGTTTATGAGGAAAACAGATAGTATAACTCAATAAAAATAATCTAATATTTGATTCATGTATTTTATTTCCCAGACAATGTTAGATGTTTTTATATGGTATCTTCAATCCTATAATCCTGATGGAAAGTTAGGACTTGTTATCCCCATTTTACCTAGGAGAAAATGATACTATCAGTTCAAATGTTGTGGGGACACTAGTATGTCCCCCATAAACTTCCCTTGGCAGGGAAATTCTCTTCAGTGACCTGGCAAGCATCACATTCTGGGTCATCTTCTAAGAGTAGATGCAAGAATTTGCATCACCTCAGGAATAAAAAGGGAAATGAGTGATTTGTACATTCTACATCTAAGCCAATGTCTTAAAGAACATCCAGGTACGTTTGATAATGGATTGGTTTGATATTTGAGAGAAAATATCATTCATCCGCCTAGGTAATGGTTTATGCCAAACAAATCAGCTAGAATCTTGGCATATTGATCACTTTTAAGGATAAGTGAGTGGAAATAATTTGTAAGATGGTAAATGTGTTCTTATTTTTTAAGGCTGATTTAGAGTTTTGTATTTGGACGCTTGATGCCTGTTGCTAAAATATTAGACTTTAAAATTGAATGTGACATAAGATAAACCACATCTAGATGTTAGATTACATTGTAGGATTAATGTATATATAAGAAAAGAAATGACTAGACAGAGTTGTTTTTAAGGAAGAAGGGGGAAAAGGAGACATGAGAAAGGAAGAGAAATGAAAAAAAAATAAATGCCTGTGGAGCAAGGAATAAGAAGTTTCTCACATTACGCATTGCCTTTATCCCAGAAAGATCAAAAGTAAGTGTGGAGAGGAGGAAATAATTTGAGCTGTTCCGAGTAGGGAAAAGGAGGCCAGACTGCCTACATGGCAGACCAAGAGACACAATCCGATTGAGGTCTATAAGAGAGAGGAAATCTTTTTCCTCTCTCTTATAGAAAATGAGAACATTTAAGAAGTCAATTTAGGTGCCTGGGTGGCTCAGTGGGTTAAGCCTCCACCTTCGTCTCAGGTCATGATCTCAGGGTGCTGGGATGGAGCCCCACATCAAGCTCTCTGCTCAGCAGGGAGCCTGCTTCCCCCTTGATCTCTCTGCCTGCCTCTCTGCCTACTTGTGATCTCTGTCTGTCAAATAAATAAATAAAATCTTAAAAAAAAAGAAGTCAATTTAAGTAGATAGAAGCTGAGGGTGTGGCAAGTCCACAGATTTTTGAAATAAGCAGGAAGAACAGTTTTAAATTGTATAAAGATATAGAAAGGCAGTAAAACTGATGTCGTGTTGATTTGTCACTGAGCATGAGATGGTAGTTGTAGTTAGAAGAGGGAATCACAGAGCAAGTGATGACAGAAATTGCAGTGATTTATCACATAGCAAATGGCCTTAGGAAGGACCAGATGAGAACCAGACATCAGACAGGATGCTGGAATGAACAAGTGGCAGAGGGCCAGCGCAAACATGTATAGTCTGGGTGGCAGTTGAACCTTCGGTGACCACACGCAATCTTTCCATGGGGGCAAAACATAAGCCTGATGCTCTCAAAAGTCGATTTAAGTTCTTTGTACCAAAGGAAAAAGTAAACGTTACCCAATAGGCAAACAATGCTGAGAGCTCACTTCCTCTAACTTTACAGTTAAGCTACTCACTCATGGTAACATCACTCTATGGCCAGGCACTGAAGTCAGGAAGTAGTTTATTTTCGCTGAAACTGAACGGGAAGTTAGAGAGAAAAACAGCTGCAGCTTGATCAGTTCAAGAAAAGCAGGTACGAATAAAGAGAGCAAGTGAAAGAGAAAGCCAACTCAGACTTGCTGCAAGCTAAATTTTGCATGCATGTGCGTGCACACACACACACACACACACACACACACGACAGAAACCCCAGTGTTACTGTTCTATATTAAGTATGAAAGGCAAAAGCTGAATTGGGAATTGAGGTTTTCTGTATCAGAGGACAAAGTTAGCTCTAGGAATCAATGGGGTCATGAGTGTGAGATCATTTGAAAAACCTAAGGAAAATAGATCAAATCCCTGGATTTCTCCATATAGGAGTAGGTGAGTGAGGATGAAGAGGTAGAGAGGCCAGAGTTGGAAGGGGAGGAGAGAAATTAGGGAAAGGGAGGGGATTTTGGAAGGAAGGCAAGGAATGTGGACAAAAGGAGAAAAAGCTGCTGTTTCAAATCAGTACTTCTCAAAGAGGATGTCCTTTCCTCAGGGATAGTCCGAGGGAGTCACAGGACCAGAGATGCAACCTCTCTAACATCTGTTAAGCAAGGACAGTTTCAGATTTGCGACGAAACACCTTCCTTTTCTTTTACTGGAACCATAAGGCTGATCTCCTGTCCACCCTACATTCTGTACCTTTCCCACCTTCTCCTGAGCGCTTTCCTCCCTTCTTCAGTATTAAGCAAAAACTGTCATCTGCTTCCCCTCCCAACAGCTGAATTATTCTTCCATGCTTTTATTTTGATAGCAAAGTGGTTTGAGCTATGTTTGTAGGTTGTGGGAACCCTCAAAGGGATTACAGAATGAAAAAATTTTGAGAACCATGCTCTAAATAAAGAATTGGAGACAAAAACCTGTCATAATGAAAAATTAAACTAAATTGCCTCAAATAAAGCAAAGGAGCTACCAATGCCTTGGTGAGCAAAGAGAGAAATTCATGTAACATGTAATTGATAATAACATAGAGTCCTTCTAATATCTAAGCCTCTTTCTGCCTGGCATGTGTTAAGGAAATAAATACAAGGGAGCATTTGCAGCCATGCTATCATAACATACAAAATCAGAAAATAGAAGTCCAAGTTTATTTCTAAAGTTGAAATTTATTGTCAGTAACTTCTATCATAAATAAACCTATGTGAATGAATGGCTCTGATAACCCATAGTGCTATAGACTACAAAACCATGCTTTCCCTATTGTGAGGTCTTTGCAGTTTGTCTTTTTCAAATAATCAATATAGTATGTTGGTTTAGAGCCTGGGGTGGGGGTAGGGGGGACCCACTATATGTATTGGTTATGTGACCTTGGGAAAATTAGTCATCCTGAGCATTAGTTAATTTGTTTAGTGGAAATAATAACGTCCACATCACAGACACAACATGAGGATTAAGATTTAAAAAATAGTTATTTGTGAGTGCTTTCTATATGTTTCAGGTATGACATTAATTATTTTGCATGCATTATCTCATTCATTGTCCACAACTACCCTCTAAATAATTGGATGGATGGATGGATGGATGGATGGATGAATGGATACAAGGATGGATAGAATTATCAGCTCTTACTTTAGAGATGAGAAACTGAGACCTAGATTAAAAATTTGCACAAGGCCTTATGTTTATTGGAGGGAGACCGGTATTCTGTCTGATTCCAAAATCTTTGCCTGAATTATCCTCTAACTATATTTTACTGTTACTTGTATCCTATACTTCAAGTCTCTCTTTATTCTTCCCCAATCCTGAAAATCCTACCAGGTGAAACTTACCCCTAACCTAAGCACTCAGGATTTTTAGATTCTTTTTCTTTTTCTTCCCAAATTTGTTCTGATAAAAAAAAAAGACCTGAAAATCCCTCTTATTCAACCTAGCAATTAATGATGGGACCAGGCACTGGGATAAAAGCTTGAGAGACAGACTAAAACATGGTTCCTAGTCTCAAATGATTCACAAGTGATAAATCAGGCCAAAAGAACTGATCCTAACTCTCCAAATCCCTTCAACCTCATGATCCCACTCAGTGAGAAGCAGAATTGACATTCAAAACCAGGCTTTCTGAATCCAAAATCTTCCTCTGTCCCAGCACCTATAGTTGAATTGATGACCATGACTTTCTCGTGTATGTATCCTTCTAACTGAGTGGGATCATGGGCAAATTGATTAACCTAAGTATCATTCCTTTGTCTTTTAAAATGAACACTAGAATACATTTGTCTCCTGGTTGTTCCCCAAATTCAGTAAGACCATTATATAAAACACCTAGGAGCATAAGTAGCCAATAAATGGTAGCTGTTATCACTATTACTTTTGGTGTGGAAATCACTAATCAAACTTCTGAAAAGAGATTTAAGATAAACCTGTTCCTTTCGTCCTCTTTGTAAGGGCTTCTATGCACATGCTTTCTCTGCATTTTTACATCACATTTTTTTAAACCCATGAAGGACAACTAACCTCTGTATTCTGATGCTGCCAGAATGTTTTTCTGCTTAGTGGACTTTAATTATTTCTGAATTACATTAGGATTTCATGGAATTACTTATTATAGCCACACAGTGCCAAAATGAGTCACCATGATTAAATCTATTAGAATGGCTACCAAGGAAACTATGTATGAATTGCCATCCTGTAAACTATCCGGTCACATGAAACCAACTTCCAATGAGTCACATGAGTAATATCTCAGGGATTTTATGGCATCATGGGTAGTGAATAAGTAGTTTTACCTATCAAATAAAGTAGTGACAGTATTGATGTAGATCCTATAAAGTATTTCTTTTGCATTGATTTAAGATTAAAGATATAGTATTTTTGTATATCTTTAATCATTCATGCCTATCTTTCCATTTTAGAGAAGAATAGAATAAGTAACTAAAATTCATTGATGTAATATATGATCATGTAGCACCATACCATTATCTCAAATGCATATTTGGTTAAAAATGCTATTTAGACTTGTAATCTATGCAGCCAACAAAGAGTACCAAATTTATCATTCATTTCTCTAAGAAAAGGCACTGAAAAAATGAACAAATATTATTCCCTCTTCCTATGATTGAATAGTTTCTTAGAAAATCACTTTTAAAATCTATAAATGTATTCTACAGTTCTGTTCTAAAGTTAGCATATAAATTAATATCTGCATTGATGGTTTCAGATCTTGGGACCCTGAAATAAGAAGTAATAAAAATAAAACTAGCATGATGCTGTGTATTGCTTGATTCCATAAATATGCAAAAAGTACGTTCACATTTCAATAATACTGTAACTGGGTTTGTGCTGATATGATAGCATCATACTTTATTCATGTTGGGTTGGATTCCTTGAATTTTGGTCCCAATTTGCCTCCACTGCACAATGATATGATTCCTTCTGAATCAGAGGAGGGACTGGAAGCATCTAGAGGTAGAATAAGAGGGATTGGAAGGCATTGAAAGCAACCTTCATGGGAAATTGAGATTTACAGGGTTAAATGCTGGTGGAAGCATTCTATAATTGTATTCAATCTGAAAAATGTATAACCTCAATGTACTATATTTAGAAGCTACCATTTTGTGAAGTAGGTCAACATCAGGCAAACCCCTGAATATTTTGTTTTACTTTTTTTTGTGTTCCTAGAGCAGCCCTCCTCCCAAAATTTATAGAAAAGCACAAAGATAGATTAAAACTTTCCATACCTTTATGAACTTCAGTTGGCTCTACACACCATTTACTCCATTTTTTTTTTTTACTTCACATATGGAAGTTTACATAGCTGAGGGCACTGAGTTTATTTTGTGCAATTATGAAATATTATTTCTTGAAATGTCATTAATATAATTCGTGTAATGCCACACCAGATTTATAATATTTGTGGATGTGAAGGATATTGTTTACATTGTTTTAAAGGTGACAGAAACTGAGGTTAAGCAGTCACTGCTGTCAAATGAGTCAATGGCAGCTGAAAGACCAGAAATCTCTCCTTCAATCCCTCCACTTTATCACTAATGGGGAAAGGATTCAGTCATTTTCAGCTTTCTTCCTTTTTTCTCCAATTCTCATTTGTGAATTGGACACACTTCTATTCTTATCTTTCTTGCATCTTCTGCATTCCCATTAAATTTCAATGTGAAATACAGGAGGGAAACATACAAATAGCCTGGGAGCAGAAGTTATGCTACTGGAAAGTGAATATATTAGGCACGTAGGCATGCCCAGTAATTTTTCTCTCTCTCTAGTCTCCCATGTCTTTTCTTTCACTCTGCTGAAGCAAGTTTCTTTGAGGGAAACAAGAGGCCTCAGGATGAAGAGCCTAGGTTTTCCCATTGGAGAGATTGCCCTAGAATCAGAGCCACCCACTGACCTTTCTCCTCCTCTTTAAAACAAAGGTAATATACTTATGGGGCACCTGGCTGGCACAGTCAGTTAAGGGTCAGACTCAGTTTTGGCTCAGGTCTTGATCTCAGGGTCGTGAGATTGAGCTCTGGGGTTGGGTTCAAACTCAATGCAGAGTCTTCTAAAGACCCTCCCTCTCCTTCTGCCCCTCCCCCTCCAAAATAAATAAATCCTTAAAAAATATATACTTATTTCACAGCACTCTTACAAGCATTAAATGCACTAAATGTCATAACTAAGCAGCAAAACAGAAACAAAAAAACTCAGTCTGCACTCACAGTAAGAACTACAGTGCAGTTGTTCATTGGTTCATGGCTGTTATTCTCACCCACACCCTAACCCATACCCTCACCCCAACTGAGCCAACTGCTCTCCCTCACAAAAATTCTCTCCCCTTATAGGTCTCTCTGTTGCATCACTCCTTCAACATACATTGGGTCAAATACTATGATGTAAAAGGCATCATTTAGAGAGATTTAGGAAACGCAATTATGTAAGGAAACTTTCTCTAAATGGTCAAGAGTAAGTTCACCTTTGCCAGGCCTCCCACCATGTGCTAGCTGAATGTCATTTCCTGAGACTGATTCCATATATTTACATGGATGGTAACACTATCTTTGTTTTAACATTATCTTTTTTTATTTCATATCAGTTTTACATAAATCAGACTACTTACATTATGAGAATAGATTTTCAAAACTATAGTATGTAAGCTATGGAATGTTTAGTACCAACGTAAAAAATAATCTCAACTGATAAATCTGGGAGAATTTCACCCTTTCTATAGGGATATGCAGTTCATGCTTTTTTAAATTTCACCCTTCTATTCAAATTTCAATTCTTAATCCGTACAGGATTTTTGAAGATCTGATTCTGCCTCAAAATGTGGGACAATCTTTCCCTCCTTTTATCACCTCATTAAAGTCTAATGAGGTGAGGAGGAAAATAAGGGTCATGTGTTGGCTTCTAAATCTATTCCACATACATGGTGGAAGCAGTGTTTTAAAACCAATATGAAGACAGGCTGGCAACATAGTTATTTTCTAAACTTCTTTAAAGAATAGTGCTTCTTAGAGTAAAGTTTGAGTCTTATTCTTTGTATGTAATTATATTTTCCTTCTGATTTTACCTGAGTGTTCAAACGTCAAGCTCCAGTTTTCACCTAGATCCAACCCTCCACTCAGTCCCTGCAGACTGGTTGGATTAGGTAAACTGAAGTCCCATCAAGATAAAGTTGCCCTAAGGGGTGCAAAAGGGCATTACAGAGAATCAGGTAAACTGTGAATGGAGTCTTCTGTGTGAAATAAATTAACTATAAAAGGCCCCCAGGTGGCTTCTCCTATCTTCCAAGAATTAACAATGTTTCATTGTTACTGAATAAACTTGTGGGATTTTTTTTTTTTTTAAATGACAGAATGTTACATATACACTATATAACTCATTCCATTCTAGCAGGAAATGGCCTTCAATTTTCTCTGGGGATCTGTGCAAACATCTGGATAATCTTGAAATCTTTTAATATGAAAGGGTTGTAATTACCCCCAAATTTACGACTTCCCACGTTTATTTCCTCTTTTTCAATGATTAGAAATGTATTTCTTTCTCAGTAAGGATTTAAAGATTAGTTATGAAGGAATTAATTTTGTAATGTGTCTTCCACAAAGGACACAGTTCTCAGCCTCATCCCATGAAAATCCACAGAAAGTTAATTTTTGCCATTTTTCTTCAAGGCAGCCAAATTTCCTAATTTTACAGATGTTCTTTTTTTTTTTTTTTTCCCAACATAGTTTCCTTTGGTTTTGAATGTTGAGCTAAAATGACTTTTTAATGTAATAACTAGTATTACATGGTTGTTTATATTTAGCTCTACATTCTCATTCATCACTATTCTATGGAAGAATTTTGACAAGCAATGTACAAATGTGACAGGGGTACAAAAGCATATCTCAGAGGTCTGGAATCTCTGGGTGAATGCCATCCTCACTATAGTGCTGCATAACTCTGGAGGAGAATTTCCAGTAAGTTACACAGGGTAAGAATCTAGCTTTGACATTTTACTCCAGAATACCTTTTTTGTTTCAGAGAAAGCAATAGGAGTCCTTTTCTTTTCTTTTTTTTTTAAGATTTTATTTATTTATATGACAGAGATCACAAGTAGCCAGAGAGGCAGGTAGAGAGAGAGAAGAGGAAGCAGGCTCCCCACTGAGCAGAGAACCCGATGTGGGGCTCGATCCCAGGACCCTGGGATCATGACCTGAGCCAAAGGCAGAGGCTTTAACCCACTGAGCCACCCAGGCACCCCAGGGAGTCCTTTTCTTGTTTATATATTCCTTCTCCTTGTATGTATTCTTAAGTGCTGGTTCTTTATTCTTTCATTCAACTCTATTTCTTTTTTTTTTTTTTTTTTGTAGTTTAGTTGGCAAAATGTTAATTAATCTCAAGTACTTTTCTTTCTTCTCCTCCCTTGCTATATCTGAGCATTTTTGTTTTGCTAGTTTGCTTTGTCTCTTTATTCTTTTTATTAGTAGTACACCTAGAGCTATATTATTTCCCAGTGTGGTCTACATTTGAATTCCTTTATTTTCTTTGTGTTGGTTTTAGTGTTCTCTATTGGATCAAGAAGATCCTGAAAGGAAAAGCTGAGTGTTCCAACTGTTTGCTGAGTCACCAACTAGGAAGGCATTTTTTGAACTTTGGCAAATCTAGTAATCTTTTTGGACCTAAGATTCTTGATCTGAAATAATAGATCACATATGCTGTCAATTGGTTCAGTATGTAGTTATTTCTTTTAAAGTATTTGAAGGTGTAATTTGTATTGAATACTTACTTAGAATAATAAATATTTAATGATCCCTACCACATGCCTGGCATCATGACGCATGGTGGGGGCAAAAATAATTAATTGGAATTCCTTCGTCAAGGACTGTTTCAAAAAGCAAGCTTATATAGAAGAATAATTTCAGTAGACCATGGCAAAGGCTTTACATTACAAGTACCTAACTCTTCATTAGTAATTGTTGTTAAAAATGATTAGAGAAGACAGTGTAGGTGATACAAACAAACTTTACTTAATACTTTATAAAGCAGTCGCCATTCAGAGAACTGCAAAGTGGGGTAGAAGGCAAGAAGCTTTTACAGGATAAAGAATAAGGAACAAGAAAGAGAAAACTAGAAAACATCCGATTGGCTGGGGCTACATAGTTAACCTTGTTTGGAGGAGAAGGCCCCCAGGCTGCCTTAGTGTTTGGGGGATTGGCTGACCACTTACTATGGTTCTGATCAAGGAAAGCATTTCCAGGGACAGAAAGTTATCTAAGTTTCAGTCTGCTCATGTGACACCCTCAGGCAGGAATGGCTCCATCTTGGCCATAGAGTCATGTCAACATGTTAAATATGTTTTTGTATCACTATGTTATATTTTAAGATTCTCTATTAAAATAATGATAAATTAGAGAAGAGGAGTAAATTTCCAATATAATCCAATCTTTCTGGATCCAAGCAGAATAATCCAAACAACATCAAACAAATTTTACCCAATTAATATACATCATTTTATCTATATCTTAAAAAATGATTCTTTCTGTAAAAAGTATTCATTTTGTTTCATTTTAATCCACACATTTCCTGTTTTAAATGCAGGGGAAGGAAGAATAAATTAACATTTGTTGAACACCTATCAGGCTTTCAGTACCTTAAAAACATTATTTCAGTCAACTGCCAGAACAACATTCCAAAGTAGGTTTTGTTAACTCTAAGGATATGGGAAGTCAGACTAAGAGATCAGGGGATCTGCCCAAGGTCACCACCCAGAAAATGTTAGTCAGTAGTCATACCAAGTTTCCCTCACTCCAAAACCCATGCTATTTCTGCTGTTCCACATTTCTACCCCAAATGAAAATCATAGAATAGAAGTTCAAATAGTCCTTTAAAGATATATGAAACTCTAATGGCCTCTTGAGCCCAACTACCTCATCTGATGGATGAAGAAAATAAGGCCTGGAGAGTTTAAATTACTTGCTAGAATTTATTCTGCTAGTTGATATCAGAGATTGGAGTAGACACCATTTTTTCTCTAAGACAAGTCCATGTTCTGGAACGTTCTGTCTAAAATAAAGGAATAAAAATAAATAAATAAGAATAAAGGAATGAATTCCCTGCTGCAGAAAATGTTTAAATAGAAATGTGATGTTTAAAAAGATTATAGAAACATTTTTTGTAAGGATGGAAATTTGGATTTGAAGTCCCAAAAGCTTCCTTCCATCTCTCCAATTCTTTAAGTCTATACAATTAAAGACGCTTTTCCATTATCTCCTCTCCAATTAAAAATAAATGACTAGTGGAAATGATAAAGGAAGAGAAGGCTGGCTGAGGACAAGCAAAAGCTGACATCCTGCAACCTCCCCCAACTTCCACTCCTGGGTGGGACATATGTGACATTCTTTAAGAATATCCCAACTATCTTAATGCTAATACCTTGCTAAGAAGGTAAAAAAACTACCTTGACAATGGCAAGTCTTCTGGTATCCAGTATCTTGTAGGTCTTGTTTAGCATATGAAAGTTCTATTGAAACCTCCTTTTTTCTTTATCTTCCCCAACCCCAACATACATAATCTGCCACCCCTCACAATCCCTGGGCAGCAGCCCTTTGTGCCCATGGGTCCTGGCCCCATGCTTTAATAAACAACATTTTGCACCAAAGACACCTCAAGAATTCTTTCTTGGTCATCAGCTCTGGACACCACCCCCACTGAACCTCACTTATATTCTAAAACCTAATCAGAAATACAGTACACCAAAATTTGTGGAATGCAGCAAAAGCAGTTTTAAGAAGGAGGTTCTTAGCAATAAATGCCTACCTCAGGAAATAAGAAAAGTCTCAAATAACATAACTTTACATTTCAAGGACTTGAAAAAGAACAATCAAAGCCCATAAAAATTAGTAGAAGAAAGAAAATAACAAAGATTTTAGCAGAAATAAATTACATAGAGACTAAAAAGACAATACAGATCAATGAAACTAAGAACTGGTTCTTTGAAAAAATAAATAAAATTGACAAGCCTTTAGCTAGACTTAACGAGAAATAAAAGAGAGGGGACTCAAATAAAATCAGAAATGGAAGAGACGTTACATCTCTCTACTTATATTACCCTTCTGTTCTTAAATGCTGTCTACTTTAGCCATTAGAATCCTTGACTATTTTACATTTTACATTTATGGTCTGATATTCTAACATATTTGCCATATCTGAGTCCAGTTCTGATGTTTGTTCTTTCTCTTCAACTATGTTTTTTGCCTTTTAGAATATTTTGTAATTTTTTTTCTTGATAGTTGGACATGATATATTGGGTAAAAGAGCTGATATAAACAGTTCTTTAGTAATGTGGTGGTAGGGTATAGGTGGAAGGGATGTATTTTTACTCCTATGACTAGGTCTCTGTCTTTTAGTGAAGAAGTTAATCTGGGCTGTGCATCTTAATGCCCCCATCTTCTCATTCCCCTTAGATGGAAAGGATGGCTAGGTTTGGGTGGAGCTGGATGTTTCCCTTCGCCCACATGGAAGGTGAGAGGGGGCTAGAGTTCGCTATTTCCTTTCCTTCACTTGGAAACTAGACTCAGCAGGAGTTGAGTATTTCCTGTCCCCCAGGTTAATAAGGCTCTGATAGAACTCCATCAGTTTTGGTTCCCATTAACTAGTTTCTCCTGGAGATAGACCTTATTAGGGAGATCATAATTCTCTGGCATATTTCAAAATGGCTCTTTCCTCTGCTCCCTGCCAGAAGTGCAAGGGGATTTATCTCCAATATTTACTCTGAAAACCTGGTAGATACATCCAGGAGGTAGAACTCAAGAGTGGATGGGCGTCTCCCTACCACTATGACTGTGTCCCCTGGAGTTTTTAACATTCAGAGGTGTTCACACAGAACCTCCATTAATTCATCAATGACAGTCCAGGTCTCTCTACCCTGGACTGGTTCCTGAGAGGTTTCAGCTTGTGAGTTTCTTCTCTACTAAGTTGTAATTTGTTATATTTGCCTATCAGTCACACCAATATTGGGGGACAGCAGTTTGCCCTGTATTCTCACTTCTCTTATGGATTCTAGGAAGGATTGTTTATTTTTCAGTTTAGACAGCTTTTTACTTGTTAGGACAGAGTGGCAACTTCCAAGCTTTTCACATGCTAGACCAGAAACCGGAAGTCTCAGATCTATAATTTTTGATAATTTTGATAATTTTTCATGTTCTAGGTTTTCTCAGAGCTCACTTTCTCTAACCTTACAGCAGAATATAGGGTCAACTCTGAAAGGTAAGGATAATTCTCTCTCGGTGTCTCTCTCCTCAGTTCTCAGTCTCTCCCTCCCCCTTTATCCTTCTCCCACTCTTTTCCTTTTCCTTTCCCTTCCTTTTCCTCTGCTTTCCCTTATCTCATTCAGACACACACACACACACACACACACACACACACACACACACAGAATTAAAATAGCCTGTGTCCTTGTCCTCAGGCAATTCATAATTAAGTTTATTAAAATAATAGAAAAAAAATGTAAGTCTGGCAGAAATATGCCAGGCACTGGGTTTTCCCATACTCCATCCCAATATCCAATTTACTTCTTGTACACAGAGTCCTTTGTTTTGTATAATTAGTTTCTGACCTATTTCTCTTCAAACAAATATCCTTTTGAAATATAAATATAGAAATAGTATAAGAAAATATTTTCCCCTTACTTTCCTTTAAAAACATTTTCTTTAATATAAATTGATAACATCAATTATTCAATTATTTAGTTATGATTTTAATCCTGTATTTTAAAATATAAGTTACTATTAAATTGAATAGAAAATTCCAGTGTCATTTGATTAATTTTTATCATCAAATTCCAGGATTATGGATGGGAAGAAGGATAGATGTGAAATATTTTCTCATTAATTTTTTATCAATAAAGAACTGATAATTAACACAGATAAAGTAAAAAGAAATCAGCTTTTACTCGATTAGTTTTATTTTTTAAATTATTGTAGGATTTCATGCTCACTGTAAATCATTCAAACATAATAGAAGTGTGTTAAATAAAAGCTAAAGTTTCATTCTTTATATGCCCCTACCCCACACTGCTCAAGAGTACCACTGTTAATAGTTTAATAGCTACACTTCTAGGCATTGTTGGTTTTACATACACACAGACACACGCAGAAGCAGGATCATATACATAATATTCTTTAATTTGCTTTTATCCACTCAATGCTACTGAAACATTTTTATAAAACTACTTACAAATCTGCCTCATTTATTTTAATGTCTAGCTAGTATTCCATCTTATAGATGTGCCATAATTTGTTTAACTGTTCTCTGGTTGATAAACACTTAGTCTGTTTTCAATTTTTCACAATTACAAATAATGTTGTAATAAACATCCTTGTATATAAATTATTATGACGTGTTTATTTTTACCATTCCCCCTAAAAAATCTGACAAACCCACAATCACAAACTAAACAAACACTTTGCTGTCTATTTCCAAGTTAAAACTGCAGAGTACACAATTGGGCAACATCCTACAAGGGACTAAAACACACAGCATGCACCTTAATACAGTGGGCTACAGATGACTTGAAGATCCTGAAGATCAATGGGTCTTAATATACTCTTAACAGGGAAAGAACCCATTTAGATACAGGATGGGATCCACAGTTCATGTTTATAAAGGGAGGGAATAAATGGGAGGAGAAAAATGAATATCTCAAAGGGTACTGCCTAAAATATCAAACATACTAAAGGCCATCTGAGGTAAGATTCAGAAGAAAAAAAAAAAAAAGCAGAAAACAAACTCTGACACTTCCTAAGCACTTACAGGAAGCAAAGGTCACAGCTCATATAAATTTACTGGCTTCTTAGGGGTTACATGCCCTTGAAATTACTGTAGTTATCCCTTGTCATGAATTTTCAACTATTGTAGTAGACTCTAATAGCAAGTATATACAAAAATAGCAGTGCGAAATGTCCCATGCAAGTAACACTTTGATCACAAACAGAATACTCAATCTCCTAGCACCACTGCATTTCTGACATATGTTGGAAACCTCCCCCCAAACTTTGTTTCTCCTCTCTCCAATGCCATATCTTCTTTAACATGAAGTTCAGCTACAATTTTTGAGCAACTGTAATGTGTCCAGTACTATGCTAAGTATCTTACAGACATTAACTCATGGAGCTTTCACAGTGCTATGAAATATGCAATTATTCTCATTATGCAGACTCAAAGAGATCAGTGTTAATAAGTGGCAGAACCAAGGCTTCAGTCCAGGTGGACACTCTCTAAAGCCCATGTGTATCACTACAGGATATTATCTATTTTTTTCTGAACGTTCAAGGAAGAAATCTTAAGATTGGAGTGATAGAAACCTGTTAATACATATGGCAATGAGAATAGAACTATTTTAGTTGTCAGGGAAACTAATTCTCAGATTGTCAGAAGCAAAGTATTGGTGAGGAGGCCTTAAAGTCCAAAGTTTTTTCTTCTAAAAGAATACTAAAGAAGAGTGTTGAATCAAATTTGAAATCTTTGAGAAATCATAGAGAATGAAATAAATACATGATAGAAGAAAACAGACAAAGATTTGATATTCAAAGAGGAGAAGGTAGATTTTGGAAATTTCTATCTGGGCATATTTAGCAAAGATGAGCAGAATTCTAGGGCTGATTATCAAAACCATTTCTTACATGAAAACAAAGCAAAAATCTCTAGACAGATCTACAGATTTAAAGGGGGAAATTCATTTTTCTTTTTTTTCTGCATTTGTTTGTTTGTTTGTTTGTTTGTTTGCAATGGGCCAGTTTACCTGGGCATTGCTGAAGTCCCTGCCATTTTACAGAAAAGTCTTCAGTAAAAGCTTTCATGATAGAGGTATATAAGACAGAAAACCACAAAGCCAATGAAATGCAATTTGCTAAAAGTTTCATCATTTCAACCATCAAACCGTAGATTGTTGGTTAATTGCTCAAATGTGTCCAAAATTAAAGTTTCTAATAATGAGTTATAACAAATACAGTAGGTAGCAGATTCAGACTTTAAACATTTAAGCAGGATGTCCTGTCCTAAACCTAGAAAGATCAAATTTAATGTAGATAATAAAAGTAAAATACCTGAGACAGTTTATTTCCCCAAGTAACTTTGGATAATACCTCCTAATGACATGATTGAGCATTTCTGATAATATCTGAAAAACAGGACAAACAAAACAAAGTTCTACCATGAAGTTTAATTAAATAGCTAACACTACACTGGACATGTTTAAAGCCTTAAGTAGATAGTACATAAAGATACAGAAGAGTTGGGCAATCTCAAGCTGCATGACTCAGTCACACCATGACATACAATATTTCATTTTTTTCCTAGGCTGATCTTCTGCAATATTTAGTTCATACTTCTTCTTTTTTCATTAACTTACTTTACTGAAAACCTACTGTAAATACTGACTTCTGCTTCCACAAAATTGCTAGCTATGATGTTTGGAGCAGACCATGTGTATGTCAACCTAATGGCCATTTGCACCTTTTTTCATGTTGTAAGTCCCCAGTTTGCTCTGGGGTCTATCCTTCCTCATTTTACTCAGATAAACTGTGAAGGGCACATAGGCAATTATAGAGTTCCATCTTCCTTGTATACGATTGGTTTGGGGAAAGGGCGTGCAATCCAGTTTGGGGCAATAAGACCTGGATACATTCACCCATTCATTCCACAAATATTTACACACTACATGGCAGTCGCTAGGTCCCAGGGAAATAACAGTGCATGAAGCAGAAACATCTCTGCCTATATGAGTCCCAGGTTTTAACTAGACAAGAGACAAAATTAATAGAAAATGTTTTTTAGAGAAGATTCTTCATTTTTAATAATCTTTTAATACCAAGGGAAGAAATTGTTCTTTATCTTTCTCTGGCATTGATGAATAAGATGTTGATGCTTAGAGCTTTAGCAATGTGGAGAGGAGTTAGCCAACCTGGCTAGAACAGTAATCCAGAAAAATGGAAAGAAACATCACTGAGCTGCTAAACTAATCAGCCTGGCTACCATAATGTTTAAACCACATACTTGTATTAGAGTTTTCTATTACAGTCTGTTACATTCTAATTCTAGCATATTCTAGCTGATATGATAGGGTATACAGGTTTGGTACAAAAGGTGATACAGGTTTGGTAAAAAAGATCTCAGTGAAATATACCTGATCTCTGACGATTTTTTATAAATGGAATTGACTAGGAAATCCATCACTGCCTTGGTAATAGATGACATTAAACAACAACAAGAAAAAATGAATCTATGCTCCAATTTCCTTGTGCATTGGCTATGGAGGAAGAAAAAAATATAGAGAATGAAAACACACAGACAACCAGCCCACTAAGATAAGAATATACATCCTTTGTAAATATGTTTCTGTAGGTCTAGATTACTGTTGTGCAGTACTGGAAGAGTAGGTATTGATCATCACAGAAAGATTAAGGGTATTTTGAGGCTTCATCATAATCTGTCTAGCTATGTGATATATACTTAATATTTAGAAGATGTTTTGGAAATTCTAATTTGAAGTCTTAATTAAAATTACTTAAACATGAGAATATTTGATGAGGGAAACATTCATTTTTATATCATAAAGGCATGGACAACATACCTAACAGGTATTTCCAAAAACTGGTGAGAAGGAACTATGTTATTTTCCAAAATGTCCAGTTGAAAAGGCTAAAAGCAGGGAGGTGCCTTCTTTGATTACAGAGGGAGAAACTCTTCATGGAGACAGAAAAGGAGTAACTTAATTGATAATTATTGAATGAATGAATATTCGAGCACCTACAGTACTATAATGTATATTTAAGGTTTCTTTTCCCACAAACCTATAGTCCTTATCTTTCAAAAACTTACATTTCTGCTGATGATAGGAAAGACAAGTCAAGCTCTATCTGTATATCTGTCTATCTTTCTTATTGCTCTCAACCTTCTTCCCTTTCTTTCCTTCCATCCACTCTTTTTCAGCGAACCATGAGTGCCTTTTATAGAGCACATATTATGTGCGGTTTGTAAATAAGAAAGATGAGACAGTTTTTGCCCTGAAGAAACGTATTATACTTATTATATAAAGTTATTTATATAATATAATTATATATTATATATAATTTTAATAATTTATACAAAGTTTTTATTTATTTATTTAATATAGACATTATATATAATATATATTTATTTATATATAAATAATTTATATAAAGTTGTTTATATTTATAAAGTTATTTCTATATTATATTTATATTATATTTATAAAGTTATTTATATAATGTATAACTATATTATATAAATAACTTTATATAAATAACTTATTAAACTTATTATATAAAGAAAAGATACATTTAAAGTTTCATGTATTTGCCTGGTGACTGTTACTGGGTAAACAGTGAATGCTACTAAAGTCCAAAGTGCACAGGGAGAGAGATATGAGCAGAATTCATGTGGAGATACGTGAGATAAAACATGGTTTTTGGGGGCGCCTGGGTGGCTCAGTGAGTTAAGGCCGCTGCCTTCGGCTCAGGTCGTGATCCCGGGGTCCTGGGATAGGGCCCCGCATCGGGCTCTCTGCAGGGCACCTGCTTCCCTTCCTCTCTCTCTCTGCCTGCCTCTCTGCCTACTTGTGATCTCTGTCTGTCAAATAAATAAATAAAATCTTAAAAATTTAAAAAAAAACATGGTTTTTGAATTGGATTTAATAAGGTGATAAGAATATGAAGGGGAAAGGAAGGATGATAAAAGCTGGGGGAAATGTAGAATAAAAGTATAGGTGTATGTATGGTACTCTAACACCAGTGAATACCTTGCTTTGCTGAAAGTCTCTGTTTCCTAAGGAAGAGTCATAACAGTTAAGTTTGGAAGAGTAGAGTAAGGCCATATACTAGAAGACTTTGAATGGCAGGATAATTCTTGGTCTAATTTATATATAATTTAATTTATAAATTTTTAATTTATATATAATTTATTTATAATTTAAGCAGGGCAAGAAATATAGAAGAGAATCTAAGAGGAATTATTGGTCATTGATGTAGACAATGGAAAACAAAACTTGTTTCCTTACTAGACAATTTGAGTTGAAATAAGGTTTCTAAAGAAGAGTGAATAATTATAGGCCAAAGTACCTTGATATTGTAACTTATGGTAAATATATATTTTGTCTTTGTCCAGTTCCTCATACATAGCTCCTAAAACTCTTGAAATTTCCTGTGATGAGAATGGTAAAGATGTCTTTTGTTGTATTAATGAAGTGACTTTTAAGAAACACCCAAGGATGGAGGCTGGTTGCCAGGGAAACTGACCTTGTGATTAGAGGATTAAAACTTTTAGCACTACCCGGCCCTCTCCCCCAGAAGGGAGATCCAGTCACCAATGGCCAGTGATTTAATCAATCATGCCTATGTAATTGGAGAGTTACAATTACATAGGACAGAGTTTGGAGAGCTTCCGCATCTGTGAACTCACAGAGATGTTGAGAGAGCGATGTGCTGGGAGAGCATGGAAGCTTTGCCTTTTCCCCCACACATTGGCGTATGCATATCTCACATCTAGCTATTCCTGAGTTATATCCTTTTATAACAATCTAGTAAGTAAAATGTTTGAGTTCTGTGAGGCCCTCTAGCAAACTAACCAAACCCAAGGAGGAACTTGTTGCAACCTCCTAAACCTTAGTCAGGAGCACAGGTGGCAACCAAGAGTTACAATTGTGTCTGAAGGTAGGGGATGGTAGCATCTTAATGGCACTGAGTTCTTAACCTGTGTGATCTGATGCCATTTCTAGGCAGATAGTATCAGAATTTAGTAAGATGCTTGGTGGTGCTGGAAAAGGCACATACTGGAACTGGAGTCAGGTTTATAGTACCACAATGAAAATAGGAAGAATTAGGTATTTATACAGTTTACAGAATCAGAGATTCCCATAATAATGGTGAATAGCAGTATGAGTATTTTTAACTGTTAGAGTTTGATTAAAGCCTGGATAAGAGTAGGAAATAATTTAAGCAACAGAATCACCAATTGCATTATTACTTTAAAAAAGTGAAGTTTTGAATTTTAAAACCATAACCAAAATGTTAGTTTAAAAATATATACTCTAACATATTCATTACATTAAATTGTTTCAAAATATGTTTAAATGTTAATTTTGATGATAAAAATTCTATTTATGAATTGAGCAATCTCCTAGAAAACCTTTTCCTAATCCAGTCACATCTTATAATCACTAGAAAAGTTTGGGAGTGCTAATAAGAGAAGAAATGCTTTAATGAAATGAAATATCCTAACATAAAGCTACCCAGATTGTGCTACTCAAGAGTCTCATGAAGAAATGCTAAATATTGTCAAAGGTCTCTCCAAAGCCAAAGCCCTGGGGCATAACATACTCTTCCAAGAATTATGTTCTAAATTAGCTAGTGTTCCTCTTGATCGTTTATTAGAACTTTATAACCAGAACTTGAAATTAAAAACCATCCATATTACACACTCTGTCAATATTTTATGCATTGTATTAAGAAGGAAGAACTGCTACATTTTAAATTTTTCTTTGGCTCTCTGCCTCCAAAAACACCAGTTTGGGAGGTATGACTCAGATTCTCACCTGGCAGGTAGAATACAAAATGTTCTCTTCTCATTCGCAAAGGCAAGCCTGGACTCACGCCAGGAAGAATCTCTCCTGCTAATGTGTGACTATTCATTGATAATATTTTAAACATGGGCCTTTTTAGTGAAATAGCTAATTTTAAAAAATATTTAGTGAAAATGAGTACTTACATCAGTGAAGCTTATTTAAATGACTTTCTTCAACTTGGAATCTGATGTGAAAGTTTCCTCAACAGCTAATAATTGCATTGCAAAGGAAAGCTAAGGATAAAAAGTGATGGCATGCTGAAATTTCCAAAGGTAAAAGAGTATATGTGTTATAGAGATTGAGAGGCCCTCACAAAGGAATACAATAATATTCCTCCAAATTCTCCCCCCAAAGTGTGTGATTAATATACTCACGCAAATTAAAAGAATGACGCTCTTTTTTTAACACCCACCACTCTTCCCTTTTGATGTGCTTACACCTGGGTCAGGCAGAGGGCTATTCAGGTAGAATTAACAGTTAACATAGCTTTGATGGGATGTAAGTTCAAACCTACAAAATGATCTGCTATGAAAGGAGGGATGGAAGAACCACTGCCCGCCTTCTCCTGATCTGGCCGCTCCACCTCTTGCAAATTGTAAATCCACACAAGAATATGTGATGCGCACTGACCTTGGTGTGTCATTTCTTTTCATTTCCTGTTTCCTCCAGCATAAATGGGTTTATAGAACCCATCATCCAATTTTGGAGTGTGATTTCAAACTCATTCATCAGTGTTACCTCTTCATGTGTCAGGGTTAGGCACCACCTAAAACTGAGTTTACTAACTCAAGGATAGATGTGGTACATATTATAGGACAAAGTGAAACTACAGTCTTGCATAGAATACACCAAATATTTTCAAAAACCTCTGCTTTTTGTAAAAGAGATTATGTTGTCATCGTGTTATTTTTTTTTTTAAACTCTATAACTACCAGTTGGTCTTAAGGGGTTTTTAGGTCCTATGAAATTTAAGGCAAGTTTCAAAATGAAAAATTTTTAGATAGAAGTTAAGGACGTGGAAGGCATTTACTTCTAGAGAGACAAATTGTGCATAAGCTCAGACAAGCACAGATCTCAGATACCTACCCAAAAGACTATTTAGCAACGTCCATAATGTTATTAAAAAAGGAATTAAGAACAAATGAACCTCCAATCCTCATATCTGCATGTTGTGCATAATGAGGGACAACACAACCCAATACTCTGTATTGGGCACATGTAAGATGGCTGAAGATTTAGAGTAAACCAATGACATAATTGTGAAGCTAGGAAGGAAAAAATAATGATAAAAGAAAATTTTCCAAGAATAGTGGGCACATATTATCTCTTCAAAAAAGAACCATCTGAATCGGGAGGGAGACCAACCATAACAGATTCTTAATCTCACAAAAGAAACTGAGGGTTGCTTGTGGGGCGGAGGGGATGAATAGGGATTGGATGGCTGGGATATGGACACTGGGGAGGGTAAGTACTGTGGTGAGTGCTGTGAAATGTGAAAGCTTGATGATTCACAGACCTTTACCCCTCGGGCAAATAATACATTATATGTTAATAAAAATAACCTAAAAAAAAGAATCATCTGAAAAATAAAAATGTGTATATTTTTTGAAAAATCAGTATTTGACAAATATTTAATCAATCATTTACTTGAGCCCCATCAGAAAAAAAAAGGTAATACTGCCTCCAGCAAGCCAATTCAGCTTTTTTACCTTCTTATAGGCATTATAATTATTCCCTGTACACATTGCCTTTAGCATGTCAAGAAAAAGTCTTTAATATCCTCATTTTAAAAGATCTACATCATTGCTCTTGCTCCCTAGGATGCTGTCATTTTCATATATCCATCATTAAATGAATACCATGCCCCCATTTCTTTTTTCATTTTCAAAGGAACACTGGACTGGCTTTATTAGCATTTTAAATCTATTTTTCTAAAGGGAAAAAGATACCAAAAATCAACGAAACTTTTCCCTGTGATATTAAAAATCACTAAGTGGTCTTAAATTTCCTGCTTTTAAATGCTGCTTTCATGTCAGGAACTGGAGATCTATTTTGAGTTGGCTTTTGCCCAAAGAACTTGAGTTGGCTCAAACTTGAACAGACAAACTGTGGTTTCTTAAAACAAAACAAAACAAAAAAACAAACAAACAAACGAACAAAAAAAACCTTTTTGTAACACTTTCACCTGACACTTAAAAAAAAGTGTTTATTCAAATTACTATTCAAAGACACAAAATAAGCAAAAGTAGTATGTTGCTTTATTTATACATAAAAAAGGATTGCAACTGAAAAAATTATTTATAATCACACAAAGTAGCCAAGGTGAATAAACCAAATTGGGAGATCGATTAAATAGACCCTTCAGTTAGAAGAATGATGAACAAAATGTGAAACTAAAACATCATTCTATATGGCAAACCAGTTGGTTTCATCTAGTTCACCACAGATAACTTAATGTCAGCTAGCTGTCATACAAATGGGTAGTCCATGACACCAGTAGCCTCCAAGTAAAAATGATGACAACTAACAAACCCCTTCATCGTCTCTGCAAAAGCTTATAGCACAAATCTTACTAGGTTATTAGCTTCAAGTCTACATGAAGGTTTCTTCTCAAAATCATTTACACTCGATTTAAGAACACTAGTACAATTATCTTTCTGATGCAAAACCCTATTCTTCATGGAAACCACTCCTACTAATATATACAGGCTTTGCTTGACTTGATATGGTGATTTAAATGCTTATTTTCTTTATTTGTATATGTCACTTATACAAGGGAGTTTTCTAATATTGGATAACAGAGTATAATAAAAGTCTAACAGTTCATTTGCTCTAAAATTACAGTAGCTTAAGTTGAGTGTGTTTTAAAAATTTATGATGAACTTTATTGTTATTCTTAAAGGCCTCTTTGGGAGCAAGCTAAGAAACCTCTACCTTTTACAATCCTGTATTTATAAACAAAAGTCTTTGTTATCAGATGTTAAATGTATTCCTATCCCCCCCCCTCAAAAAATAATCTGCTTTTGAAAATCTGTCTAAAAATAATCTCCTGAAAGAAAATCACCTATCTGTATTACATATTCCTGCTGTATGAATTTTTTGTTTAGATTGAAATTCTTGCTTAAAGTATATCTTATCTAAAATTCAATAAAAGGCAGTATTAAACAATGAAAATAGACACGGGGTTTATCCAAACCTGGGTTTGAGTCCCATCATTGTCACTTACTAATGCTGAAACTTCAAGAGAGTCAATGACTCTTCAGTATTATCTTGTGAAAATAAAGACAATAATCTCTGTTTTGGCAAGTTCTTAACAAGATTGCCCTAACATCAATTGCAGGGCTTGATCATAGGCAGTGCAGCCTAACAATTAAGATCACAAAGTCTAGAAATAGGCTGCCTGGGTTCAAATCCCAGATGTGCCATTTTTAAATTGTAACCTCGGACAAGTTACTTTAATTCTCTTTGCTTCAGATTCCTCACCTGAAAAATGGTAATACAGAGAGAATCTACCTCATCAGGCTGTTACAAAGATTGTTGAATAATGCATGTTGATCATTAGATTATACACTTGGGATAGTGCCCAATACAGAATACAGAATTTGCAAATATTATCTACTACTTGAAAACAATCTAATAAATGATAGCTATTGTGATGATGATGAAAAAGAAGAGGGAACCCAGAAGAGGTAGAATGAGAGGAGAAACAGATCCAATGGCTTCATTCCAAGGTAGATAATAACAATCCAAAACCAGAAGTGCAACTATGCAAGGTTTAAAACAAGCTCTCTCTATCAAAATCATTTCAGGTCTCCAGAACCTGAAGAATTTTTTTCCAAATCAATCATAATACTGATACATTAAAATTGCCCCTTTCATAGAACTAATAATCTAATATGAAATTTTGAATCTTCTTGATTATGTATTCAAAGTTTTTCATTTTAATAACCCTTTCTTTGTTCATTTCTTTATTGTTCCTGCACACATTTTTCTACCAACCAGGTTATCAGTATCTTTGATGGCAAGAATTTTGTGTTATTCACCTGTTAGCCTACCTTGCCCCAAGCTAGGAAGTGTTGTTAAACATATATGTTTAATTACTATTAAACATATATGTAATTAATAACTTCCATGGCTAATATTTTATTTTTTAAGATTTTATTTATTTATTTGTCAGAGAGGGAGAGAGCACAAGCAGAGGGAGCAGCAGGCAAAGGGAGAATCATGCACTCCACAGAGCAAAGAGCTGGATGCGGGACTCGATCCCAGGACTCTGGGATTCTGACCTGAGCCAAAGGCAGATGGTTAACCAACTGAGCCACCCACGCATCTCAGTGGCTAATATTTTAGATTCCTAAATGTGATGCATACTTTTATCACTATTGTCCATGTTTAATAAACCAATGCTTTATCTAGTGCTTTAATTCAAACTTAATTCAAATTTAACTAAAATTTATAAGTCAACTTAGATTTTTGTCATTTGTGTTTAAAATTGGATTAGCTTTTACAAAATAAAATTTAAAAGCATCCTGACTCTTCCAAAATTATGAAAGCTGTACACTTCTTGAATAACCAATAATCCATGAAATCTCAGAAAATTTTATGTGATTTTACAAGTGAGATAAGCAAGGTAGTAAGATCTGATGGCTTAAGGAAAACTAAGAAATAGGAAAAAAAAAAAAAAAGCTAAATCAGTGTTTCTTTAACTGGGAAATTTTTTTTCTTCCAGTATATCTCTGATAACTGTTTCATTCCTAATTGTTTTGTTCTCTAGTCCAGGGGTTATCCATTAGCTGGAGGACAGTGTTCTTATTTGATATCTTGATCTCATCATTTTCATTTCTTTGCATAAAAATATGCACTGGGGGAATTTCTCAGTTTCCTCTGCATCTCACTGGTTTGATTTTTCTCAGCATCAATTCTGCATTACTAGACTTCAGTATGGATTTTAATTCAGTTGGTACATTCTAATGACCATTTAATGTATTATTTCTCTGCAAATGTTGCCAAAAACTGAATACTATTTTGTTCTTTATTTTAAAATACTAATAATATATTCTAAAGAAAAATTTTGTCTTATAAAGGTTCTGAGATGTGAGAGATAAAAATTCTTATAATTTACCAAACAAACTTAAGCCCCTATTATATAATAGGCAATGGGAATTTAAAGACAAATGAGACATGTTCCCGACTTCAAGGGGCTTAGAGTAAAGGTGATGATAATGGTAATAAAAGTAACACATTCAAGATGCATGTCTAAGTACTAGGCACTGTGCCACACAGTTTAGATGTTTTACCTAATCTAATCTTCATAACAGTATGAGAGAGGTAATGATATACTGATTTTAGAGTAAAGAAACAAAAGCTAAAAGAGGTTAAGTAACTTGCTCAAAGTTATTTTGGACTCCAAAATCCATGTCTATATCATTTTCTCTAACTTGTCATGGTTTCTTTTCACTAATGTAAAACCGCACATGGCATAAACACAATCACATTTAAAAAAAATAATGATTCAATAAGACTGGTAATATCTACCATTTGTCAACCAATTTCATTTATTATAGATTGAACCTGATAACTGAAGAAAAACATCAAAATTAGACTTAATTATACATGTATAAATGTATACATATTTATGTGTTTATAGATAGATGGTTCAGGAGAAAAAACTGCAAATTTATTAAAATAGTACAAATACAAAGTCTAGGTTTCTCTGCTGTTCAAATGAGCTTTCCTGAAAAACTGTTAATTTTCTTCTATTTCCATTTATTCAGTTCTAGAAGTACTTGCAATTTCTATAGAAGTAAGGTCTACAACCTCTAGGGACTCTATTTTTATAAGTACTGCAACCAATGTTTCCTTTACGAAGGGAACAAAACCAACTTTTAAATTCATTCCCTTGGAGCACTGGTCTATAAACTTTCTCTGTACAAAGCCAGATAACAAATATCCTGGGCTTTGTGAACCATTTGGTCTTTCTGAACTCTGCCACTATAGTGCAAAATGAGCCACAGACAGTATGCAAGCAAATGAGCACGACTGCATTCATTTTTTTCCCAAATTTTTATTTAAATTCTAGTTAGTTAACACATAGTATAATATTAGTTTCAGGAACAGAATTTAGTGATTGACCACTTACATATAACACCCAGTGCTCATCATGACAAATGCCCTCCTTAATACTCTTTACCCATCTAGCCCATTGCCCACCCACTTCCCTCCATCAGCTCTCAGTTCTGTATTGTTCAGAGTCTCTTATGTTTTATCTCCCTCTATTTCTCTTTTTTTCCCTTCCCATATGTTGATCTGTTTGTTTCTTAAATTCCACATATGAGCGTAATCATATGATATTTATCTTTCTCTGACTGACTTATTTTGCTTAGCATAATACACTCTAGCTCATCCACATCATGGCAAATAGCAAGATTTCATTCTTATTGATGGCTGAGTAATATTCCATCGTGTGTGTGTGTGTGTGTGTGTGTGTGTGTGTTACCACATCTTTATCCATTTATCAGTCAATGGACATTTGGGCTCTTTCCATAATTTGGCTATTGTTGATAATGTTGTTGTTAACATTGGGGTGCATGTACCCCTTCAAATCTGTATTTTTGTATCCTTTGGGTAAGGGTGCAATTGCTGGGTCATAGTAGCTTGACTGCATTCAAATTAAACTATAATTATGGACACTAACATTTGAAATATTATATAATTTTTACATGTCACAGACCATTATTTTGATTTTCTCAGTTATTTAAAAATATAAAAACCATTTTTAGTTCATGATTTCCTTTACACCATTTATTGTGTTTGTAGATAAATAATTGTTTAATTATTTGAATAATTACACCATATGTTCCATGAGGACAGGAATCAGGTCTATCATTTTTATTGGTCTGTTTTTGTGTTTTCCAGGCCAACTAATGAATTTTGTGTTTTGAACCTTTTGTCATTTTGCCCTAATTTGTTTTGAGGAGTTACTTATTTTTGCCTCATTTAAAACAACAACAACAACAAGCTATTCATTATATTATGTTAATGTAGGTACATTAATTCTCCCTTTGTGTTTTTCATCCCCTTGGAACTTCTTCAAGTTACTGCTGCACATCACAAAAATTTCTCATTCCTGGTTATGGAATAAAGATGACCACAGACTTTATAGTCAAGGGAGAGTAGTTGAAAGTCAAAGCCATCAGCACTCTGATTATTGAGGATAAGCATGGGAGCTTCAAATATCACTGGAAGCAAAGGTATGAAAGGGAACCTATTGGGTGTAAATCTTTCCTCTTACAGTCCCCAAGAAGTTTTTAGGAAGCACTTTCAAAGTTTTACTATTCTAAAAAAAGTACTTGTAAGCATTATTACCCAAAAGCCAATGATTATGTAGTTTAAAAACAAAAATGAGCACAATCCCCTAGAACTCCAAAATGGAAAAGTTATCGCAGGGGAAAGAAAATTTGATAATGGAATTATATGCACCTCTCCCTTCCCCCCACAAAAATGGCAAATGAAGCATCAACAGAAGAAGTGCATATGAAGGGGCTGAGAGACATGAATATTACAAAATGGACAATCTTACCAAATTAAATGGAATGTTCTGAAATACTCTTTTCTATTAGCTCTAATTCGGTAACCTTCAAGAAGGAAATGGAACTGCAAGAGAAAACTCCAATTAAGTCTCTGAGCCTAAGGCATACTCAGCCTTAGTGATCGGACTGGAATGGCTTTATAATTCAAAGGTAATCTGGTGATGTCAATCAATCCTTTCTCATCATCCTGCATTTTCCTCCATCAAAAAAAGGAAAGAAAAATGCCTGAATGTAATACAGCTCTAACAAAGAAACATCTAACACAGAGGAAATTCTATTTCCCCTTGACACACTGTTGTTAACCAACAAAGGGCCAACTGGAGAGGCAGGTGTTTCCTGGGGAATAAGATAGATCAGTAAGGGCATTCTCAGAGATTTAAACAGGAGGATGACTGAACCTAGAGGTATGTGTTTTTGTTTTTATTTTGTTTTCTTTCTTTTATTCACTGAAGAAACCCAGAAAAAGTGGTATTCCTTCAAATTTTTCCTGTCCAGTTTTCAATTAAATTAAGAGATATTTTGGTTCATTCTTGTTTCCCACAGTCCTTTGGGATAGAGAAATGTGTGTAGAGGATCAAACTTTTATGAAGTCACTCCGCGAAGCATCAGACAGATCTTTGAAAAAATGGAAAGATAACTCTCTTAGCTGAGGTTTTTTTGATGATTATGCTTCATCTCAATCCAGGTTGCAGTCAGTCAAGGATAAGAGTACACCCAGTCTTCTTCAATGGCTAGACTTTGCTTGAGATCCGTTTTCTTGCTGGCAGGGAAATAAGCTACAATTATGGTGTGCTGATGAATATGAATTTGTTTCTATTAAATCACACTTAATTAAGGTATTTCTTTATGTTTTGCTTTTTTTAAATAGTTTAAAATGTGATTTTTTAATTTTATTTTTGTTTGCGTTATGTTAGTCACCATACAATATGTCATTAGTTCTTGATATAGTGTTCCGAGATTCATTGTTTACATATAACAGCCAGTGCTCCATGCAATACATGCCCTCCTTAATACCCATCACCAGGCCAACCCATCCCCCCACCCCTCTCCCTCTAAAACCCTCCACTTTAGAGGGTTTCTTTCTCTGTTTTGTTATTCTCCATTGGTTTCTCTGTTTTGCTTTTCAAGTTGTGACTTGGTTTTTCCCATCACACTGTTGGTCCATGCCTTTCTGTGTGGGATAAAGGGAAAAGGACTATTCCTCTCTGACTAGACAGTAAGTATATGATCCTGCGTGTCCAGATCAGAGTATCTGGGTCTTTGCAGCATTTTGGTTCCAGCAATCAGGAAGGTGCTGAATAGTAGACACAATGCTGGTGAAAAGCTTCATTCTTCTTCCTGATAAACCGCTCCTCCCATGGTTTACTTCCTCCAGGCAGGGCCCAGAAAAACCACGCAGCAAGACATTTCTCTCTTTGAAAATGTTTCATTAATCAATCAGACAGGCTTAAAGAGAAGCAAATCAATCTAGCGCCCACACTTTTGGACATTTTTGGATGTTAAAATAGGAACTTTGGCACTGATTTCGGAGTTCTGAGTGTTAAAAGATATTTTAAGATTGTAAAGCATTATTAACTTGTTCATATAAATCAGAAAAATGCTTTCTTATTTTGAACTTTGAAAAGTGGACAAATGTGTTTTCTGTAACAACTTTACCATGTTCCGAGACAGAGATCTAATATCATACAACCTCAACATTCAAGACAAACTGATATATTAGAATATAGACTCAGCTGGCCCTTGAACAACATGGATGTGAAATGTGCTGGTCCACTTAAACACAGTCTTTTTTCAATCAATACAGTGCAGTACTATATTTTCAGTATTTTCTCTTCCTTATGGTTTCCTTAATAAAATTTTCTCTTCTGTAGGTTACTTTATTTATTTATTTATTTATTTATTTATTTATTTATTTATTTTAAATTTTATTCATTTATTTGACAGAGAGAAAGAAAGTTCAAGCAGGGGGAGTGGCAGGCGGGGGCAAGGGAGAGGCAAACTCCCCATAGAACAAGGAGCCTGACGCAGGCTAGATCCCAGGACCCTGGGATCATGACCTAAGCCAAAGGCAGACGCTTAACCAACTGAGCCATTAAGGTGTCCTGCCACTTACTTTATTATAAGAAAACAAAATATAATACATATCACATACAAAATATGTGTTAATCAACCATTTATGTTATCGGGCTATCAGTTGTTAAATTTGGGGGAAGTCAAAAGTTATATGCAGATTTTTTCTGCATGGGGGTATTAGCACATTGTTCAAGGGTCAACTGTATAATAATTGTAGCATTTTCCATAATGACATAAAGATAAATCCAAACTGATATGGACTTAATTAATCCAGTAATTGCTGAGATGTGAGTTGATGTTTATCTTTATACTATCTCTTGAAAAAAGGGCTAGCTAAGCAAATTACTATGGCATGGGCAAACCCATAAGGAGAGTGCTTACCTAAGTGATCCATTTACACACAACTTCTCTAATTGCAACAGATCGGCTGGCTGTTTTGATGTATTGCTTCCAAATCATTTGTCTTTTTTGGAGTAAAGCTTCCCTTAGATAATACTTCGTTAACACACCATAAATAATTGTGAGAACGTGAGTAATTTAATTTCTTGGGAAAAAAGAATTCAGATGATGGTGGTTTGTGGTAATTAGAGCCAAAGACTCAGTTTAAATCCTTGGGCAAGTAAATTTACTAATGCTCACTTTCAAAATCTAAAAATATATATAATACTTTTTTTACAGTATCACTGTGAAGATTAAGCCAGATGAAAATCAAGCATCTGCCAGAGTGCCTAGAACATGTATCTTCCAAATGAACCCTTTTTGAATAGAACTGTTAACTAAATCAGATTTTCTTTTTTCCAAATATTATACTAACTTAAGGAATTTTGTCTTAACAAATATAGAAAATGTCTTTTACTATCAACTACTTTGAGAGTTCCTTTAGCAATAATTTTTTTATTTAAGATATCTCTTTTAAAAATTCTATAGTGCTCTTTTAAAATATTATTTTTAAATAGAGATGGGGTTGTTGTTGTTGTTGTTATAAACACTACTTCAAGACTCTTGTGATCATGGGGGTTTCAGAGTGAATACTCTAACACCATTACTCATGTATTTACAATCCAGAAATAAGAAGTTTAAGAGCATGCTGGCTTTGGGATTCCTAGAGTGGGAAGAAGAGCAATGGTGGAAGGGGGGGCGCCTGGGTGGCTCAGTGGGTTAAGGCCTCTGCCTTTAGCTCAGGTCATGATCCTGGGGTCCTAGGATCGAGCTTCACATCAAGCTCTCTGCTCAGCGGGGAGCCTGCTTCCCTTCCTCTCTCTGCCTGCCTCTCTGCCTACTTGTGATCTCTGTCAAATAAATAAATAAAATCTTTAAAAAAAAAAAAAAGAAAGAAAAGAAAAGGTGGAAGGGGATTCATTCCAAATGTCCACAAATCCACAGCCTTTTTAGAAATGTTTTCTTCTAATTTGAAGTGAATTGTTTTTTTAGTTTGAACTATTAAACATGGGATTCTTGAAAGCCTTAGTTTAACTGAATTAAGAATATTCCTTTCACAGAGGTGTATTTCTATCATCATAGTTAATATAACAATAGTACTTTGGGTAGGAATAGAGAATTTTAGTTATTTTAATCACTATCTGGGGGTTATAAATTTCCAAACCATAGAATAGGGTAAAAAAAAAAAAAAAATGAGAAAACATCTAACCCAGCATTCTCATTTGTCAGTATGAGAAAACAGAGACCTAGAAAAGTTTACCACCTTGTCAGACATCTAATGGAAGTTTCATTTCTAGAATTTATATCTATTGACTAGCCTCTAAGGACCATTTTAACAAAACCATGTTTCTTCTATGAATGTGGTTACTTGAAGACTTGGCTCTTAAGAATAGCTACATGAAAAGTAGGGCTTTATCCTTTTGTCAAAATGACACTACTAAAAATTGATTTGGATTCTGGTTTTACATGTGATTGCAGAGTCAAGTAAAACCAAAAAAGTAAAGATTAAAGAAATAGTACAAACATAAAACCAGGAAGAAAAAGCCTAGTTTACATGAACATTTTATTAAGTTTTAAGACAAGCACTTAAATTTATAAAGAGAAAGTCACCCTTTATGGTTACTCAGGGAATGAGGAAGGCAAGGAATGAATATAAAGTGTTTGGTGGAAAACAAAACAATTCCCTTTCCAACCAACAAACAAAACAGCTCAGACTTCTTTTTTGTTTGTTTGCCTGTTTCGGAATATTTTAGCTACCTACTCTCAATTTGGGGATACCTAGCCAATGTCCACATTACAAACTGAGAGTCAAAAATAAAATCTCCTGAGAAAAACAAAAATATTTAAAAGAACCTGTAGAGGATGCGGCTAGTTGACCAGCATGCACACAAAACCCATAATCTCCTTTAATTTGTTTGTGGGAGTGCTGGAAAGAATTCCATATTCAAGGAAGGCATCTAAGACTTCCTGGCTTGGGAAATGAAATAATGAAGAAGAGATGCACTATTTCTGTTTTAATTTTAAAATACAGCCAGGGCACAACTCAAGAGCTCATTTTGGGAAACTAATATATAACTCCAGAATCTTAATATAGATTACTTTTATGTTGATGTTTAGGGACTGTTAAATATTACATTATTATTCATTTTATATGAAATGTCTTCTCATAGTTGCTTCAATAGCCACTAAGCCATTATACCTAATCTTCAATCATTTCCACAAACCTCCCCAAAAATTTTGTACCAGAAAGCCAAACATCTCTATAAAGCTTCCTTAGAAGTGAATCCTTGCCAATTACTTTCTGTTCATGTGGACTGCCAGGAGTAAATTTCATATTGGGTTGCTTTCTAAGATGCTTGATAGTATTTATGTCTGTGCGTGTGTGTGTGTGTGTGTGTGTGTGTGTGTACACGTGTGTGTGTGTGTGTTTACACATGTGTGTGTGAGAAAGAGAGAAAGTGGAGCCCTTAAGCATAACTAACTGCTGCATAAAACCCCAAGAGACCTACGAGGTTTCCAAATATTCTCATTTCTGAAACTGATTAATACCTTTCTTAATCATTATCCTGAAAAAGCAAGGAGATTGACACTGTGAAGTGTTAGGGCCCCGAAAATTATGATCCACAGTAGTTCTTCAAAAAAATGTACTTTTAATAATTCAACCCAAACTCTTGATCTTCATAGATTTCCTCCATTGCATGAAGAAATAGCTCTGTCCAATTGTAAGTTAGTAGGGGCACTGTCACAAGCAAATGCAAGGGTCGTAGTCCATGTGGCCAAAAAGGCAAAAGACAGCACCAATTTTATGCTGCACTTTTTCTTTTCACATCCTTCCAGAAATAACCTAAATAATATCAGGATGAAATGAAGAGGCAGAAGGATCCTTCTGAAATCAGCGGCACACTTACCTGAACAGCCTAATACTAAACAATGTGCTATTTGGGACTGAGAAGGAAGGAAGGAAGGAAGGAGGGAAGGAAGGAAGGAAGGAAGGAAGGGAGAGAGAGAAGGAAAAGAAAAGAAAAGAGGGGAAAAAAAAGAGAAAAGAAAAGGAAAAGAAGGGAGGGATGAAGGAAGGAAAAAGAGAGAGAAGAAATTATCCCACTTTAGCAGAAGAAAGTAACTAGCATGAATGTTAAATGTGCTGAAATTCTTAAATCAATATTAAAATTCTCCTAGATAGCTTCAAAAATCTTGGCCTTCTGATATGGAAGCTAAATTGTTGGAATATGTGCCCAGTTCTCCAAAGCTTCTCTTCCTTCACCTTCGGAACAGTGAGATTCTCTGCTCATACTCAAGTTTGAATATTGACCTGTTGCTACAGGTCAGACCAAACGCTCTCTAAACCAACAGAAAGAGAACGGATACATCTCCATCAAGATCTAGTACTGACCAATTTGTCTCAAATACTGAGCTTTCCTTGGATCACCTCCTACCCAACAGAATCAGGCTTAAAATATGCTTTGTACAAAACAGAAACCCTTGCCCAAAGCTGTATTTGTAACCAAGAAATAAAACCTCTTCCTTCCAGAGAGCAAAGCCAGTCAGCTTAGTTCATGCCATTAATATCTTTCTTATGCAAAGAAAAGTATGAACTCATTAGTAATGAATTACAAAATTAACTTCCCTATTTCAATTCCAATTTCAACAGAGCTACAATTACCAAGGAATTATCTAAACTAAGAGAGAAGGGGGCTGGGTTAAAATCATCTATAAATATATTTTCAAGAGGGCAGGAAGAGAAACAAAGGAAAAATAAACTAAAAGGAGAAACACAAGGAAACATGAAATATAGACTAAAATACATACAAAAATGTATCTGTAAAAAGCAGGATTCTAGCTTGGGCCTGTAGGATCTTTGAAATATTACTGTTGGTCATTGTCTCTATATCTGCAACCTTTCTCTTCACAGAAAAACACCTCTCAGCCACAGTCGAGTTCTTTGGAAAACCTAAAAACAAATAAACAAACAAAAAGCAAAACAAGACAAAACTAGAAAAACCTCTAAAGCAGTCTCTCATAGCCTGATTTCATCCTTGGAATTATACTAATTATCTGACAACTCTCCAAGAAGGAAAAGACCTATTCATTTTCCCATTTCCAGAACCTAGGAGAGCACCTGGCCAAGAGAAGGCTCTCGATCCATGCCTGGGAGGTGAACTCAGCCAAACAGACGGCATAGAGACCATCCCTTTACCCACAGAACATAACAGCCCAAGTCCCCATCTAGCCCTGGGGACCGAACATGTTGGAGGACAGGCATGCACCACTGTTAGTACCAGGGTTGTTAGTGCTAGCTATTGCAACATCGGAAGTATTAGGGCTCAGTTGGCTGGTGCCAATAATAATACCAGTGCTTACCAAATATGTTATAATAATAAATATAACTTTACAGGTCTCACAGATTTCTTTGTGTCTGCAACTCTAAACCTGGTCCCAAACCCCAAACTCTGGAAACCAAATTAGCTCATCCTCTGGAGATGATAATAGGATTGGGCATCAAGGGTATGCATTTGTGAGTGGGGCAGGAGGGCGGGTGAGAACTCGGTCCTTGATGCACTCCTCGTATATTTTCAACAGAAGCCTGAGTCAGGAGCGCAGTTGTGAGAGAACTGTCCTCTGTAAAAGAGGGTAATGTTTACCTCAAACTACCCTTTTTTCACTTCCTTGAGATGTAACACAGATTGCCTGTAACCATAGCAATCAGTTCAGCTGTGAGCACCCTCATTTATTCAAGGCACAGAGGCAGTACAGGAGAGGAAACACTATTACAAATAGGAACAATAAGATTTAATTCCAGATGCCACACCATGATTGGTTTGGTATTGGATTCCCGACCATATGAAGCGCATTATGCTTTCTGGGTTTCACCTGCTCTCTCCTGATCCTCAAGAGTAATATTAATTTCAATTTCTTCCAGAAGTAATGATTAACTTGTTTCCAGGACTATCTTCAGAGTGAAATAAAAATTTGGAAAAACATATTTTTAGCAATGTACTATGTGCAAGAGAGCAGAGATAAATGGCCAGGGACCATAAAGTAATGTCAGTGCACACTTTTTCTTTCTTTCTTTCTTTTTTTTTTTTTTTTTTACACTTTTGATGTGGGTTTTTTCAAAGCAGTGCCCAACTTCCCTTGGTTAAGTAATAATGGATGTGCTCCATATTTATTGCTTCTTCTCCCTATTTTAGCCTCTTTACATCCCTGAAATAATAATTGAAAAAATCTTATGGAGGCACCTCTGCCCTATCTTAGAAGTAGAATTACAGCAAAAACAGTTTTGATTTTCAAGGCAATTATTGGTGTCTCATTAATAAACTAAATTTCAGCAATTCCAAATTTGGTTCATTGCATCCTGGTAATTCTACAGATAAGACTCAATTAATGTATTGCAGAGTTATATATATATCAAATACTGGGATAAAGAAAGGAAATGACCATAGCATTTCACCATCTGCAAGGCAAGCGTTGCCACTTTCTCAGCCTTCACTTGGTTACGGAGTTCCTACCATGTGAGCTGCAAACCAGGTGAGACAGAAAGATTTGCAGATGGGTACCCTAAATTCCTACTACAGATAAAGCAATGAGAAACCTATAAAGATGACACAATGATCTTAATTTCAAAATCCTTCAGCCTAGAAGGAAAAAACTCAATGAGAACCATGAAGGAAATATTTTAACAAAAAAAAGACATTGGAAATAACCATTTAATCAGAAAATTATAAAAGTTGCTATTTCTAGCTCACTGGCAATTGAATCAATTTTATTCTAATTGTCTAAAATTTTCATTGCCGAATTTGAAGCTTCATAAAGCTATAATTTGAAGACTACTTAATTTCTCTAAATATCCACCCATCAACCATACTTTTAATTCAGAGAGGATTTGAAAATGATGAGAAATAATTTCTTAAATGTATTGAATGTGTGGTTTTGTTTTTGTTCTTTTTTTTTTTTAATTTCCTTTTGGTTCTCTGCCTCCCACTAAAATTTATTTTCTCAAATTTCTTGTCCCAGACTGTGACTGACCACCAGCCAATCCCAGTTGCCTGGTTTGGAAGGTCTTGGAAGAAAACATATTCAGGATAATTTTGTCCCATGACCACCTGAAAGAAAGAGAGAGATTTCAGAGTAACAATTAGAGCCAGCAAAGATTTGTTGTACTCCTAACCAAGAGAAACCATCACTATATTTAAATAATGGTGTGTAGAGGACTGGTTGCTATTTCTTAATGCTGAAATTTACTATTGCAAAACTTTCTTGCTAATACTTGTTATCAATCACTTATCAAGAAAATTAAGTGATGACATTTACACCAATCCCATTAAATTTTAGTAAACCCAAACCAGCCAGGACTATTATTCACTTGTTAATCCATAAGTTACTTTCCCTGTGTTTTTTTTCCTACTAGGCCTTTCCTGGTGGTAATTATATTAACATCCAAGTGTGCATATGCTAAGCACTGTTTAATAGCTATCTCTATAATCTGAATACTTCCAGGCCTCCTTCTTATGTGAAGTCTTAGCAACATTTACCCCAAACTACAGCAGCTTTTTGCTCCCATCTTCAAAACTGTTGGACTGCAGCACTCACTAAACTTATCTTCTTGTTATCTCACGGTCCATGCCAGGGACATGCATGGTTTCCAGAGCCACAGTCTTTGGAGTACCAGAGCCATTGGCAAGTGTCCCCTACTCACTTCTATCTATAAAGACTGAGGCAGGACTATGTTCTCACAGTATCTCCTGAACGGATCCCCGCCCACCAGTTCTGGAAGTCAGACACAGATGGCCAGTTGGTGTGTGTGTGTGTGTGTGTGTGTGTGTGTGTGTGTATATACACACATGTATGTGTACACATGCACATATACCTTAGACATGCATTATGTATAGGTATATATATGTGTGTGTGTGTGTGTACACATATTATACATATATATGTATTATATATAGGTTCATATTATGTATGCTAAAGTCTTATGTATGACAAAGCAGTGACTGGTAATTTTAAAAATGAATACTTCAGATGAAATTATACCCTGGCCAAAATTGTTAATTAGGCTCATTGTTGTCTTTAACCGAGTAACTGAGTAGGGCCAGGATCTATGGTTATGAGCAAATCTTAAGAATATGGTAGCTTTTGCTGAGTGAAATAAGTCAAGCAGAGAGAGTCAATTATCATACGGTTTCACTTATTTGTGGAGCATAACAAATAACATGGAGGACATGGGGAGTTAGGAGAAGGCATTTGGGGGAAATTGGAAGGGGAGGTGAACAATGAGAGACTATGGACTCTGAAAAACAATCTGAAGGGTTTGAAGAGGTGGGGGGGTGGGAGGTTGGGGGAACCAGGTGGTGGGTATTAGAGAGGGCACGGACTGCATGGAGCACTGGGTGTGGTACAAAAACAGTGAATACTGTTACGCTGAAAAGAAAGAAAGGAAGAAAGAAAGAAAGAAAGAAAGAAAGAAAGAAAGAAAGAAAGAAAGAATTTGGTAGCTACAAACACTTGCTTCTCTGGATTGACAGACAAAGTCTAGAACAAATTATCTACTAAAAGCTCAGAAATAACATTTATGCAGAGAACATGTTCATTTTAACAAATACTTGTAGAATACCTGTTACTTATAAAGTTCTAAGGACACAAAAGAGATTAAAGCAACAGGTAAGCCCTGAAAGAACATTAAATTTGCGCTCAGAGCTGTGTTCAAGCTCTGATTTCACCCATTACTAGATCTATGACCTTGAGAGTCCCTAAGACTTCTCAAGAGGCACAGGTATGACAATGTACATTGAACTCCTTGCCATTAGCACATTGCCACACATTGTTTGTTGCATATTATTTAGTGCAAAAACATTTTTTGAGTACCTACTATATCTCAGGATTATCTCAAGTAATAGGGTTACATCAATAAATAAGAAAGATACCCTACTTCATCATGCTAGTATTCTGTGAAATCAACCAGGCCAAAGGAAATGTCTTCTGCCCTGTATCTAGGGTACATACTATCAGTATGATATCACTATTGATGTTAAACCTGGGTGAGCTACAATGAACTCTTTTTTTTTTTTTTTATTTGACAGAGATCACAAGTAGGCAGAGAGGCGGGGGGCGGGGGGCGGTAAGCAGGCTCCCCGCTGAGCAGAGAGTCCAATGCGGGGCTCGATCCCATCCTGGGATCATGACCTGAGTCGAAGGCAGAGGCCCCAACCCACTGAGCCACCCAGGCGCCCCTTGAACTCTTCATTTTTAACCAAAATTTTTACCAACAATTATATTTGTATTCCCAAAGTCACTCCAAAGAGATTGTCAGTCAATCTCAAAATAACCTTTTATTTTCTCCAAAAATTCATTCATTCTTTAATTTTCTCTAGGGAATTATATTAAATATATACTAGTCAATCCCAGGCACTGAAGATATAGGTATAAATAAGATTCATTCCTACTTTCAAGAGTTTTGGGTGTAATCTAGTGCAAGGGAGAGACATATAAAACCATAAATAATGCCTGCCATCACCACTTCTGTTCTACATAGTATAGGAAGTCTTTGCCAGAGCAATTAAGAAAATAAATAAATAAATAAATAAATAAATAAATAAATAAAAGATATCCATACTGGAAAGAAGGAAATGAAATTATCTCTGTTCATAGATGATATGATCTTAAAAACCTTAAAGATTCTACCCCAAAAACCCTTAGTAATAATAAACAAATTCAGCAAAGTTGCAGGATACAAAATGAACACTCAAAATTCAGTTGTATTCTCTATACTAACAATAAACAATCCCAATAGGGAAGTAATAAAATAATTCCTTTTACAACAGCATCAAAGAAATATGAAATACTCTGGAATAAACTTAACCAAGGAGGTAAAAGACATGTACACTGAAAACAACAAAGCATTGTTGAAAGAAATTGAAGAAGACACACATAAATGGAAAGATATATCTTGTTCAAAGATTAGAAGACTTAATACTGTCAAAATATCAGTACTTCCTGTATCAGACTGGTATGTCTACTGTAATAAAACACTATAGACTGGGTGACTTAAGCAACAAAAATTAATTTTGTCACAGTCTAGAGGTTGGAAGGCCAGATCAAGGTGTGGACAGTTTTGGTTTCTCCTGAGGTCTCTTTCCTTGCTTTATAGATGGTCACTTTTTTCCTCTGTCCTCAAACACCTTTCTTCTATGCACATTCATTCCTGGGGCCTCTTCTTCTTATAAGGACACTAGTCATGCTAGATTAGATTTCTATCCTTATGACCTCATTTACCCTTAATTACCTCTTTAAAGCCCTAGCTCCAAATTTAATAGGGCTTCAATATATGAATTTGGGGCAGACACAATTCAGTCTATTAGATCACCTAAAGTTATTTACACATTCAATGACATCCCTAACTAAATCCCACTGGAATTTCTTTCAGAAATTTTTTAAAAAATCCATCTTAAATGGATTGCATATAATCTCAAATAGCCAAACAATGTTAAAGAAGAACAAAGTTTGAGATTTCACAGTTCTTGATTTAAAAACATATTACAAAGCTACAATAATCAAAGCAGTGTGGTATGGCATAAAGACAAACACATAAACCAATGGAATAGAATAGAAATGTCAGAAACAAACACTCATATATATGGTCAAATGATCTTTGACAAGGGTGCCAAGGCAATTCAAAGGGAAAGGACAATATCTCCAACAAACACATTTTCTTGTTAGGAAAACTGGATATCCTTATCCAAAGAATGAAGTTGGACTCTTACCTTACTCCATATACAAAAAATAACTCAAAATGAATTAAAGGCCTAAACATAAGACCTAACACTATAAAACTCCTAGAAGAAAACACAGAGGAAAAGTTTCATGACATTGGATTTGGCAGTGATCTCTTGGTTGTTTTACCAGAAGCACAGACAACAAAATAAAAAGTAGACAAATGAGACTATATCTAAATTAAAACTTCTGTGTACCAAGGATACAATTAACAATAAGAATAGGCAATCTATTGAATGGGAGAAAATATTTGTATATCATAAATCTGATAGAGTTAATATTCAGATTATATAAAGAACTTTTACAAGTCAACAACAAAAACCCAATTCGAAAATAGAAAAAGGACTTGAATAGACATTTCTCCAAAGATAATATAAAAATGGCTAATTAGCTATGAAATGGTTCCCAACATTATTATCAGAGAAATGCAAATCAAAACCACAAAAGTGATATCACTCACACTCATTAGGATAGCTACAATTAAAAAGAAAGCTAGAAAACAAGTGTTGATGAGGATGTGAAGCATCAGAACACTTGTGCACTGTTAGTAGGAAAGTAAAAAGATGCAACCTTTATGGAAACAATATGAGTGTTCCTCAAGAACTTAAAAATAGAATTACCATATGAATCAGCAATTCTTGTCTGGGTACATGTCCAAAAGAATGAAAAGCAAGGTCTTGAAAAGGTATTTCTATCCCCATGCTCATAGTAACATTCACAATAGCCAAGAGGCAGAAGCAACACAAATGTCAATCAATGAGTGAATAGATAAATGAAGTGTGATATATACATATAATGGTATATTATTCAGCCTTGAAAAGGAAGGAAATCCTATCATATGTTATGTCATCAATAAGCCTTGAAGACATATGCTATGTAATATAACCAGTCACACACACAAAAATATGGCATGATTCCATTTATATGATGCAATAAAAGTAGTCAAATTAATAGAAACAAAAAGTAGAATGGTGGTTGTGAGGGCTGGGAGGAGGGGGAAATGAGTGTTGATTGATGGGTGCAAAATATCAGATCTGCAAGATGAGAATGTCTGAAGATTTTTTTGTCCAATAACGTGATTGTATTTAACACTACTACACCATATACTTCAAAATGCTTAAGATGGTAAGTTTTATGTTATGTATGACTTACCACAATTTAAAATGTATATACATGAATATATACATTTACACATACACATACATATATACATACATATACATATACATATACATATACATATACATATACATATACATCCAAGGGGTTAAGGGAAACAGTTTAAAGGATAAAAGGAACCAAAAGGAGGCATAGCAACTTTTCACATGTGGTACCAGGAAGAAAGAGAATCTTCTTCATAAACAAAGTGACTCATGATTTGGTTTGAAGGATAAATAGGATTCTGCCAAGCAGACAAAGAAGGAAGGAGATCCCAAGAAGAGCAAGACAGCATGTGCAAAGCAAGTCTGTGTTCATCATAGGTAGTTTGGTTTTAGAGAAGTTGCAGGAAGGAAGATGGCGTAGTGGGCAGAGGCATTGTGAGCAGTTTGGCCATAGCTCTTTCAGGCTGCAAGAGTCAAAGTACTAAAAGGCAAAGGCAGGCTTCTGGCAGACTCCATCTCTGGCACAGGGGTGATCAACTGGTCAAGTGGTATCCCACCCCAGCCCCCAGCCTCTAGAGTAAGGAAACAAGACACTGTAGCACCACATACATGGCCAGGATCTGTGCCTAAACTCTGGTATGTTCTCTCTCTCTCTCTCTCTTTTTCTCTCTCTCTCTTTCAATCTCACACATACACATACACTGCTACTCATTTCTCATTTCCTGAGAGCTGCCAGCCGAAATAGGTAGACCAGGTTTGAATAATTTGTCTCTTTCTCTAACTTGGCAGTGGATGAGGGAACACCAGCTTTGGTTCAGGAATGCAGCAGCCTATTTTACTGTTATCAGAAGGCGTTCTTGTGGTTACACTATTTCTGCTTATCAACGGCCCTTGAGAACACAGAGTCAGCATCCAAATGAACCCAGTAAAGCCTCCTTCTTAGATGCCTGGAAACTTGCCTGGATTTGGAGGGAAGAGCCCTTCCTCAGAAAAGGCCAGGGCTCCCAGCTCATAAGGATGCTCTAGCTTAAGAATATCCTCATGTATTTCATACCCAGAGAAATGATGTCCTAGTCTTTACTTATGAAAACTTCCCACTGATACTAGAAGGATATTTTCCTAGGACCTCACTAGCTCTGAATAACACATAACTGGGGTACCTGGTTGGCTGAGTAGGTTGAGCGTCCAACTCTTGGTTTTGGCTCAGGTCATGATCTCAGGGTCATGATCAAGCCCCTCAGATCAAGCCCCACCTCCCCCTAAGGGCTTAGTGGGGAGTCTGCTGCAGATTCTTTCTCTCCCTCTCCCTCTGCCCCTCTCCCCCACTCTTGTGCTCTCTCTCTCTCTCAATAAAATAAATAAATCTTAAAAAAAATACTCAAACCTCCACTTTTTGTTAGAGGATAAAAAATCCATTATATTCCTCATGTTGTCCTTCATCCCAATATATCTCTTTGTCTCCAAATCCTCAGTCTGTTATAAAAGTCCTTTTAGGATCAAGATACTGCCCCATCTTTAACCTCATCTCTCACCATTGACTCCATGGCTTGTGACACTCTTAAACTACAGACAAGACATTCAGCAACCAAGCCATATTCTAGCTCATCACCCTGCCTTTGCACACACTGGTATCTCTGCTTGGATTCCTTTTCTTATAGGATTTTTCTGCCTACCGTGGTCTGGATAACTCCAGATCTACCTACACCATATTTTGGAAGACTGAGATGTATATCCCTCATTCATGCCTTCTTAGCCTTGTAGGCTTCCTCTATATGACATACGTAATAAGTGAGTTGTTATTATCTACATCTCTAATCTGACTAATAGGACCCTCTCTCACTCTGGAAACTTATGGTTTCATTTTGGGTGTAGAAGTTTAGCTGCATTATTGCACTGCCATGGTACATAGACTTTCATCCTTAGGCTTAGTACACTATGATAGCAAGAAATTTGAGGAATCACGAATCACATCCTTATTTCAGCGTCTCAAGTAGGAAGGAAGAAGGCAGCAGGTAGAAGGAGGCTACTATTTTTTTTTTTTTAATTAGAGAACTCCTGTTATGCTTCATTGGCCAGAAGTTGTCATATGGCATCCCTAACTGCAAGAAAGCCTGGAAGAGCAAATATATGGCAAATATAAGGCAGAAAAAATTGTTCAAATTGGTCTAATTTTGATTCATTTTGTTAGCCAGGAAGAGACTATAGCTTTTGAACATTAAATTAATAATATTATCCACACTTAGATTTTACAAAATAAAAATATTAAACATATTCTTAAATATTACACCAATAGGAAGTAAAATAAAAGGAACAGTGAAAACTTGGTTATGTGTGGTGATACAAAGTTATGATTTTTTGTTGGGGCTCAAATAGGTATTTTATTCCACAATTACCTCAAGCCATTAAGACATCTTTAAAACTCTTTACCTGTGCTTACTTGTCTATCCTGACTAGAACAATATATGAAGCTCCATCCTTATACATGGAAAAGATGGGCCTAGCTTCATAGACCCATACACACATAAAGACCTGTTTACACAATATAGATTGGAAACTATTCTTATGGGCTAATCAGTTAGATTTGATATGTGTTTGGAAGTTTGGCATAAACTTGATAGGTTTGAGGAAAAAAAAAGAGAACTACCATAATTATCGTATTCATTAACCACAGATTTAGAAAATATTTGTTTCCGGCAATTTGTGAGTGATTCCCTTCTTTGAAGATATTTGCTCTCAGATTGCCTGTCAAGTCAACTCCACCAAGTACATAAAGGATACGGTCAGATGCAATTCTTGTACATTTCTTCTATCCTTATCGCTATTGAAATGATACACCTAACCTTAAGGTAAATCTAGGCTGGTTAACTCAGACGATTAGGACACTGGATAATGATAGCATCATGAGCTAGATATCCTTCAAATCAATGCATACTGCTCCTTGATAGCTAATAGAAACTAATAGCCTTTGTACTAGCCTATTTCCATTTCCACTATCCTTAATCCATCTGCTATGGATGTTTTGAGGGACAAGAACATTTTGGGGAGGCACCTGAGTGTCTCAGTCAATTAAACATCTGCCTTCAGCTTGGGTTATGATCTCAGAGTCCTGGGATTGAACCCTGCATCAGGCTTCCTGCTCAGGAGGGGAACCTGCCTCTCCCTCTCCCTCTGCCCCTGCTTGTGTGCTCTTTCTATCTCTCAAATAAATAAATAAAATCTTTAAAATTAAAAAAAGCATTTTTGGTTCTTGGGCTAAAAATTTTAACAAGGTTAGCTAGGAGTCAAACTATGAGTGTGCCAGAAGTCAAGAACTGTGGAATATAGGGCTCTAGGACTTGCTTTCTTAAAAAGAACACAAACACTTGTCTCTAGATTTGCTTCCTGCCTGCATGGTAAAATAGAATCAGGCCATGTCCTCCCGAAGAATAAGTGCTCTCTTCTCTTCTCCATTTCCCCTCAGAAGACAAGTGGGAATCAGAAAGAAGCTGAGGAAAAAAAGAAAACTTGGATGGCTTTTGGCCTCAGCAAGAGTTTGGAGGTTCCTCATAAAGACCGGCTTAGATCCCTGAGAAAATGCACAAAACTGTGTGGTCAAAGACCCAAATATTAATAAAGCATTCATGTCTGCCGGACATGTTCTTCTATGCATACATATCCCTCAAATTTCTTTCAGGGCAGTATGAGAGGCCAAGGACTAGCTTTGGAAGTTCCTAGACCACTTAACTAATTACCATTTCTTTCTCCACCATTTATGTTCAACTCCCTCCTCCCCCAAGACCAGGCATCATACAATATACACCCTTGATTATAAAAGGGAAAGGTCACATAGCACTCTGATTTCAAGAAGCATGTACAGCTAATGCCGCAAGAGCACAGCTTACCAACTCACAGATCTGAGCTTGAATCTCAGCATACCTACTTTCTCATTCTGTGAATTTAGGTAATGTATTTAGCCTCTCGGAACCTTAGTGTCCTTACTAACACTTACTTCAGGAAGTTATTATGAGGATTAAATGTATAAATGATGTAATTAACAGTTTGTAAAATGTGACAGACATCTAATGTATGTTCAACAACTGTTAATCTCCTAAGCATACATTATTACTGGAAAACTAACTCAAAACTCTATTGATGACAGGTCAATGGTAAGATAGTCGTATGAAAAAACATTTATTTTGTTACATAAACCACAGGAAAAGGTGTAGACAATGAACTTGTGTTTTTAGGTCAGTTAGGTCACTACAATATAAATTAATTGAAACAGACAGATTAGACTAACAGAGTATTTATTATCTTTATTTCAGGATTTTAAAAAGCAGCAGGTTTAGGAGCTGACCATATTTGAAAGACTCTAGAATAGCACAGGATTGATTAAAGGTCTGTCACCACAGATTGGATGTGTTGATTTTGCTTCCCCAAAGGTATCCACATAGCAACTTGGCAGTACATAAATAGTCTAAAAATTCTAACAGTTTTTACAGAAAATAATAATTGTACTCTTACCTAAAATGTTGGGTTCCATTTTCATTTTAAAGGCTCATAATGCTTTTCATAAGCTAATAATTTTGTTCATTCCAATCCTGTCATTGTGAATTTGAAAGAAGGGCACAACAAATAGGGACTTAACTAAACTAGGTGCTTTCTCTCTTGGTTTTGTAAATCCAAATCTATTGATTGAAAGGGTATAATACAGAATTGGGAACTTAAGAAAACTGCTCTCAATTACACTGTAATCACAGCTCATTTTTCGGATCCATCTATTAGAATTAATTTAAGGTCATGCCCCACACTGTAAAATCTCTTGTATCCTCTGCAACACTTGTCAGAATGCCTTGTATCTAGTTGGTGCCCAATGAATGCTTGCCACATTGCACTGAGCTGATCATCCATCTTATTCACTAGACTTGTCTTTGAATAATTTGTGCTTTTTTTCTCTCTTTTTCCCCCCAAAATTAAGTCCACCCGCAAAGGAAAAAGGCAGAAGGATGTTGTGGCAAAAATATTATCCTGGAAAACAGATCTTGGTTCTGGTCCTAGCTTTCTGTGACTTTGGATAAATCTCTTGAACTTTCTAGATTAAGTTTCCCTATAATGAGGATACTAGAGAAGATGCATGTGCCAAAGTGTCAGGCTCAGGCACACTGACATTCAAAGCAATGTGGGTGGAACTTGTACAAGATTAGATGCTTGCAGAGAGACAGTATAGCAAGGGTTTGAATAATTTTGGAATTATTGAACTAAGTGTTATTGTTCCATTAAGTGCTATCATTCCTGTTCCAAGGAAATAATTAACATTTTTCCTGGTATGTTTTGAGGGTGTTTTTTTTTTTTTAAGTTACATTACTTTAGAATTATATGCCATATAGGCATTAGGATACAATTCAAGAGAGCAAATGTCAACGAAGTTCTAAAGATGCATGGCATTTTATCAATCATGATTTAGAGTTTCCTCTTCTATTTTTTTTTCTTAACGTATTTGGTCAGGAACCCAGACGTTTGTGTGATGTAATGAGAAAGAAATAAAGGAAGTTTAACCTAATGCTCTTTCAGCCTTATCAACTCAATGCTTACCTGTGACAGACCCTGACAATCTTAATGAATTCCCAAGGTTACTAAAGAACTTGGAAGATCTTAGATTCCTACCAGGTGATTACAGAGGTTCACACTTTGCCAAGTCATATGCACGAGGCTGAAGAGTAAGTTTACTTTCTCTACATTTCATGTCACACTTGGTATTTGCTATAAATGTGGAGTACATGCAAAGCCCTCAGTAGGTAATTCCCCAAGAAAATGATTGTTACGTAAGTGACCATATAGCAATGTATATGTCATCTCAGATCCACCTCAAATCCCAAGTTTATGTAATCCACTCTCCAGCAGCTGGTACACAGTTTTTAAAATGTGGGCCTTTACATTGTAGGGGGTTTTGTTTTGTTTTGTTTTGTTTGTTTCTTAGCACTGCACATAAGTGCTCTTCCTTTCTCCCTTTGTAATGTATGGGATAAATGGAATTCTTAACTCACACAGATCTTGCTGTAGACCCAATGAATGGCACAGATCCGACACAAACACCTACACACTTCCGTCATTACAGATCCATGCTAAAGACCAGAGTTGGCCATGGCTATGCTGAATATATACTTCTGTTGGATTTCCATGGAATTTGGTTTCATCAGATTGTATGTTAAGTTAAATATGTTTTTAAAAAAGAAAAAGTTTTATTTTGGGGGGGTGAGTCAGGGAGGTTTCAAAGGGGGAGCAGAGCTGCCACATTAATGTCCCAACCCCAGAGAGAAGCTTCTCAAACTACCTCAAAGCAGCCGAGCCCCAGCTTGCTCTGGATCACTGTGGAGCAGAACCAATTTTTAAATGTCTTCATCTGGTCCCTCCCACTTTCATGGTTGCTCTGGGGGTGGTGAGAATCAGGACGCACTGAAAGCTGCTGGGACATCTGACTCTTTATTTTCTTGGCTCTATGAGTCTTAACTCTGTACCAGTCCTCCCAACTATGCAGAATTTCACTTTTAAGAGCAGAGCCAGAAGAAGACATACAGAGAGAGACAGGAGCTTTCACTGCTGTGTAGTGAGAGTAAAGAAGAGGCATGATGCATTCCCCAGAGTGCCACTGGGGGCCCTGACAATCAGTGCTGCTTCTCCTGTAGTCTGTAAGCTGGACTTCTCCTCCATATGATATAAGGGAAAGTGCTCTTAAGAAGAAACTTATTTTAAATATCCTTACATTTATAAAAATTCTTCCCACTTCCCTTTTGGATTTCATGGATAGACATGGTGTTTGAAGGTCAGGAGGGCTCTGTGGAGAGAGATAACTGTATCAAATATCTAGAAATGAGTTGCATAATTAGATCAGCTCTTTGCTGCTCCAAAGGAAACACCAACACAAATGGCAGAACTCATGGGGCAAGTTAGCTTCTATACAAGAACTTGCTATCGGTATCCTGAATCTCACTGAACTGCCAGGAATGATGTCCAGCCTCTGGAGTTAGTCAGGCAAGTTCTGGATAGTCACTTGGTGTAGAAATTATGCAAAGGATTCCATGGTCAGAAGGGAAGTGTGGCATTAGGGAAAAAGAACATTTCTCCTCTTGTTGTATTCCCATCTCTGCCCATAGAGATGAAAATATCTGTCTGGGCTTCAGCTCCTTTGGCTACCCTGTGGAAGGAGTATATTTCAATTGGATTGGATAAAAGTTGACATCTTTGGCACCACATTTAACAGAGAGTAGTGTTACTGTGTCTTGAGAAGAAATGGGCATGTCCCATTTCCTTCTTTGCCTTCCTGTATCGGCTGAAAGCAGGTCTTTCCTACTTGTTCTATAAATTTTTGCTTTATATGTCAGAGGGCCAGAGCCTTGCTCCCCTTCTTCTCTTGCCACACAGGAAGTCAGGCCTAGCAGTGGGGTAAATAGAATACGCCAGCTTGAAATGAGCCATCAGTGGGTAGGGGACTCTCCTGCTACCTTTCCCCTTTTCCCTTGGGGTAAGTAAGTGCAACAGATTAGCTTCCGTCATACTGCAGGGATGAGACCCTTGGGAAATTTCCTTAAGAGGGGGGCGGCGCTTGGGTGGCTTAGTGGGTTAAAGCCTCTGCCTTCGGTTCAGGTCATGATCTCAGGGTCCTGGGATCAAGCCCCTCATCAGGCTCTCTGCTCACAGGAGCCTGCTTCCCCCTCTCTCTCTCCCTGCCTGCCTCTCTGCCCACTTCTGGTCTCTATCTGTCAAATAAATAAATAAAATCTTTAAAAAAAATTTTCCTTAAGAGGTAGCTAGAGACCTCATCTAGGCTTCCAGAATTAAACTGTGTTCTCAAATCTTCTAAAAAAAAAACCCAGTAGTAGGGACGTTTCTGTTTGTCCTGCCTCTAATCAAGTTGGTTCTTTCTTTTCCACTTAGCTATTATTTTTACATGTGTTATCAAACTCTCCCTTAAAAACCCAACCAAACCGACAGGTACAGTGGTACACTCCACAGATGGGTCTAAGCAGAACTTGGATTTTCCATAGTGATTACTAAAGCAGAAGCAAAATCTTTTTTTTTTTAATCATTTTTTTAATTTATTTTCAGCATAACAGTATTCATTGTTTTTGTACCACACCCAGTGCTCCATGCAATCCGTGCCCTCTCTCTTTTAAGTATGTGTATTTTATCTTCAGAAGATAATGCTGGCCTTTTCCTTGCAAATGTTGAGATAGAATATATGGAAATTTGAGAATCATTATATCGTTTATAATGTCCTTTAACCCTTGGGCCCTAAGATTCAGTAAAATGTGATATTTTCTACTTAGACTAACACCCTTTCTGTTCAATCATCACCCATTAAATTTAAAAATATAACTAATATTTCTGCAGATTCAGTGCTGTTATTGAATTGATTTTATCTGTTGGTGCCGTCTACCCATTTAACCAAACAACGAGAATTCTTTGGCACCTACTACAGAAAGTATAAATTCCAAATAATGTCCAAGAACAAGCCATCAGCACACCAATTACACTCGCTTTCATAAATACTGCTGCCTGCAGTTGCCATGTGTTATAAATAAACACAAACCAGATATTCTTTGTACCTGTGAACAGAAAGTTCTTCCTCACCTGAAAATTATTCTGATAAAAACCCGTCTCTCAAGTACTTTTCTTGTGGTGTTTCTGATACCAGTATAATCAGGAAGTAATGAAAGTGTTCCCTGAAAACCCAGTTTTCACTGAGCTTTGCCAGCCAATGAGAATGAAAATTAACTCAAATAAATTTTGGAATGCCAGCCAAACCCCTAAAACTTGTCAGCACTTCACCAGCTAAGTTGGTTATGCTTTTTCAGTACTCCCTTATCCTGAAATGACCTGGTGGAAAAGCCAGTGTCAGATGACACATGACATCAAGTGTTCAATAAGAAATCTGTGGCATGATATTCCATTTGACTCCACAAACTCCTTAGCCTTCCACAGTACTCAGTGGGAACTGAGTACCTTTTCAATCTCCAGCAGAACATGTGTGACTGAAATTTAATTCTTTAGGGAAGTGACTCTCGGTGGCATTCATAGATTTGCTTTTGGATTAGAAAATAGTAAACCTCTAACTGAAGTATCCTTTATTTTTTATAGATAGTACTTTTAACATTAATTTCACTTATTCATGATGGCCACTTTACATTTTATTTTTTTAATCAAGATACACAGAAGGTTCTATATTTCATTCAAAATTGAAACTAGAAGTGTTTAACTTTTCTCTTTCTCTCAACAAATATTAACCCAGTATTTTTACCTACTTTGACTTTTTAAATGTGATATTTTATAGCACCTTGATTTATTGCTGGGTATATGTAAAGATTATATCAGCATTTACATTATAATGCCATGTTTTTGTGGGTTTGTAACTAAGTCATAAAAATAATTTTGACTGAAACTTGGAATGCCAAGTTTCCACCCTGAAACACAAGTTTGTTCCTAGACGCAGTTCATACACACACATACAAACATACATATGTGCATACATGTGTGTACACAGCACGCAACAACTACTGTTTTGTAAAATGCATTCATTCAGTATGCTGCTTGATGAAAATAAAATGAAAGAAAATAAAGGTTATGAGGTAAAATTAAACATAGCTATCATCTAACTGTAACCACTTGTATACTAAGATGTATTTTGGTAGATTTGAAAGCTAACTTAATAACAAAAGAATTGATTGTCTAATTTTCAAATAGTTAAAGATTAAAGGTCAGAAAGATGAAGTAATACCTCTCCCCAAAATATCTTCTTATAAACCAGAAATGTTTGCAACTTTCTTTTACACTCTGTAGTAGATATTCTCTGACAGTTTCTGCTGATGTTATCTCATGTCCTTGAACACATTTATTACAATTCATCATCTACATAGCAACGGACAGGGCCATTCTCATAAACCAGAACTGGCGTTGGATCTGGCAAGTCATTAAGCAAACATATTCATGTGTCATACGAAGCTTGTGTGCCCATTGCTGCCTGGAAAAGAGAAAAAGGATTTCTGCTACACAGGCTCCTTCTTAAGACATGTTGCCTTCAATTTACATCTTACCAATGTTTTAATTATTTGACTCTTTTCAAATGCTGAAATATACCTGAATAAATTTTCTATGGTTTTCTTTAAAATTACATATTTATACATCAAAAAACTAATGATGTATTTTAAGGCGACTAACATAGCACACACACACACACACACACACACACACACAGAATAAATTCAATAAATAAATAAATAACAAAATAAATAAAATAAAATTACATATTTTTAATATATATGGTCATGATCTCTATCAGCAAGCAAGATACAGAATTATTTTCCCTGAGACATAAAAAAATTAAGAATTAGGGGGAAAATCTGAGACAGCATAAACACCAGAGTTTTATCAAATGAACAAGCCATTGGTGTGTTTGAAAAAAATCCCTTAATTACCACTTAATCACAGAACTTCATAGAACCAAACAGGACTCAAGAAAGAAAGTAAGGAATTTAATGGAAAATAGCCGTTGAAGTGCATGTATTTGTTTTAGTTGGTGACAAAGTTATAGCTCAGCGGATAAGAGCTATAAGGACTAAGCTGTTAGGTTGCCTGGTTCAGATCCCAACTCTAGCACTTGTAATAGTCACATGATTTTAGACTAGTTACTCAACCTCTCTGAGCCTCAGCTTTCTCACCTGGAAAGTGGATAAATAGTATCTGTGTTCCAGGGAAGTTTTACAGCTTAAATGAGTTAAAAAATGAAAAATCCTTTCAATGCCTAGTATATAATAAGTGCTATATGAGTGTTAACTGTGATGATGAGGAGGGTAATGATGAGACTAAATGCAGAAGAAAATTTCTGTAGGAAAGAAGTAACACTGCTTTGTATTAAAATCATATATCATCTCCCAGCCCTAGTTCTTTACATTTAAGAAATTTTAACAAATAGAAGTTCTATGTACTCAGGAGAAAATGCAGAAGAACAAAGGCAATATTGGCTTGCTTGTTATGACCTTAATAAGACTACTTCAAGAAATATACCAAATTGTGCAGTTTTTGACACTGACCCCTGATTAGCTCTGCTGAAGAAATAATATATCACATGTGTTTTGCATGTGAAAATAAGGAGGAACAAATTCGTTTTCACTGCTGATGTTCCTTAAAGGAACAGATAAAACTAAGATCTTAGGAGCACATGGGTGGCTCAGTTGGTTAAACATCTGACTCTTGATTTTAGCTCGGGTCATGATCTCAGTGTCCTAAGATTGAGCCCACTGTGGGGCTCCATGCTGAGTGTGGACCCTCCTTAAGATTCTCTCTCTCTCCTTCTCTTTCTACCCTTCCTCCCCCTCTAAAACAATAATAAATAAGATTAGCTTTCCTCAAAATTGAGGAGCTGGTTTCATGACAGGGGAAAAGAAAAGAGAAATCCTGAGGTTATTCTATCCCCAGGTTTGGATAGTATCATAGTTAACACTGGAAAATGAAGACAACTACCCTCCCTTCTCTGGACATGGAGAAAGCAGGAATCTGAGATGGCACATTCAGTGAATTCAGGATGACTTTGGTGCCACCCAACCTAGAAACAGGTAGAGGGATTGCATCTCACTTCTCTCTTTATCCTAATGGGTTTGGTCTGGTACATGTTTTGAAAGGCTCAAAAGCAAGTGCAAGAAGTCAGGAGGAAGGCAAGATACCACATAATTCAAGTAAAGTGTGCCTGCAGAATTAAAACCCTCTTTTCACAAGTTGAAGAGTAGCATAAAGATATATTTTAATTGATTATCCCCTTCATTCTCCACTGCCAGCAATGGAGCTTTCTGGACACAGAAAGACAAATTTTACCCCACTATCTCTCAAATTTTCCTGTCAATTCAGAGTCCTGTCAATCCAAACAAGAAACGGGATTCTGGGTGCTGTCCGTAACCACCAAAAGAAGTTTTGGCGTGCCCATTTCAAACGGAAATCCTTCCAGGGAGACCAGTGGTAGAGGCTTATCTTACAGAATTGCTGCTGTACTATGCATCACTCCACCTGTAAAACTGACCCCTAGGTATGTGAAGCCACTTGAATATATCCCCAAAGTTCAAGGAGCCATGTTGAACAAAAGCAATGGCAAAAAGAGACAGCCTGTGTTCCTTTCTGTGCAATTCCTAACCTGCTTGTGTTAAAAAATAAACATGTAGTCCTTCTCATTCCAACCCCTTATTTAATTTTCCTGCATATTTTAAGGATTGAAGTTTTCAGTTCCCTTGCCCTTTCTGCTGTGTTATTAGAGAGTAAGAGAATTATGGTTTAAAGATATTAAAATTTAAAAACCCAGTTCGAGGCTAGGATACAGCAATGAAATAACTTTCTACTCATGAAGAAGAATCAAGATGCTCCACTCCATTTCTTCAGATATCAGATGCACCTAATGCCTGGAATTAGTCCTCTCCCTCTTGTTTCTCCAGCTGATGTGAGGTCTGTAATAGCAAGCTTTTCTGTTTCATTCCAGCACCAAATGACACCAGTTGGTCAATGTATCCATGAGGCTTTTTCTGGAGAGAATGTTCTATTTAGAGAATGTTCTCTATTTGGAGTTCATTTGACTCTATAATAGTAATACTAGGAGAATTTTGGCTAGATGCACTAGAAATTTGGCTCCAATTTAGATGCTCTGAGGACCTACATCAGTATTACTTTTATGCTTCTAGGTATGGAGAATGTCAGACCATGCACCAAAACTTGTGAATGAGAAGCTGCATTTTACATAAACCTGAAGTGCTTTATATACATATTAAAGTTTGGGAAGCACTGGTTAAAATAGTCAGAACTTCTACTAAAATACATAACAGACAGTCCCCTAATACTGATTTGAGCAATACATCAAGATCATTTTAATGTGATTTAACTCAAAAAAATTTTGATGCCTTTCTCCTTTTTTGTAATATGAAGTTTGTCTGTAATATATGGTAATAGTTTGAAGATGTTTTAATGATTTTGATAGCCATGATATACGATTTCTTCTGAATATATAAAATCAGAATTTTAAGCATTTACTCGCAAATAAATTATAATCAGTTTTGAGCATTATTGATGGAAAAACTGAAATCTGCAGATAATTCTTAATTTAGAAGTCTTTCATCCTTCACCTAAAATTCATAAATATATTACAGATTGTTAATAATTGAGTAAATGTTATATTATATTGCAAAATTAACTAGTAAATGTGAACTTTTAGACTATTTCATTTTTAAAATATTTTTATTTAAACACAGCTGACACACAATGTTCATTAATTTCAGATATACAACATAGTTATTCAACATCTCTATACATTATACTAACAACATAGTTATTCAACATCTCTATACATTATACTACACTCACGTCAAGTGTGACTACCATCTGTCACCATATAATGCTATTACAATATCACTGACAATATTCTCTATGCTGTGCCTTTTACTCCCATGCTCACCCATTTTGTAACTTGAAGCCTGTATTTCCCACTGCTTTTCACCCATTTTGCCCATCCCCACACCCCCTTCCCTCTGACAACCATCAGTTTCTTATCTGTATTTATAGGTGTGATTCTGCTTTTTCTTCATTTATTCACTTGTTTTATTAACTCATTTACTCATTTGTTTTTTTTTTTTTTTTTTAGATACCACCTATGACTGATGCCATATTGTTTCATATCATTGCTTTTTCAGTCTGACTTACTTCATTTTGCATAATACCCTCTAGGTCCATCCATGTAGTCACAAATGGCAGTCTCATCCTTTCTTATGGCCATAATATTTATAATATTTCATAATATGTTTAAACCACATCATCTTTATCCACTTATCTATCAATGAACACTTGGGGTTTTTCCCATATCTTGACTATAGTTGATAATGCTGCAGTAAACATAGGGGTGCATGTATCTTTTCAAATTAGTTTTATTTTTTTTTTTGATCAGTACTCAGTGGTGGAATTATTGGATCATATAGTATCTCTATTTTAATATCTCTATAGTATCTCTATTTTTAATTCTTTGAGGAACCTCCATACTGTTTTCCACTGTGGCTATACCAATTTACATTCACATCAACAGAGCATGAGAGTTCCTTTTTTCTACATCCTTGCCAACACTTGTTTGCTCTTGTCTTTCTGATTCTAGCCATTCTGACTGATGTAAGGTGATATATCAGTGTGGTTTTGATTTTCATTTCCCTGATGATTGGTGATATTGAGTATCTTTTCATGTGCTTTTTGGCCATCTGGACGTCTTATTCGAAGAAAAATCTTTTCAGGTCCTCTGCTCATTTTTTAACTGGATTGTTTTCTTTCTTTGATGTTGAGTCGTATAACTTCTTTATATATTTTAGGTACTAACCCCCATCAGATACATCATTTGCAAATATTTTCTCCAGTTACATTGGTTACCTTTTTGTTTTGTTGATGATTTCCTTCCTTATGCAAAAGCTTTTTATTTTATTGTAGTCCTAATAATTTGTTTTTGCTTTTGTTTCCCTTGCCTTAGGAGACATATCTAGAAAAATATTGCTACGGCCAATGTCAAAGAAATGATTGCCCCTTCTAGTTCTCTTCTAGATTTCTTATGGTTAAAGATTTCACATTTGTGTCTTTAATCCACTTTGACTTTACTTTTGTGTATCATATTAGAAAGTAGTACTCTTTCATTCTTTTGCATGTAGCTGTCCAGTTTTCCCAACATAATTTTTTGAAGAGTCTGTTTTCTCATCATTGTGTATTATTGCATTCTTTATCATATATTAACTGGCCATGTAAGTGTGAGTATATTTCTGGGTTTTCTATTCTGTTCGATTGATCTCTGTGTCTATTTTGTGCCAGTACTATACTATTTTAATTACCATAGTTTTGTAAGATATCTTGAAATCTGGAATTGTGAACCTCAAGTTTTGTTCTTTCCCAGGATTGCTTTGGCTATATGAAGTGTTTTGTGGTTGCATATAAATTTTAAGGTTCTTTGTACTAGTTCTGAAAAAAAAAAAAAGCTGTTGGTGTTTTGATAGGGGTTGCATTAAATTTAGATTGCTTTGGGTAACATGGACATTTTAATAATATTAATTTTTTTCATCCATGGCAGGGAATATCTTTCCATTTGTTTGTGTCATCTTCAATTTCCTTCATCAATGTTTCATGGTTTCCACAGTAAGTCTTTCACCTCCTTGGTTATGTGTATTCCTAGGTATTTTATTCTCTCTCGTGCAATAGTAAATGGAATTGTTTCTTAATTTACCTTCCTGTTACTCTGTTATTACTATATAGAAATGCTACAGGTTCCTGGGCATTAATTTTTTATCCTGCAACTTTACTGAATTCACTCTTAATTCCGATAGTTTTTTGGTGGAGTCCTTAGACAGTTAAACTGTCACTGCAAATAGTGACAGTTTAACTTCTTTACAAACATGGATTCCTCTTATTTTTATTTGTTGTCTTACTGCTATGGCTAGGACTTCCTGTATTGTGTTGAATAAAAGCAGTTAGAGTGCACATCTTTGTCTTGTTCCTGATCTTAGGGGAAAAGCTCTCAGTTTTTAACCATTGAATATTGTATTAACTGTGGTTTTTTCATATACAGTCTTTATTGTGTTCTGGTATGTTCCCTCTACACCTTTCTTGAGCATCTTAATCATGAATGGATATTCAATTTTGTCAAATACTTTTTCTGCATCTATTGAGATTATCATATAGTTTTTATCCTTTGTTTTGTTGATGTGATGTATCACATTGACTAATCTGTTAATATTGAAACTTACATCCCTAAAACATCCCTACATCCCTTATATCCTTACATCCCTAAAATAAATCACACTTGATTGTTGTGAATGATCATTTTAATATATTATTGAAAGTTGTTTGCTTGTATTTTGTTGAGGATTTTTTTCATCTATGTTCATCAAAGATATTGGCCTGTAGTTTTCTTTTTTTGTGGTGTCTTTTTTTTTATCACAGTATTGATAAAATACTAGTATGCTGGTATTGTAGAATATATTTGGAAACTTACTTTCCTATTCCATTTTTTGGTATAGTTTGAGGAGAATAGTTGTTAAGTGTTTGATAGAATTCACCTGTGAATCTCTCTGGTTCTGGACTTCCATTTTTGGATAATTTCTTTTATTATTGACTCATATTCATTACTAGGAATTGGTCTCTTCGGACTTTCTAATTCTTCCTGATTCAGTTTTAGAATACTGTACATTTCTAGGAATTTATCCATTTCTTCAAGGTTGTCCAATTTGTTGGCATAAAATTTTTCACTGTATTCTCTTATAATCCTTTGTATTTCTGTGGTGTCAGTTATTACTTCTCTTTCATATCTGATTTAATTCATTTGGGCCCTCTCTTTTTTTTTTTTTCCTTGATGAGTCTGGCTAAGTGTTTATGAATTTTATTTTTTTGAAAAATCAGCTCTTGTGTTCACTGATCTTTTCTATTGTTTTTTAGTTTCTATGCCATTTATTTTTACTCTGATTTTTACTATTTCCTTCCTTCTGCTCATCTTGAGCTTTGTTTGTTCTTCTTTTTCTACTTCCTTTAGTTTAAGGTTAGATTGTTTATTTGAGCTTTTTCTTTTTTCTTGGGATAGGTCTATCTTGCTATGTATTTCCCTCTTAGAATTGCTTTTGCTGTGTCCCAAAGATTTTGGACCATTGTGTTTTCATTTTCAATTGTTTCCATGTATTTTTTTATTTCTTCTTTGATATCTTCATTGACCCATTGGTTGTTTAGTATCATGCTGTTTGGCATCCACAAGTTTGTGTTTTTACCAATTTTTTTTTCTTTGTGATTAATTTCTAGTTTTGTACCATTTTGATCAGAAAGGTGAATGGTATGGTAAAATTTCAGTTTTCTTAAATTTATTGAGACTTGTTTTGTGGCCTAACACATGAACTATTCTAGAGAATGTTCCAAGTGCACTTGGAAAGAATGTGTGTTCTGTTGTTTTGGGATGGAATGTTCTGTATATATTTGTTATATCCATCTGGTCTAAGGTGTCATTTAAAGACACCATTTTCTTATTGATTTTCTGTCTGGATAATCTATCCATTGTTATAAGTGGAGGTTTAAAGTACCCTACTACTATTGTATTATGGTAAATTTCTCCTTTTTTTTCCTTAGTATTTATTTTATGTATTTAGGTGCTCCAATGTTGGATGCATAGATATTTATATTGTTATATACTCTTATTGGATTGATCCTTTTATCATGTAATGCCTTTTTTTGTCTCTTGTTACAGTCTTTGCTTTAAGTCTATTTTGTCTAATATAAGTATTGATATCCTGGCTATTTTTTCACTCCTATTTACATGGTGAATGTTTTTCCATTCCTTCACTTTCAAACTGTAAGTATCTTTAGATACGAAGTGAGTCCCTTGTAGGCAGGATATAGTTCTCTTTACTTGTGATCGATGAGTTTCTGTAATGTAATGTTTGGCTTTCTTTATTTTATGTATATGTTATGTAGCATTTATGTTTCACTTTCTTTTTTTTTTTTATGTATCTATTATAGGTTTTGGGTTTGGGTTATAAACCATGAGATTCATATATGACATCCTAAGTATGTAGCAGTCTATATTAAGTTAATGGTCATTTAAGTTCAAACACATTCTTTAAAAAAAAAAAAAAAGCCTCCATTATTTAAACCCCCTCTTCCACCTTTTGTGTAAATACTGTCATAATCTACATTTTTTATTTATAATGTTCTTATGTCTAATTATGGCCTTTTCCCCCCACTTAATGAAGTCCCTTTAGCATTTCTGATAAGGCTCTAGTGGTGACAAACACTTTTAACTTTTATTTGTCTAGGAAATTCTTTATCTCTCCTTCAATTTTGAATGATAACCTTGCTGGGTAGTGTATTTTTGGTTGTAAATTCTTTTTTTCCTTTCTGTACTTTGAATATTTCTTGCCACTTTCTTTTGGCCTGCAGTTTCTGTTGAAAAATCAGATTATAAGCCTTATATTTTTTTTCTCTTATACATAACTTTTTTAAATATTTCTTTTTATTATAATTTTTATTATATTATGTTAGTCATAATACAGTACATCATTAGTTTTTGATGTAGCATTCCATGATGCATTGTTTGCATAGCACTCAGTGCTCCATGGAATATGTATCCTCCTTAATACCCATCACAGTGCTCACCCATCCCCCCAACCCCTTCCTCTCTGAAACCCTCAGTTTGTTCTAGTCTCTCATGGTTCGTCTCCCCCTCCAATTCTCCCCCTTCATTTTTCCCTTCCTTTTCCCAATGTCCTCCACGCTATTCTTTATGTTCCACAAATAAATGAAACCATATGATAATTGCTTTCTGTTTGATTTATTTCACTTAGCATAATCCCCTCCAGTTCCATCCATGTTGATGCAAATATTGGATATTCATCCTTTCTGATGGTTGAATAAAATTTCATTGCATATATAGACCACATCTTCTTCATCCATTCATCTATTGAAGGGCATCTTGGCTCTTTCCACAGTCTTGTACATAACTTTTTGCCTCTCTCTTAATGCTTTTAAAATTCTTTCTTTACCTTTAACATCTGACATTTTAATTATTATGTGTTGAGGTGTTGAACTCCTTGGGTTTATCCTGTTTAAAACACTCTGTGCTTCTTGAAACTGGATGTATATTTAGAATGTTTTCATCTATTGTTTCTTCAAATAATTTCTTTTTTTTTTGTCTCCTTTTTTCCTTTTTTTCTGGAATCCCTATAATATAAATGTTTATTCTCTTGATGTCATCCAAGTGATTGCTTAACCTATCCTAATTTGTTTTTACTCTTTTCTCTGTTGCTGTTCAGCTTAGGTGCTTTCCATTATCCTGTCTTCCAGATTGCTGTTATGTTTTTCTGTACCCACTAATCTGTTAATTCCTTCTACTGTATTTTTCATTTCAGTTATTAAATTCTTCAACTCTGATTGGTTCTTTTTTTATATTTTCTATCTGTTTATCGAAAATCTTACTGATTCTTTCATTCTTCTCTCCAGCTTGGTAAGCATCCTTATGATCATTTTTAAATTCTTTATTAGGCATATTGGTTATCTCCATTTCATTTAGTTCTTTTTCTGAAGGTTTTGTCTTGTTCTCTCTTTGGGGCTGTGCTGGGATAGCTAGAGCTGAAGTAGGTGTGGGCCTGGGTAACTCTGAGGCTCTCTGCCAGAGGGTGCCCTGACAGGACAGCTGAACCTGAAGTGGGTACAAGCCAAGTGATTCTGGGGCTCTATGCACAGGGGGCACCAAGGAAGATAGTTGAAGCCAAAATGGGTGTAAGCAAGATTATCACAGGGCTCTTTGCACAGAGGGTGCCCTGTGAAGGTCACTGGAAATGAGGCAGGGCTCAGGCCAGGAAATCCTATGGCTCTGTGTAGCATGCTCATTGCAGGACAGCTGAAGCTGAAGTGGGTGCAAGCTGGGATGTCTCAAGGCACTCAATGCAGGGTGTGCCTTAGCAGGACATCTGGAGCTGAGGCAGTGTCTATGCCAGGAACTCCTATGTTCTGTGCACAGAGGGCACCCTGGAAGAATAGCTGAAGCGGGTGTAGATTGGAGTGTTTCAGGATTCTCCACACAGAGATTTCCCTGGAGGAGTGGCTGGAGCCAGGGCAAGGTGCAAGCTTGGGGGTACTCCACACAGGCAGCTGCCTGGAAGGACAGCTAAAGCTAAAGTAGGAGCTGGTGTGGTCCCTGGGCTCTCTGCAAGTTGTACCTTGGCAGGACAGTGAAGCTGAAGTGGATATATGCTGGCATGTTTCAGAGTGCTCAGCACAGAAGGCACTCTGCCTGGGCACTGGGAGCTGAGCCCAGCATTGGTGAGAGTGTTCCAGGGTACTCTGCATGGGGTAAGGGGGTACCCTGACATGTGGCTATAACTGAGGCTGGCATAGGGCAGGTGTTCTCAGGATGCTCCATGCAGGGCGCATCCTGACAGAGCAGCTAGATCTGAAGCAGGTATCAGTCAGGAGGTACTGGAATGCTCTGTGACAGAGCTACCCTAGCAAGCCATCTGAAGCAGAAGTGGTAGGGACCTGGAGCATTCTGGGGTGCTTTGTGCCTGTGTCACCTTGGTGCAAAGACTGTAGCTATAGCAAGTGCTGACCAGGGTGTTCTGGTGCACAAAGTCTTGTGGTCTCCTTGATGGGATAGCTGCGGCTGATGTGGGCCAGGGGCCTGGGGCTTACTGAAGCAGCAGGCAGGACACCCAGACCTTTCACTGGCCTGCACTTTCAAGGTAGATGGGAGCAGAGACCATATCTACCACCTCCTCCCACCCAGAGATCTCCCCCACCATTTGGCAGAGGTCTAGGGCTGGATCTTTTATAAACTAGCAGTTCTTTTAAACTTTTTTTTTCCTATGCACAAGGACAAATGAATCTGTTCCCAGTCCTTCTGTGCTATACCTCCCCACTGCAGTTCACAGTACTGAAGGTGGGGGTTCCTTTTGTTACTCTGCCTCTGTCTCTTTTGCCATTCTGTCTATCTTTTGTTTTGTTGTTCTTAAGCTGTTCAATCTGCCATCAGTTCTTCAGGAGGAATTGCTCTATAAATAGGTATAATTTGGTGTGTTCATAGAAGAGGTGAGTTCAGCATCTTTCTATGTCACCATCTTGGACCAGAGCCAATTAATTATTTCTATAAGCCATATACACAGAGGTATATAAAATTTATATTATATATGTACATAAAATATGTATATTTTATACATATAAAATTATATATGTATAATTTATAGGCATATAAATTATATACACACAAATTATATATATATATATATATATAAATAAAATACTATATTGCTTTATCCTCTATTTTTCAAATGTTGATTTTTCACTCATTCAAAAATGTGCTAGGATTGTTCAAGGCATGGGGGATCCTTGGGAGACCAATAGAGACAAAAGCTTCCTCCACTCTACAAGAAGGGAGAGCTACAAGAGGGGAGAGAGGTAATTGATAAATATATCAAAGATGGTTACATGCTATGAAGACAATGAAACAGGAGATGGTATAAGGGTAGCTGAAAAAGGAGTGGTTTGTGATTTTAAACAAATGGTCTAGAAAGGCCCCAGAATACAGGTGTCATTTTGTCAAAGACCCTAAGAAGATGAGGGACCTGGTTTTGAGGATACCCAAGCAAGGGAATAACAAGTGGGGTGGTTTGAGCCAGGAGTGTGCTTGATGTATTCCAGGGCCCGTAAGGAGGAGTGAGCAAGGACCAGAAAAGGTGAGGTTAGTAGGATAATGGGGTGACAGGAAAATCAAGTAGAGTCTGAAAGGTCATTGAAGTAAGATGGAAAGATACTGGAGTGATGTAATCTTATGTTTGAAAAGTGTCAGCTTGTCAGCTGGCTGAGGGCGTGTGTACCTCCCGCTAGAGAGACAAGACATCTAACAATGGCATACTTTTTCTATCCCCTCTCTCCAGAACATCTTGACCACCACCTCTTCCCAACCACAAATGCATCTATTATCATTATTTCTTCTAATCAATATGCACAGAATTATAGATTTGGAGTGAACCAAGTCAAGACGATACAATCATCTCATTTTAGAGATTAGCAAACTGAGACCTAGAAATTGATGTTTTGTTCAAGCCACAAATCAAGTGTATGGCCCAGTCAGAACTGGAAATTTTGTGACTTCTATTCTCATGCAAGGACTTACTATGGAATAGTTGAAGGCAAGGGCTTTGGTGCCAAACAATTCAGGGTTTTAGCTGGGTCTTAGTATAACTCTACAGCCTAGGGGAAGTTACATAAATTCTCTAAGCATTAGTACACTGAAAATAAAAGTGCCTACCTATAGGATTGTTGTGGTGGTTGACTATATGTAAAGGAAAACAATAGAGTGTTTGGGGGTAGTTTGTACTTGAAATAGGGGAGTTTCAACTTCTTTTCACTATCACAGCATCATGGTGTGAAAGCTACTAGAGGTCCAGCTTGTATTTTTTCAGTCTGCTATTTAGCCCACTACACAGGGCAGTGCTTAGGACAGTACTGATGTTATCAGACAATTCTCATAAAGATTGAAACAGATAAATCACAAAGTCACAGATTTACCTACTCTGCTCATGATACATTACATCTTTATAAGAAGAGGCAGTTAGGAAAGACACTAGTGATTAACTCTATTTGTTAGATTATACTTCTATATGAGAGAAATATTAATTATAATAACTACATAATTATAATAGCTACCATTGCGTTAACTCCTACTGTATGTCAAACAAAGTACCGGTACTTAACACACATATTTAAATCATTTATGCTCCCAGTAATAGCTTATAAGTAGGTATAAAATATGCTCATTTGACAGATGGAAAAACTGAGGCCCACAAAGATGAAGTCATCCATGATGCATCTTTACAACAATAGTACATGGTAAAGGTAGGAATGGAGACCAACTCTCATCCACAGAAATCTTTCTCTCAAGAGGTCCCATGAGTGTAAGAGTAGCTTTATCAGGCATACACACAAAGTAGCTTATAATTTCCATTTATCGAATGCCCAGTGTTATCAGGCACTGTATTTTTCAGTTTACTTACTATCTCATTTAATTTTCACAGCAATAAGTATTATTTTCCTCCTTTACAATCAAGGAAACAGGCTCAGCAAAGGATGAATTTGCTAAGTCGCACTGTTCCATGAGACAAAACCAGGATATGAATCCAGACTCTCTGATACCAATACCTGGCTTGGCTATGTAAAAAACAGGAAAGATCTCTGATGGTCATCTAACCAACTATCCTGCCTATGATAAGAGTTCCAGAGACACCTGAGAGGACCACTGCAGCTTTTTGGATATTATTTTCAACTTTTGCTTTTATCCCAATTTTTTCAGTAGCCATTTAAGGCTCATGTATTAATGAAGAAATAGGTTCAGCAACATTCCATAGAAAGTTCTTAACATTTTTCACAGTGGTGGTAATGTAACAAACATTAGAGCAAAGAACATAGGTCAAATATGTGTCCATCAGCCCTTCTCACTTTCATTTTCTTTATGAAAAGTTTAAATCCTTATTTGAATATTACACATTATCATACTCAGATTAGGGAGTTCCCCAGATTGGGTCATCCTCATCAGGATTCCAGGCTCCAGTCCATATAGACAGCCCAAGCTGCCACCACTATTGCATCTCAGCATCTCATCCCTGCTACCATGGTGGCAGCCACAGTGGTTCTTGGAATCAGGTGTAACCTGAGTAAATCTATGAAGGCTAGGACTCCTCCAACATTTCCAAGCTCCAATAATGCACCAGCAATGCTGTGGTATGTAGAATCTATTTACACAGTGATTACAGGGAGGGGTGGGACAAAGTCCAGAAGAATTAGTGCCCCATGAGGTGAACTTTAACCAATGAAAGAGGGGAGACAGGAAAGAAAGGGTAAGTAAATTCCCTTCCCTTTTCCCTCTAAGATGGAGTTTGTCAAATAGTAAAAGGGCCATTCTGACCTTCCTCCTATTTTGGTAAAGTTTTATTGAAACATAGACATGCTCATTTATTTACTTATCATCTATGATAATTTTTATGCTATAACAATGGAGTTGAATAATTGTGAATGAAACCATATGCCCTATATAGTCTAAGTATTTACTGTTTGGACTTTTACAGATAAATTCTTTGGATCCCTGCCCTAAAAGGACAACTCTGATGCAGGGCCCATTGGGAAAACAGTGTGTAGAACCAAGCAATTAACTGTATTTCTTGTGAAGCTACGGCCAGCTTGGTTATATATCCTTTTGTATGTGCATTCCCTCTTTCCCTGCCTCACTTTCCTTTCTTCAGACCTGCTGCTCTAGGATTCTGCCTAGCAAGTGAGCTTGGTCACAGACTCCATTTTCTGAAGAACTAATGGTAAAGAGAGGTACAGATCTAAGACTCAGGTTCATAAATTTTGTTCCTACATATACTGATTCCTTCATAAATTGTATTAATCCATCAAAAAGAATATAATCAGTTTCTAGTTCTTTGGGGTTAATTTTAAGAGTTTTACAAAACCATTATACTTGTAAGTTCTCTGGTATATACTGATATACTGGTATATCCAGCTATATATCAGTGTGTGTATATATATATAGGTTTAGATATAGATATCAGTATATCTCTGGTATATACTGATATACTGAAACTTTAGATGAGTTTTACTCATATTGTGTATCTTTAGGCGTGTTTTAGCAATCTAGGATTCTTCTTTTTTTTAAGATTTATTTATTTATTCTAGAGAGAGACATGGAAGGGAGCACAGGTCAGAGGAGGGGTATAGGGAGAGAATCTTCAAGCAGATTCCCCACTGAGTGTGGAAGCTGAAGCGGGGCTTGATCTCTCAACCCATGAGATCACAAACTGAGCAGAAACCAAGAGTCAGATACTTACTGACTGACCACCAGGCACCCCCAGGATTCTTTTTGACTATAGTGTCATTTTAACTGTCAGTACATGATTAAAGAGTCTTTAGTGTTTTCCAAGGTCATATTTAATAAGTATTATGGACAGCAACTTGCATCTATCGTAGGTCAATGTCCTCACATCTCCTTTGCATTTGATTCCCCAGTAACTAACTTTACTTTAATAATTTCTCTATTTTTATCTGCTATATTTTGTCCATTAACTGTAAAGATTGAACTTATAAGTTCTATTAAATCACAAATAGAACTCTCGTTTTAAGCTTAAAGAAAAGAATTAGATACTGAGGCTGATAAGAAATGGAGTACATTTATAGATAGCAAGGGAATGGCCAAGAAACCTTCAAAAATGCATATGGTAGCTGGCACTGTCTTTCCCCACACTCGGCTTGCTAAGGGGTGTCTTTTGAGGAAGGGAGAATATGAAAGGTAACATCAACTTGAATTTTATCAGAGCTGTCAGTCTTCATAAAACCAACGATGAAAGAGATAAATGCTGTAAGTATACCACAGATTTAGCCTAGATCTTTTGTCATCCCCTCTTTGCATCTCTGGTTAAGCTGATCTAGACCAGACCTAGTCAGAGAATGAGTGACTGACCCTATCAAGAACCATTTGCTGAGCTCCCTTGCACGGTGCCAATGCTGTCTGGAACTTTCTCAGTGAAGTTTGATCTTGAGAGATCATCTTGGAATAATTATGGGAAGGGAATTTGCCTTAGTTCCTTCTTCAGATTCTCCTCCAAGCTCTTAAGCCAAACGAATGATCTGCCATCCAGTTGTTAAGAAAACAACAGCTATGCCACCTTGTTATCAGTTCGATGTTTTTCGTTGTAGATGACCACAAAGGGAATCTTGATCAGACTTTGGAAGTCAGCATTGAAATGGAATGGTGGCATTTACACAGAAATCAGGGACTATGTTTTGCTTTATAGTGACAGCATTCTTCCCAGCCTTCTCAGCTTCTGCCTTTCATTCTTAGGGAAATCCATTTGCAAGTTTGGAAACTGAAACGAAATCTAAACTTCACTGAAATATTTTAATGCTTTGATTTAGCCATAGAACTTTCTCTTGCAGTTAAATCCTATTTAAATATCCATGGCAACTCTACCTCTGAGAAGAGAAACTAACTCACAGATCACTGCTTTTGCATGCATTTAGGTACCAGCCTTGAAAAAGCCATAGCATTTTAATTAATAAATTAAAACATTCCTTTGGTGTTGCTATCAGTGTCATACATCTGTTTCAGAAAAGCAAACTAGCAATAATTATTTAAAACATTAGAAAAAAGTCTGTAAATGTATAATGTGTTTGGAACCAAATGTAAGCCCTTAAAATTCCATAAACTTTGTTCTGTCTGATTAAAAATCCAGTAAAGATCAAATAAGATTTTGCAAAATATACATATATATATATAATAATTATGATTGACCTTCCTCATGTTTATGTACAGTCTAGGGAAATAAAAACCCATACAGATCAAGCAAGAAAAATCAAGTGCCTATTTTAATTTTACTATTATAAAAATTACCTGCTTTTTTGGTTCTTCAACTTTAGAATCATCTTTTGGAGGTCTACTTTGAGACATGAGTATCCAGACTATTACAGAAAAAATATTCTTATGGTTTCCAGGTAGAATTATTTTTATCAAAATATTAATATAATCACAGCTATCTTCTTCGAGCTGAAACAAAACATACAAAACAAAAACAAATACAAAAAAAACCCCTAGTTACATATCTTCTTGGACTTCATTGTAAACCCATGTATTTACATGACTCTAAACCTTTTCCAGGGTATCCAAATTTTTTATAAGTTTTATAAATAGTACCCTCATTAAAATAAGTATTAAATGTATCAGGGAATATTTTATCATTCTAATTAAGAACTTACTATTAATTTTAAAATTTCCCAAAGCAACTTGATTGTGATAGCTACAGATATTTATGCAATTAGTGATAACACTTTATAAAAGATCTTAAAAGACATATTGTTTTATCTGTAATGCTGACTCCTTTTATTTGGAAAAAAAAGAAGTGTCCATTATTGGGTCACAGCAAATTTTTTTTTATGAAATGTAGTTGACATGCAATACTGTACTAGTTTCAGTTCTGTTTTTAATTTTCTTGAGGAACCTCCACATTGTTTTCCACAGTGGCTGCACCATTTTGCATTCCCACCAACAGTGGACAAAGTTTCACATCTTTCTATATCTTCACCAGTACCTGTTATTTCTGTTTTATTGATAATAGCCATTCTGACAGATGTAAAGTGATATCTCACAATGGTTTTGGTTTGCATTTCCCTGATGATTAGTGCTGTTGAGCATCTTTTCATGTTCCTGTTCATCATCTGTATATTTTATTTTAATAAATGTCTATTCAGATCTTTGCCCATTTCTATTTATTTATTCATTCATTCATTTTTTTATTTTTTATTATTATTTTTATTATGTTCAGTTAGCCAGCATATAGTACATTATAAGTTTTTGTTGTAGTGTTCAAATATTCAACTAGTAGTAGCGTATATCACCCAGTGCTCATCTTAATACATATCCTCCTTAATACCTGTCACCTGGTTACCCCATCCCTTCACACTCCTCCCTTTTGTAACCCTCAGTTTGTTTCCCAGAGTCAAAAGTCTTTCATGTTTATCTCCCTCTCTGATTTCTTTCCATTCAGTTTTCCCTTCCTTCCCCTGTGGTCCTTCACACTATTCCTTATGTTTCATATATAAGTGAAACCATATGTTAACTGTCTTTCTCTGCTTGACTTGTTTCACTTAGCATAAACCCCTCCAGTTCCATCCATGTTGAAGCAAATGGTGGGTAGATTATCAGTAATCTACCATTCTTTAACCATTCTTGTATCTCTGGATTAAATCCCACTTTATCATGGTGTATGATCCTTTCAATGTATTGTTGAATTTGGTTTGTTAATATTCTGTTGAGAATTTTTGCATCAAGGTTTATCAGGGATATTGACCAGTGATGTGGGTGTGGGTGTGTGTGTGTGTGTTGGTGTGGTGTCTTTGTCTGGTTTTGGTATTATGCAATTATGGCATCATAGAATGAGTTTGGAATCTTTCTTTCCTGTTAGATTTTTTTTAATACCTTGAGAAAGAGAGGCATGAACTCATTTAAATGTTTGTTGGAATTCATCAGTGAAGCTGCCTGGTCCTGGATGTTTATTTGTTGGGAGTTTTAAATTTTTTTCTTTTTTTAAAAATTTATTAATTTCGGAGAGAGAGAGAGAGAGTGCATGAGTGGGGGAAATGGCAGAGGGAATCTTAAGCAGATTCCCCACTGAGCATGGAGCCCAGTTCAGGGCTCAATCTCATGACCCATGAGCTCATAACCTGAGCCAAAATTAAGAGTCCGATGCTTAACAAACTCAGCCACCCAGGTGCCTTGGAGTTTTTGAATTTCTGATTCAGTTTCTTCACTAGTAATTGGTCTGTTCAAATTTTCTACTTTTTCCTGACTCTTTTAGGAAAATTGTGTTTTGGGGAGTTTCTTTCTTATGTGTTGTCCTAGTTGTTTGTTGTGATCTCTTATGATCCACTGTATTCTGTGATATCCATTATAACTTCTCTTTTTTCATTTCTGATTTTATCTATTTGGGCCCTCTCTCTCCTTTTCTTGATGAATCTGGCTAAACGTTTATTAATTTTGTTTATATTTTGAAAGAACTTTTAGTTTCATTGATCTTTTCATTTTGTTTGTTTCAGTTTCTATTCAATTTATTATTTCCTTACTTCTACTAACTTTGGGCTTTGTTCATACTTTTTCTCATTCCCTTAGGTATAAGGTTAGTTTGTTTATTTGAGATTTTTCGTGTTTCCTGAGGTAGACCTATGTTGTTATAAACTTCCCTCTTGGAACTGCTTTTTCTGTGTTTCATAGATTTGGGGAGATTCTGTTTCTGTTTTCATTTGTCTCAAGGTTTTTTTTTTTTTTCTTTTCTTCTTCTTCTTCTTCTTCTTTGGTTTCTTCATTGACCACAAAGTTATTTAGTAGCATCTTTTTAGCCTCCATGTATTTATGGTAATTTTTAGCTTTTTTTTTTCTTGTAATTAATTTCTAGTTTCATACTTCTGTAGTTGAAAAAGATGTTTGATATGATTTCAGTTTTCTTGAATTGATTGAGGTTTGTTTTGTAGCCTAACATATGATCAATACTAAAGAATGTTCTATGTGCACTCAAAAAGAATGTATATTCTACTGTATTTCAATGAGATGCTCCGTATCTGTCTATTAAGTCCATCTGGCTTAATGCATCATATAAGGTCAATGTTTACTTATTGATTTTCTGTCCCTTATGTATTGATGTGGGGGGGGTGCTAAAATCCCCTCTTATTATTGTATTACTGTCATTTTATCCCCTTACATCTGTTAATATTTGCTTTATGTATTTAGGTACCCCTTTGTTGTGTGCATAGATATTTACAATTACTATATCCTCTTGTTGGATTGATTCCTTGGTCATTATGTAAATCATTCTTTTTTTCTTATATCACACAAATTAGTCTTTAAAATAAAAACTATAATAAGAAATAAAATACAAGAAATAAAATACAAGAAATTGTCACAGATGACAAAGTAGGGAGATCTACCCCAGTTTACTTTTTGTTTTTATTTGCATGGAATAATTTTTTCCATCCTCTAACTTTCAGTATGCTTGGGTCTTTAAATTTGAAGTCAGTCTCTCGTCAGCAGCACATACATGTTTTGTTTTGTTTTTTAAATACAGTCAGCCTATGTCTTCTGATTAGAACATTTAGTCCCTTTACTTTTAAAGCAATTGTTGGTAGATATGCACTTATTGACAGTTAAAAATTGCTTTCTGGTTGGTTTTTCTTCCTTTCTTCCTTTCTTCTTCTCTTGTTCCCTTCCCTTGTGATTTGGTTACTTTCCTTAGTGTTATGTTTGTTTTCCAGTTTATTTTGTGTGTATCAATTAACAAAATAGATGTTGGTTTTTGTTTGTGATAACTATGATGTTCATATATATTACTTTATTTATATAGCAATTTTAAGTTAATGGTCACATAAGTTTCAGCACATTCTAAAGGATTACGATTTTACTCTCCCCCTCCACATTTTATGTATCTGATGTCATATTTTGCATGTTTTTATTTTGTGTTTCCCTTAACTAATTATTGTAGATGCAGTTGACTTTACTATTTTTATCTTTCTTAACTTTCTTAATTTATCTTAACTTTCATACTTGCTATGTATGTGATTAATTAATTACCTTTACTATATGTTTGCTACCAGTGGGATTTTTTTTCATAATTTTCTTATTTCTAGTTATAGTCTTTTCTGCTTAAAGAAGTCTCTTTAACACTTCTTGTAATGCTGGCTTAATGGCGATGAACTCCTTTAATTTTTGTTTGTCCAGAAAACTCTATCCTTCAATTCTGAATGATAACCTTACCAGGTAGAGTATTCTTGTTTTGTTTTTGTTTTCGTTTTTTTTTTTTTTTTTTTTTAGCACTTTGAATATATCCTGCCACTTCTGGCTTACAAAGTTTCTGGTAAGGAACCTGATGATAGCCTTATGCAGTTTTTCTTGTTCATAATAATTTGTATTTCTCTTAGTGCTTTTAAGATTGCCTCTTTATCTTTAATGTTTGATATTTTAACTATTAGCTGTCTTGATGTGGACGTCTTTGAGCTCATGTTTCCTGGTGTTCTCTGTGCTTCCTTGACCTGGATGTCCCTTTTATCCCCCAGGTGAGGAAAGTTTTCAGGTATTATTTATTCAAATAACTTTTCTGCTCTCTTCTCACTCCTTCACTCTCTTCTTTTTCTGGGACTCCTATAATATAATTTTTAATATTCTTGATGTTGTCTATAGGTTCCTTAACCTACCTTCATTTTTTATTCCTTTTTTTTTTTTCCTTTTCATTTGGATGATTTCTACTACTCTGTCCTTCAGATTGCTGATCTGCTCTTCTGCTTCCTCTAATCTGCTTGATTCCTTCTACTGTATTTTTTACGACTCTGATTGTTCTGTTTTGGTTTTGGTTTTGGTTTTTTGTTATTTTCCATCTCTTTGTTTAAGTTCTCACTCTGTTCATTCATTCTTCTGAGTTTGATGAGCACCTTTAGGACCATTATTTTGAACTCTTTATCTGATAGATTGCTTAGCTCCATTTCATTTAGGTTTTTTTGTTTTGTTTTCTTTTCTTTTTTCCCCCTGAGGTTTTGCCTTCTTGTTTCATTTGGAACATATTCTTCTGTATTTTCATTTTATCTACCTCTCCGTTTTTGTTTTGTTTTGTTTTGTTTTCCTGTGTAGTAGTAGATCTGTTATGGCTCCCAGTCTTGAAGTATTAGCTTTATGAAGAAGGTGTCCTGTGGGGTTTTGTACTGCAAACTGTCCCTGGTCCTCTGAGCCACTTGCCCTAGAAGTGACCCCTGCATAGGCTGCAAGCTTCCTCCTGTTATTTCTGGGTCCTGATTTTTGTGGACTTGGTGGTGTGAAGGGTTGTCACCTTCTATGGCTGTCTATGAAGTCTGGCTATGAAATTTATGGGAATGCTGGTGAGCAGGGCTGACCCATGCCCTGTCTGACTGAGAGACCTGAACATGACTGTTGTAGGCACTGGTGTGCAGGTTGGCCCCCAGTGCAGCTGGCTGCAGGACCTGGCTGCAATGGCTCTGGGTTCGCTGGTGGACAGGGAAGGCTTCCAGCATGGCTTGCTGTGGTTCAGATATCACTATTATAGGCGTTCTAATGTAGAGGCCTGGTCCTGGGGCAGGGCTCTATGGGAGAGGTTTCAGTGCCAGCCAAGTGTGCTCATTGAAAGTGGCACAGCTAGGGGAGCTACTTGGTTAGAGCTCTAATGCTGGCCAATGCAATCTTCTAGGGAGGTTGGGGCAGCAGATGCTTGGGAGAAGCTCCTGGTGAGGCAGATGGGTACAGTGCAGCAAGTCCACACGACAAAGCCAGAGTGGGGCAAGTGGTCTTTGCACAGTAGACTGAGAGTGCCAGAAATGCAAGCAGACATGCTAGGTAGAAGGGAAGTGACCAAAAAAAAAAAAAAAAAAAAAAAAAAAAAAAATGATGCCCACCTGTGCTTTTGTCCCCCAGAGAACAATCCAACATATCCCTGCACCTGCAGCATACATTGATTAAATTAGTCAATAGATCCCTTTCAAATGTAACTCGGACTCTTTTTAAACTGCTGCCTCTGCCCTGGGACTTTGAGCAAGTGAGAGTATACACATGATTTTAAGAGAGAAGTCTTGGTTTCTTACTGCCTTTCTGCTCTCCCAGACATAAGCTCTGTCAGTTTTTAAAGCCAGACACTGGGGGTTCCTCTTCCCAGTACAGGTCCCCAGGAGCCCAATGTGGGGCTCAAGCTCTCATTCCTCGAGGAAGGACTCTATGGTTGCAATATCCCTTCTTCTGTGAATCCTGATCAAACCACATCTCTGTCTCTCCTCCCCATCTCAATATGGCTTTTTTATTTGAATTCTTAGTTATGTGTAATCTGTTTTGCAAGTCTTCAGTTTGTTCTTAGAGATGTTAAGTATATAGGTGTAGATTCTCTGTGGGAGAAGGTAAGCTCAGGATCTCCCTAGTTTGTCATCTGTGACAATTTCTAGTATTTTACTGTGAGAGCTCTTTAAAGATATCAGATTCCTAGAATCTCAGAAATCAAGTCCCACTCTATTATTTTGCCCCATGCGTAAAGATAAACTGTGTCTTGTCAACATGGTAATATTGGAGTTCAAGTCCTTCACTCTTTAAACCCTATTCCAATAGGCCTAAACTACTGAAGTGTTTCTTCTCAAGCCATAGATTCTGCTTCCTGCTGGGAGACAGCAGAGGAACACTTTTCACTCTTCAACGACATCATGATATTGTGTTGCAACCTGTGAATTAGCCCTTCTACTTTGAGAATTAGAAAGTCAAGTGTGGTTAGCACACTGACTAACCATAGTTTTGGCTTGCTGGTCCATGAGAAGTGTTGGTTGAGTGTGTACTGTTGCTCTTTTTCCCCTGAACTTTCTCACCAAATAATCCAAGTGGTATCCAATCTGAACTCTTGACTCAGACACCTGATCTTTTATTTTAAGATTTTATGTGTTTATGACAGAGATAGTGAGAGAGGGAACACATGCACAGGGAAATTGAAGAGGGAGAAGCAGGATCCCCGCTGAGCAGAGAGCCTGGTATGGGGGTCCATCCTAGGATACTGGTATCATAATGTGAGCAAAGGCAGACATCTAACAACTGAGTCACCAGGTGCCCCCAGGCACCTGAAATTTAAAGGGATCTCTTATTGATTGTTTAACTCAGAGTTTCTCAAACTTTGTATATAGAATCTATATTGAAATAGCTGAAGAAATTTGCAGGCAATAAAGACCCCAGTGATAGGGAGAGATTCATGCTTTCCCTCTTCTTAATTGAAATTCTTTTCTTTGCATAGGTATAGATTTATCATGACTAGTGTATTATGTTAGACAACATGATAAGTTTCCAACATTGACAGATTTAACATCCATGGTTTCACCAACAGTGACTAACCTTGAAGAATTTGAATAATTGAACATGCTAGAAGTTTACTAACCTCATCATCCACAGCTAACTAAGACTGGTTATTCATGAGGTGATATAAATTTTTGCTTATGAAAAAATAGTTCTTTTTTTTTTAAAGATTTTATTTATTTATTTGACAGAGAGAGATCACAAGCAGGCAGAGAGGCAGGCAGAGAGAGAGGAGGAAGCAGGCTCCCTGCTGAGCAGAGAGCCCAATGCGGGGCTCGATCCCAGGACTCTGAGATCACGACCTGAGCCGAAGGCAGTGGCTTAACCCACTGAGCCACCCAGGCACCCCTGAAAAAATAGTTCTTAAACAAGAGGGAATTTTTACTGATAGAGGCAGAAATGAAACAAAATGTGAAACACTCTAAGAAAGTTATGGGTCATAGAATGTAAAAAGTTTCATGGGGAAAATAATTTGTTATTGTGTTATTCATAAATTTGAATATTTATAAAGCCTTGAGATGGCTTTCTTTTGAATTTAAAGTCTGTTGTAAATTTAGGTTTTTTAAGTAATCATAATATTAAATTACAAGCAAACTATTTATGAGACTGAAAATTTAAAAAACCAAGCATAACCAATTCAGTCACCAAGTCAGCAAAGAGAGTAAGTCACAAAAATAAATTTTTAATATAAAACCACGTAGAGATGGAATATCAATTTAGTCTTTATTCAGCATTGGCTTGATTTTCACTCACCACAAAGTTTTGGCATCTTGTGTGTTAATACAGGTGAAGAGAATAGATTTGGGGTATTTTCCATCAAAGGAATCCCTTGTATATTTGGACATATTTTTAGCTACATTTATAGGACTCAAAACCATTTACAAGTGAAAGAAATAGACAACATAAAATCATCTCACAATCTGACTCATTTATTTTCTTTGGCATGGTTACTGAGTGTCTTTTTTTTATTTTTAATATACTACCAAAGAGCAACTGTCTTTTAGATATAGGTTGTATATGATTATAGCAATGGTATGTCTCAGTTCTGATAGGTTCTGCAGACAATTAGGGTGGAAAACAAAGAGTAGAGAAATTCTTTGGAGAATTGAGAATATTTCATTACTCTCTGGAGTGCAGTCACAGCTGGCCAATATAAACTTTTTGTGAAGCGGCACCCATCTGGCCTTTATTGACAGGCACTAAACTTCCTATAAGCAGTGTCATCCATCTGGCTTTTATGAATGTATGATGTACTGGGTTCAACTCAAGTGATAACATCTGTCTGAATAGATAAGCCAAAGCCAATCTATAAAGATATATCTAAATATCTCTGAATTACATAATGGAGTGATGTGGCTGATAAAGGTAACTGGTAGCATTACTGCTTTATCTGCCCCCCCACCACCAACTATAGTTATTTCAGTGTCTTCCCTTAGCCTTCACAAACGCTTCAAAAAATACATATTTTCGATAGCACTGTGTGTGTGTTTGTGTTATATGTAAAGCAAACCAGTATGATTTTTTTTCAATGATGGCTCAATTGTTCCTACCTTAAAAAAATCAAACAAATAAACAAAATAAAATCTTGTAATGAAAGGAGGTTAACTTTCCAAAGCCTATGTTATTTTTCATCAGTCTCTCTGTAAATACATAATGTTGAAGAACCAGTTTGGCATGTGGTAGTGAAGTTCCCTTCATCAACTTGTATGCTATACATGTCAAGAATCCAAATCTTTTCCATTTATATGCCTAAAGACCTGAACAATCTTTCAAAGAACATGCTCATTTCCAGAGCAAGAAATGATTAGTCATAGTAAACATTCAAGACATGGAATGAAACAGAACACTTTAGAAATTATAAAGTAAACACAGAATGAATTCTCTTTTTTTTAAGATTTTATTTATTTATTTGACAGACAGAGATCACAAGTAGGCAGAGAGACAGGCAGAGAGAGAGGGAAGCAGGCTCCTTGCTGAGCAGAGAGCCTGATGCGGGGCTGGATATCAGGACCCTGGGATCATGACCGGAGCCAAAGGCAGAGGCTTTAACCCACTGAGCCACCCAGATGCCCCCACAGAATGAATTCTTATCACTCCAAAAGTTTAATTGCAGGACATCAGAGCTTTCATTAGATATAATATGCAGTGTTTGCTTTTTCACTAAACCAAAGGTTTTGCACTTAACAGAAGAGCATTGCTACATAAGATTAACCATTTTTTGAAGTATTAAACAGATTCTTGTATAAACTTCCTGAGTCAGACAAGAAAGAGTTAAGAAAGTCAAAATAGACTTTCTTGAGTAGACTAAAGTTTTCCCACATGAAAATATCCTGACCCCAAGATACTAAATCAAAGCGTTAATAACAACAAACAGAAAACATTATCTGATAAACAACAGACCAATGCATCCTTGAGTCCCCGCTCCAAACCTAGAACGAATGATAGCTGTTCTGGATGGCCTGACATGAATGGTATGTGGCACTACCTGGTTTTCTTCAGAATACATGTGTGTTAATCACAAAATTCTTTTGACTTAGGATACACAAGCAATTACTTCTTAATGCTTTCTACAACCACTTTTTATCTCCTCCCAGCTATTTATTTTACTAAAAGGAATGCCCCTCTCTAGACTATGCTAGGCTATTATACTCTGCTAGCTCTCTCAGAAGAGTTTTTTGGTAAATAAATTAATGATACGGAAAGACTTACTTCCTAAAGTTATTCCTTTGGTTACCACTCAGTCAGGGGTAGATATCAACCATATCTAAGGTATAGAGAACAACAGAAAGAAGAAAGAATGCTGCCCTTCCTCCTGTGTAGTCATTGTCTGGGAGAGTCATTATCACTTGTTTCAGATACATTTAAGGAAACCATTACTTTGTCCCATTACCGTGGTGTCTTCTAACACCACTAAGGTGTTAGAAGAACCACTCTAATGGCCTAATAATTCACTTCTACTAGACAATAATATATGTCACATAAGTTAAATATATACACAAACACAAACTCACACTTACATACACACACTAGCCATAATTAATTATATTTTAAATACTAAATTCTCATTCTGTGCAAGTGAAAATATTTTCCAAGTTCAAAGCAAAGAATTAAAAAGGAGAATAATATGGTCTAATTTCAGAAGCAAAAAAAAAAAAAAAAGAGGATTTCTCTTCTTATTACTCCACAAATTTCTCTGTGATTTTTAGAAAATGAATTAAAATTTCAATGGAGCCTAATTATCTGTAAAATCACAATATTTCGGGTAAGATACAATTTTTAATGCCTTAAAAAACTGCCACGAAGAGGATATGGATTTTAGTTACACAGTCAAAATAGCTGTGGAAAGAGCTTTGAACTTGGATTCTGGGACTAGGACCTGTGTTCTAACTTTGTTTTTTCAGTTTTTGAGCTGTCTGACTTTAGTCAAATTATTTTACCTCTCAACTTTTTATATAATGGGAATAATAATTATACTACATGATGATTGTAAAGATTAAATGAAATAAAGCATGTGAATAAGTCAAGAATAATGGTACCACATAGTAGATACTTAGTAAATAATAGCACCTTTCCCCTTTTTATCTGGGGTTTTATAATCTTTAGGTTGTAAAGGTTGTAAAGCCTTCCAAAAGCAATGGATAAAAACCAGTCAAGACCCAAGATTTAAAATAGAAGTTAATTTCAAAATATCAAAATGGGAGATGAAATTGTTCCAGATTTACTATTATAAAAGCAATAATTTAATGAGTATAGAGAAGGGGGGAAGTACACTCATTTAAGGTTTGGAGGATTTCAACAATGGATCCCACTATTTTGTATATCATGACCATAGAGAATAAGGGGTCTCTTTTTTACTTAGTGGTGTAGAACTAACTCCATATCATGAATCTTTTGAAATGAAATTCTGATCAGAACATTCAGCCCAAACCACAGAATCTACTCATTAATTCATTTCCTAAGATATCTTTCATCAAACCAAGGTAATTTTCATATTAAGAAGGCCACTGACAAATGATCACTTAGTATACCTAACACTTTGGAAGAGTTGGCTAAAATAAACTGATGAGTTTATTTTGCCAGGCAAGTCCCACAATTCTTTCATTTTGGGGAAAAAAAAAAAAGGATGCTGTGCAGTTCAGTTTCCTGAAGCGGACTCAGAGGACTGAGGTTTGCATGCACAAAGTTTACTGGAGGGTATCCTTGGCATTACCACTTATGGGACGGTAAAAGAGGTATTACTGAGTAGAGGGCAGGCAAGTCCCACAAAGTCCTTAGCCAATCTCATGAGGGGCTCTGAAGCTAGGAATGTGCACAGCCAACTTGTAGGAAATTGGGGAAATGCACCCACTCATTTTTTAAAAGATTTTATTTATTTATTTGACAGATAGAGATCACAAGTAGGCAGAAAGGCAGCCAGAGAGAGAAGAAGAAGCAGGCTCCCCACTGAGCAGAGAACCCCATATGGGGCTCTATCCCAGGACCCTGGGATCATGACCAGAGCAGAAGGCAGAGGCTTTAACCCACTGAGCCACCCAGGCGCCCCTATATCCTTCTCATTAACCATCAGATTCAAGCTCCCCTGGGAAGGAGGTATGACCCAATTATTGAGGAAATGGGAACTTAGCTTTGTAAGTTGAATCTCACATACTCTGAGATTTATACTTCCATACTTTCAGAAACTGGAGGAATAAGAAATTCAGTCCCAGGAAAAGAAGATGGAAAGGAGGCTGTTTCTGAGACTTTATTTGGCATTCCTCATTATGATTGCCCTTACCCTATAGGCATAGGCTTCAGTTCCAATGTGGCATTTTTTCATATTCAGTTATTTTGTGGGATTGGGAAATAATCAGTGGTGGGTTTCTGGACTCCTTGAGTCAAATTGAGCCAGACTTTATTATCTATTCCCCATAGCCTCTGTGTCCAATGTTCCTCAAAATGTTTGGATCTTTCCCTTTCTCAGTGTATAATTGTCAGATAAGTAGCCACAGGTTCCTTTGCAGAATTCCTAGGGTAATTATTACCATATTTACTTGCTAGGATCTTGTTGTGTCCTTCCTTCTGAAGATCTGGTCTCTCCTATACTAAATGAGTTATGGATTGATAAACTGGCTCAAATCCAGAAAAGAGGTAAGAGATTTTGACATTTTATTGGGAAATTGTTTAGCATATTGACAATGTACTCTTGATTTATTTTAATGTGTAAATTGAGCAACACCTTTGCTGGATTCCCATCTAAACTGTCCTTAGAGATGCCAGGTTCTACAACCATATCCAGAGCCCTCTGCATCTCAGGTTTCCCAGCTACCAACCTAGACTTGCTGCTCATTACAGTAAACATGCCCAAGTGGTTTTTGACATTTAACAATTAGTCTTGATTAATTTGGGATCGTGTCAATCCCTAGTGTTGTCTATTAAGGCAACTCCTACAATCAACTCTGATCTATGAAGCACAGTTCCCATGGAACTTTTCTATGATGTTGCTGCCTCTTCCCAAAACTGCTTTAATAAATGGAGTGTCTTCTGGGATATTTTTTTTTAAGAGAGAGAGAGGGAGAACGTGAAGTTGGCGGGGAGGAGGGGTTGCGGTGGGAGCAGAAAGAGAGTGGAAGAGAGAATCTTAAGCAGGCTCCTTGTCCAGCATGGAGCCCAAAATAAAACTGGATCTCATGACCCTGAGATCATGACCTGAGCCAAAATTAAGAGCTGGATGCTTAACTGATTGAACAACCCAGGTGCCCCTGAAGATTTATTTTTAAGTAATCCCTACACCCAAAATGGGGCTCAAACACAACCCCAAGATCAAGAGTCACATGTCCTACCAACGGAGCCAGACAAGTGCCACCCCCCGCCCCGCTTTTTTTTTTTTTTTTTTTTTTTTTTTTTTTAAGTCTGGACAGTCTTTAGAATTAGTTATTAGGTGGGTTTTCCAGACTTATGTATTACATCTGCTTCACGGGGTTTTGATCCCTTTTTCACTGTTTGTCACACAGTGTTTGGACTTCCACTTTACTAAATGTGAACCATCATTTTCCTCAAGCTTTTAACAGTGATTTCCAACTCTATGATATCATCAACACTTATGGTCCTTTATCTTGGGAGAGTTTCCCATATTGATAAGTCCTTCCTTGGGTAACTTTTCACCTATCTCTGGGCAACAAACTGATTACATTTTAGAAAATTGTGGAGCAACCAAGAAACAGGACACTGTGATATCAGAAAATTCCCCAAAATTAGATGACTATTTATAAAATAGATTAGAATTTTTAAGGTAAACAGTTTTGTGAGCAGAGCATTCATCATTTATAAATCTAATACTGTCTCCAGATGTGTGAGATGGAGAAAAAATGTAATTGTTTTATATTTTTTATTTATATTGCTTTATATTTTTCTTTCTGTGATTTTCCTATCTCCAGATATTTTTCTTTCTTCCATTTAATAGGACAAGAGAGAGAATCTAGCCCTAAAACAGTTTGTATAGGGAATGACTAGTAAGTATAGCCATTTGGTTGATACCATTCTGTGGATTTTTTTTTTTTTTGAGGACAATTTCCAAAAGAAACTGTCTCAGTAGGATATTAAAAAGAATTGTGCAAAATGTGATTATCTGAATTGAAAAATATCTTCCTGAATTTTCCAAGTATAATAAAGTGGTCATATTCATAGAGGCAAATCTGCATTGACCCTGCCTAAGAGAGGCTTTCATAACTGCAATTACTCCTTAAATGCCATCCTGGATGTTTCAGCATTATTCCTCTTGATGCCAGCTGCCCCTACTGCCCCAAAGCACTGCCAATCTTTCCCATATGCTAGAATTAGAATGTGAATATGGTAACCAAAAGAAAAAAAAGTTCCATTTTCTAAAGGCCAACAATATCAAAAATGAGTCCTTCTGAACTTGCTGAGTATACTAGATAGTTTCTGTGTGAGCAAAGTGACTGCACTTAGCTGCCTAAGCCACTAGAGCGGAATTGACCTTTTGGATGCATATTTATTAATGTACTTCCAAAGCAAATTAGATTTCATTTGTCACTTAGATCATGGAGAGGTCCTTTTCTTTTCTTTTAACCTTGAGACAGACAGGTAAACACAACTGGAGCTTTTGGACTTTCAGCATATTGAGAGGAATTTTGAAATATTTGATAAGAACAATATGTTCCTGCTCATTACATATTTGTTTTTCTTTTTATTTCAACTGATATTTTGAAAAATTTGTTCTATGTACTTTTGGATAATTTATACTTAGATTATTAAAAAATATTTTATAAGGTCTATTTGCCTTCCAAAAGCTTTAGAGGTGTTTCTTTTCTCTTCAAGCTCTTTAATAAAACATACACACAGAGGAAATTAAGCTATGTCCAGTATAAACAAGCACAGACACCAAATGTTTCAAGTACACTTGGAAATACAACTGAATTTAGAATAAAATTTCATCTTCAGTTCATGTTAAAGGTGTGCTTTCATTCATGCCCACCCTATCCTTCCAATGGCTTTTTAACATAATTGCTACTTTTTATCATGGACCCTTTCCAGTTTCCAATGTTCTCCCAAAGATGGCTCCAATTTTGCTTTTTGGGTTGCTACACTCTTCTTTCACAAAGACTAGCAGCTCTGCCACCAATCATGGCTAGAGAGAGGGAGCTATATCCACATGGGAGCCTCTGACAGTAAGGAAACACCAGTTGATAATGGATGGCACTCCCTGCTATATGCAACCTTTTTTCTTCATTCTTATTTGTCACAAACCCTGTTTATATTCCCCTCTGTCCCTTCTTTTCACTTACTCCCTTAGGTTTTCTTACCTTGTCTCTTTTCTTCTTCTATTTTTTTAACATGCTTCCTTTCTTATGTCTTAAAAGAGCTACTCAGACCATTTGGGCTTTGGGTTCTAGATTTATAAATGGTTTAGGTAGGAAGGGAAAAGAAACTTCATAAAATTGATTGAAGTAGAGTGACACCTCAGCTTCTAGTGGCAAGACAAAGTAACGGGGCTTCAAGATTCAGCCCTAAAGGCAGGTAAATAGTTGTTATTGTCCTTTTCCAAAGAAGAAACTGCTCCTACAGTAGTCTTTCTACTATATATGTGGCTAAAAGGAGATCCATCCAATTCTATGAACACCCAGTTCTACAAAATGCAGCCCAAATTTTATCTTTAATTTATTTTCTGAGGTTGATGATTAATTCTTTGAAAACCTTATCAAGAGCATATCATAAGCATCTCAGCTCAAACAACACTAGCATTCACCTGTACAACCACAGAAGCTTCTTAACTATGAGCCCACAGCCTCTCCCTGCTACTTCCATTCCTCATTCTCTTTAGCAGTTAGAGTATGTTTTTTGGAATGCAAGTTTTATCACCTCATTTGCTTCTCCCTCATAAAACTTACCAAGGAACTTGAAATAGTTCTCAGAATAAAGACCAAGTTCCACCCCTTCTTGCTTCACTGTGCCATCACCTGCATACCCGACTTTTGCCCTTCTTTTCATTTCCTGGTTCGCTATGCCCCCTCTCACTGCAGGGTCTCTGCACTATAGCACCCCATCTGAGTACAGTGCATCTCCCCATCTGCCACCCTACTCCTATCTTCCTCCTCCACTCCTTTCCTATTTGGCTCTTACTCATCCTTCAGCTCTCAACTCAGGCATTATTTCCTAAAAGGAATTTTAGTTTCTCTATTAAATGTTCTTATTGTATAATATTCCATTACTTCAGAGTTCTTATGTCAGCTTTAATTATACATTCTTGTGATTTAAATCACCATTGCATCACCAGCATAGGGCCTAACACGTAAGTCTCACTCAATAATTACTCATTTGAAAAATAAATGAATTCACAGATAACCATTTATTACAACATACCCTCACATACCTTATTTTCCACCAGCTATTATTATCTGTCTACTGAACTAGATATGGGGCTATGTTTTTTTTTTTTTTAAAGATTTTATTTATTCATTTGACAGAGAGAGAGAGAGAGAGATCACAAGTAGGCAGAGAGGCAGGCAGAGAGAGGAGGAAGCAGGCTCACTGCTGAGCAGAGAGCCCGATGCGGGGCTCGATCCCAAGACCCTGAGATCATGATCTGAGCCGAAGGCAGAGGCTTAACCCACTGAGCCACCCAGGCGCCCCGGGGCTATGGTTTCTGTAGACTTCACAATTTAACTCATATCTTGATGATGATCTTTAAGTAATGAGCACCAATGTTTTCCTTTTGGCCTCATTCATGGCATTGTTAAAATGACATCTAAAAATTAGAACTGTTCTCTGAGAAAGTGTTTGTGAAGAGGATGAAATGACAAGCTACAGACTGGGAGAAAACATTTATAAACAATATATCTAATAAAGGACTATATCTAGAATATACAAAGTAGTCTCAGAATTCAACAGAAAAAATAAAAGTCCAGGGGCACCTGTGTGGCTCAGTGGGTTAAGCCTCTGCCTTTGGCTCAGGTCATGATCTCAGGGTCTTGGGATCGAGCCCCGCATCGGGCTCTCTGCTCAGTGGGGAGCCTGCTTCCTCTTCTCTCTCTCTGCCTGCCTCTCTCCCTACTTGTGATCTCTCTCTGTCAAATAAATAAATAAAATCTTAAAAAAAAAATAAAAGTCCAGTTAGAAAATGGACAAAAACCATGAACAAACATTTCCCTGAAAATGGTATACAGATGGCAAATAAGTAAAAGTAAAGTTGTTCGGTATCATTAATCACTAGAGAAATGCAAATTAATGCCACAAGGTATCACCATACACCTACAAAAATAGCTAAAATTAAAAAAAAATAGTTGACAAAACTAAATGCTGGCAAGGTATGGAGAAGCTGGAGACAGGGGATCACTCATACATGGCTGGTGGGAATATTAAGATAGCATGGCAACTCTGGAAGACACTTTGGCAGTTTCTATAAAAACTGGACGTGTATCTACTATACAATCCAGTAATTGAACTACTAGGTTTTTATTCCATCCTTCAGCTCTCAACTCAGGCATTAATTCCTCAGAGAAAATGTAAACTTATGTTCACAAAAGTCCAGCATATAAAGGTTGTAGCAGCTTTATTTGCTACTAGCCAAAACTAATATCAGCCCAGGTGTTCTTCAATAAATGAATGGCTAACAAAACTTTTGTACATAATGTACTATGGAATCAACTCAGAAAAGAAAAGGAATGAATTCTTGATGTATAATAATCAACATGAATCCCTAGGAAATTATACGAGTGAAAAAACAAGTCCAAAAGGTCTTACTTCATTTATATAACATTTTTGGAAGTAACAGAATTTTAGAAGTGGAGGATAAGATTAATGGTTGCCAGGAGTTAGGGATGGGGCATGAAGAGGAAAATGGCAGGTAGGTATGGTAATAAAAGGCAACAGGAGTCAATATTTTGATTGTGGTAGTTGATAACACAAACTTACACAGGTGATAAAATTGTATAAAAGTTACACACACACACACAAGTGCAAATAAAACTGAGGAAATCTGAGTAAGATCAAGTGGATTGTATCAATATTAAAATTTCAATTGTGATACTATACTTTGGTTTTACAAAATATCAGCCTGAGAGAAGTTAGGAAAGGTAGACAATAGATCTTTCTGTATTATTTCTTATAATTGCATTTATAGTTTATCTCCATAAAAATTACAATTAAAAATTATATCCAGAGTAGCTCCTGGGTGGCTCAGTCAGTTAAACATCTGACTCTTGATTTCGGCCCAGGTCGTGATCTCAGGATTATGAGATCAAACCTCGCATTAGGAATCCATACTCAGCAGGGAGTCTTTTTCTCTCTTTCTCCCTCTTGCTCTGCCCATCCCGATGCTCACGCTCTCTCTCTCTCTCTCTCTCAAATCAATCTGTAAAAAATGATATCCAGAGATTTTTATCATTTTACTTGTTTCATCAACAGAGGGAAAGCTCTATATACAATTTACTGGTATGCACTGGCGACCCAGTGTATCCAAGGTAGGACACACTGCCAGCTGTCATAGAATATATATTTCTTATACAAGGATGGAGAATGAATTGGCTTTCAGAAGATAGTTTCATGCCCAGTGGTTTGGACTTAAGGTTAGGTGAGAGTGCCTCCAGCACTCTCTAGAGCAGGTTTATAGCCTTATAACTTCAAATGTAAGGAAAAGTCATTCTAAGAGTTATGGCGGGGATAGGGCGGGACTTCCAATGCCAAAGAAAATAGTAGCTGGACAAACAAGCCAATCTGAAATGAGAATCCTGGAGGTGAGTTGGGTGTCCATGGACCTGTGCAACAGAAGACATGGGAGGGGATTGTTGATGGTAAGGTAGATGGAAATGTCACCTACCCATATCTCCACTTGAAAGAAAACTCATCTGTTGCAGATGTGTGTATGTCTGTGTATATGTGTGTATGAGGGGGTGTATGTAAATTTATAATTTACATAATAGTAATCTGTATCTGTTTTGGCTTTGCTAACTGTCTTAACATTTTCATAAAGTGGTTGCAGCTGTTGACGTTACAGTTCAGAATTTCCTCCCCTCAATTAAATGCAGGATGGTGGGTTTTAATTATACTATAGGGAGTTTTAATAAGGTATCACCAAAATTATCATGAGATCTCATTAGATTTACCACAAAACTTTGAATATCTGTGATAACACTTCTCACGGGCTAGATTCTAGAATAATGCTCAAGGAAATTCTGAGATTTTACCAGATAGAAAATCAGCAATAAAGTAGCCACATTAAATTACTGGGAAATGATTGATATTTTCTTTCCAGATGTAGTTACATGAAGCAAAATTTAATGGTATGTTTTAAGAGAAGCAAAAATAATGCAAGCTGCAGAAAAGCTGAAAACAAGGCTGAGACCATCCAAAATGATGCAGAGAAAACATGCTATTTAGCATCTCACTAACGATATCTCACTGAAGTACTCTCTGAAAGCTGCACCTTTTTTTCACAGAGCTTCTATAGCCCTGTGGATAAAGTCTTTCAAAATGAGGTTAAGAAAGTTGGCAATGGGCACACGATGATTATGATGTCACATCCATAAATATTAAATAATAATAATAAAACACTAAAAAGCAGTAAGATTGATATACACAAAGCCAGGACAGGATTTGATTTCTCAAGAGCCAAATGAGAGCCAGCTGGGAAAAATGCCCAGCCCCAGAGAAAAAGACAATAGTGAAAAGAGTGTACTGTTATACTGAGAGAGGCTTTGCAAGTCACACCATATATTCACGGCAGAAGAATCAGGTCACTTCAGGAAGGAGGCTTGTGATGAACCTCTGAGAACCTAACCTAGGAAATGGATTTAATAACTGTTGCCTGTAACCCTGGTGGATGCTTCAATCTCGCTCTGTAATGAACCTAGCATGTATCCAGTAGTAAATCCTGTCCCAAGGAGCCAAGAGTCCATTACTTAACCTACAGCACATGTTGCATAAAAAAGTGCTTTTGTTTTCCCAGGGAACATCTGCCAATTTCCTTTAATTGACCTGGATTATAGTGCCGATTCTAGAAGAATCTAAGCAGTCAGAAGGCCCATGTTTCTCTTCAAAGATTATCTTCAATTCACAGATAGAAACAGGGCCTAGCTAGATTTATCAAGCATTCAGTTATCACATTAGACTTGTAGTTTTTTTTGTATCTTGGACTTTTTTATGGCTCTGATCACATTTCCCTGGCTTGAAACTGACAATTTCAGGATTATTTTTTTCTTCATTTTTTCTTTTATGTCTTTCACACCCATAACTTCATTTGACTGTTTGTTTTTCTTCTACAAATATAACCTGATGTGTATTTATCCACAGATAGGCAGAAGCTTAATAAAATTTGTTTTGTTGGGGTGTTATCACTCAGTGACAACAATCATGGTCTTCTGCATTATTTGCACTTTCCCTTTCTAATTCATGCACATGCACACCAGTGAGCAGATTTATAAGCTCACAGAAGTGGGCGTAGGGAAATGGGGCACACACACATACACACCCACAAGAACACATATATTTAGGGTTTCTTCATGAAAGAAGAAGAAATAAAGACAATATTTTTGCTCTTTGATTTGCCACTAATTTAGACATTCACTTTTATAATTTTGGTCCTGGGACTTGTAACAGTAATAAAGTACCTCTACAGAATATTTCTGGAATCATGATTCTATCATTTTACCCATAACTAAGGAATTTGTGTTTTTTTCCCACAGGTCCAATAGTAACCTTCAGTTTCTGTCAGTGCCCATGATTCTCAGTCTCAGTATCTCAGAGAATTCCAGATTCTTATGCATTAGGGAGCACCTAGGGATTTATCCTAAAATAAGCTATTGCTCTTATTTATATATTAGCGTTAAAACTTCTTTGATTTTTCTCTTTGGTATTGTTTAAATATTTGTAACGTGCAAATGGCCAATACCATATATTTTCTTTGGGCAGGTATTCAAGGGGCAAAGACTTAGGAAAAGATGCAGCAAAAGGGAGGCCAGAAAGACCAAAGATAAAAAGTGACAGTTTTGCCAAAAACCAGCCCCATGCTTCATAAGAGTTGACATACACTGACATATGGCTTTTAATTTCTCTATCAATTTGGACTGTGTTTTTGTGAAAAGGAGATAATATATGTGAAAGCACCTAGCCAAATTCTCGGGACATGGCAGACACCCAATAAATGTAAGTTTTTACTACTATATTAAGCATCTTCTTGTCATAAGCAGAATTTACCCAGTAACGAAAAGTTACAGCTCAGTTGAGCCAATAAAGGTGACATACTTGAAGACACACTTGATGTTACCAAAATCCTAAACTTCACTTTCATTCAAGAATAACAAAATCATTGAATCCAATTCTGAAAAATCTGAAAATTCCTATTTCCCATCTCTAACTCTTTCTAAGCTATCATTCTAAAAGAATCCAGGCAAATTTCCAAGTTATTCCATTTTATTTGTCCCATGTTATCTTCCAGTTGAGACTAATAATTTTTAAATTAATCCCATATATGATAATCTCTCAATAAGTACAAATTTATAGGGAATCTTAACAAAGGAAAGTAACAATTATGCCTGTCTGGAAACAAATTTCCATTTTGGAAAATATGTGTGTATTGTTAAGTGTTTGTATATATTGGCTACTGACAGGAGGAGTGACAACACTGTGTTTCTGGTGTCACCATTGATAGAATGGTAATAATCGCTCATCTTTGAGATGTTCTGGGGCAACAAATGTTTGGGAGGCTATTATACAACAAGTAAGTGGCAAATATAATAAAAATGGAACCTAAGACTCTTACTGCTGGCCCATGCTGATTCATATGCTCTAACAGTTTGACACCTAATGCTATAATAAGGTTATTTAGTGATGTTATTGAAAGGTCTTAGATATTTTATGTATTATATTTTTATATTTCTTAAATTCTTTTTTTTAATTTCTTATGCTACATTAGAAATTTTATCTTGATAAATCAATATTATTCTATTTAACCCGGTGTGTTTTAGGGTCATTCTTATACATCTTTCTCTAGATATAGTTGTATGTATAGATTCAGTAACAGTTATACAAAGTAGTAAATACATGTAAAATATATAAAGAGCTACATCACCAATTTATCACTTTTAAAAACTTTCCAAAACAATAATTAAGTAAAAATTTTCCACAATGCTTTGAGGGAGGCATTTTTCATTTTCCTTTTTTTTTAAAAAAAAAAAAAAGGTTTTATTTCTTTATTTGAGACAGAGAGAGAGCACAAGCAGGGGAAGCAGCAGGCAGAGGTTGAAGGAGAAGCAGCCTCCCACTGATCAGAGAGCTCAATGCAGGGCTTGATCCCAGAGCCCAGCAACCATAACCTGAGCTAAAGGCAACCACTTAACTGACTGAGCCACTCAGGCACCCCCATTTTTTATTGATTCATTCAACTTTTAGCCAAACTAGTCTTAAGTGACTTATTATCTAAAGATAATGGGAAAGAAGTAACCATGGTAATCACTATGGAAAGAAATACAAAAGTGACATTTCCAAAAATTTACAAAGGCACACATAAAATCCATGGGAAGTACTTCATGTATTTCCTATGTGGCTTTTTTTGTATGGCACCAATTCTGTACATAAAATATACTACATTGGGTAAAACATTTATTTTAGAATTAAGTAAATTGAGACCCCAATATCTTATACTATTTGTTCAAAGAAATTATTTCTATGGCTAGGAAAAAAAAATCCCATCTCTCAGTCTAGCCACACAGCCTCATCTGTTACAGGAGACCTCGTAACTTTTAAGCATCCCCTGGAACATTTAGGTCGTAAGGTCAGTCTCTGCCTTGTTCACAGTGATTTAAAGTCATTAGCAGCTAATGATTATTTGTGTTGAACAAGAGTCCAGTCATGCCACAAGCTGTCATAGTTGGTATTAATTAACAGCCTTGGTAGCAGCAGCAAGTTCAGAAATTGAATAATCCTACCCAGTGCTGTCTCATTGGTAGAAAGTTGCCTTTCCCATCCATTTCCCTGTTCTAGCAAGGGAGCACTGATGTCTGGAAGACTGGCCACAATGAAGTTTTGATACATGTTTACCCATTTTTATAAGACAGGGTCAAATACAAAAGTATATGAGAAAGAGGAGTTAGGTTTTTGCACCTAATGTTTAAAAGTATGATTCAAGGAAATATTATACAAGAATAATTGAATGCTTGATTTAATCAAAAGCAGATTAAACATGTCACTGGAAACACTGCTCCAATATCGAGTTATTAATAGGTAGTGCCAGCGATAATAATAATGTACCTTGATGTTTACAGTAGGGGCATGCCCGGTAGGTGAATCAATAAGTAAAAATGAAAGCCCCTGTATAAATTAGAAGTGCTAACATTTCCATGAATAATAAATAATTGATTCCTATGACTCTATAGAGAAAACAATTTACTTGAAGAATTTTATCTCTTATTCCAATTTATAACTCTTCTTGACATTTTGTTCTGATATTCAAAATCATGTCATAGCAAATGAGCTATTATAGGAAACGTGTATTAATTTTTCCTGTTGATATAAGCAAAACATATTGCTTTTGATTTTTATGAATAGGTAATTTTGTTTTTCATAAATACATAATGAACTCTGGGGTTTTTTTCCCCATGAATGGAAAGGGGCTTTTGAATACATAAAATATAGCTACAAGGATGCCAATCTTTTTTTGTTTATATCTGTTCAGCCAACACATTTGAAATGTTCTGAAGCTGATTTTTCTTTTTACATGTAACAAAGTCTGTCACCAGCACAATGTTGACAAGATTCACAACTGACCCACTCTTCATATTACAAGTCTTCAACCTCAACCCAGGCATCAAAAAAACATTTGTGATTAATATCAGATTTAAAACATTTTTGTAGAAGCATATTGCATTTAGCAGTAGGAAATATCCTTCCTTTCTCCTGTAATTTAACCAGTCTAACTGAATAGGATAAGAGAGAATACTATTTGTACATTTGTATGATACTACTATTTGTATTATTTATACCTCATTTTAGACCTTTCCTTGGTTCAGTCTTAGAAAGGTCGAAATGGTACTTGCATTGTATCCTATCAGGGTGAGATAATCTTATGCTTATGCATCTATGACATTGGGCTTTTGAGGGAATGAGGAGAAATGGTATTTTTCAAGAAGACTTTCTCTATCTGGCTAGCCCACTCTTATTCCACTCAATCAAATCAAAAAAGTCTTTTTGTAGCAAACTGTTTCAGGATGAAATGTGATAGGCTGTTTAGATTTGGTCGTTTAGGATAAACTTCCAAAAGTTACATAAGAAATGAGGTATAACTATATATTATACTATACAATTATATTATATATTTGAAATTCAAAGTATAATTATATTGTATAATTGAAATCAACTAAGAGACTAAATTTTAAATATTGTCACGGAAAAAAAAGAAATGGTAGCACCTACCTGGCAGTCAAATGATATACTTATCATAGTCTTATTTTGTTTGGAGTTGAATATTCTTTATTAAGTTTTTGTGATAACTTATTGGCAAAAGTACAATTTGTCTTATTTCAATACAATGTAAGTACTGAAAGGAGTCAATCCATATTCTCCACAGAGGTTCGATTAAGTGCATAGAGTTTGTTTTTCTCGGTGTATGTATCAAAAGGCAACCTATTAAATAATGACTTCTTAAAGGCACTGCCCACAGGCAGAAAAATACTGTTTGGGAATTTGGGTTTTGGGATCTATGACTTAACCACTCATCCATTAGGGGGAAAAAAAAAACTGACACTGAATGTTTATTAGGTGTCCAGAACTGTGCTTAGTGATGGAAAGGAATAAATGAAAAAGCATAAATGCTCTAAGGAGCTCAGTTTAGAGGAAGAGATGGTAAAATAAATCAGTAATTACCAGTCAGTGGAACTTTTGCTATGATAGAAAGCTAAGTAATAATCAAATGATATTCACTACAACTGGAGTTACATTGGAGTGCCTAGCACAGGGATTTAATTTTAAAGAGAGCACAGAATCAAGTTTATTATGTATTAAATGTATTAAAGTGATCTTTTCTATTTATCTCTTTTATTTCCTTACATAAGTATTAGGGTACATGGCATTCATAGCTGTCTGGTACACAAAGTACTTCTTGACCAAACTTTATGTCTGCTAAATCCAGTGAAACATGGATTGCCCTGTACACAGTGGGTACTCAGAGACTGTGTGGTTATCCATGAAAGGCATGACATTGTTTCAAGCTTTTGGCCTTATGGACACCATAATTCATAAAAGCCCTAAAAAAGACTGGATAAACAGAAATATCATTAAGATCAACCCCATCACAAAATGATGCATAGGATTCACATAGAAACATACACTGTATCTTTCAAACATGGACAGCAACCAATTCACAGAATTGTTTGAAAGATTACATGGCAATCCTCCGTTGCCTATATGGTTGGTGCTGGTAAGTATTCAAGAAGTGAGTAAATAAACTAATGAATGAGATAACATATGGAAATCACGGGGTGCCTGGGTGGCTCAGTGGGTTAAAGCCTCTGCCTTCAACTCAGGTCATGATCCCGGGGTCCTGGGATCAAGCCCCGCATCGGGCTCTCTTCTCAGTGGGGAGCCTGCTTCCTCCTCTCTCTTTCTCTCTGCCTGCCTCTCTGCCTACATGTGATCTCTGTCTGTCAAATAAATAAAATCTTTAAAAAAAAATATGGAAATCACTATTCACTTTAAAACACTGTCTATGCAAACTATTGCTGTTTTAGATGATGGTTTTTAAGCCTTAATAAATCTTAGATATCTTTTTTCCCGAAACCTTCCTTTAAAAAAATATTATCTATTCGCTTTCTTTCACTATAAAAAGATAATATTCATTCCCTGCATGGGAGGTGAGAAACAAAATCTTTATCTAATAGAAAAGTACTCCTTATTTCCATCAATCTAACAGCCAACTCCACTAATCTAAAACAAAGAGACTCTGCCCAGATGTTCCGTGATAGTAAAATATGAAATAGAGGAGCACTATATAAGGTACAAGGTTTGGGAAGAAAATTAACAAATTCTTTAGGTTTTAAATTCCAAGGCATATGTTTGGGAAAAGGAAATTAAAGTTATGACATAAAACGGACTCTTCTTCATTCCTCAGACATAAATCAGGATTTAACAAATACAGATATGACTTAGAGATAACTGGCCACTCAAACCCTGAACTCATTTATCATTCAGCTTTTTTCTAACAGCCATGCACTCAAGCATGAAGCCAAATGAGCATGATATTCATAACTGCTCTCTGGAAAATGCTGAATCCAGACTAGAATCAAACCAGAAGACAACCAGATCAGAACCAAAAGAATCTCCTTGGGAATAGCATGTTATTTTGAAGCCAGTACTGGTCAGCTAACAAGGCCAGTTATCATGAGAGCTTACTTTATCATCATCTCCAGCTACTTCAGAGTATTTAGATACAAATGGTCTTAGTTTTTTGTTCTGATCTGCTGGCTAACTTTATAAATGTGCCAGAGGTGTATTTGGTCATATTATCTAAATGTAAAATAATGCTACGGTCCTGGCAAACACCTTATTTTTATTTTATTTTATATATTTTTTTCAGTGTTCCAAAATTAGCCAAGCACCTTATTAAGTTAAGGATAGATATTCTCACATATGCTTTTGAAGAAAACAAATACCTTTTCCTTCCCGAGGAATTCCACAGGTCCCAATTATTTTAAGTATTATATTCTAGTCTTTTCCAGAAATGTTACTATTTTACTGGTAAGCTATTCCCTTCAGATCTCTGGATTATAAAAATGTACCCTGAAAATTATAAATTCTTCTGCCTTCACAGAGAAACTGAATCCCGTAGTAGTCAATCCAAGTTACTGATGAGCAACAAAAAGTCACTCAGAACACTTTCTGAGTATCAAAGTTAGAGAACTTGAAAGAAAGGAATAAACAACAATACCCAAAAGCTAAGATGGATCCATGGGAGAATGGTTCATGGGATCCCACTGAAAATCAGAGAACCCTTTCAAGCTCAAATTTCCTAGTCTTGTTCTACTGTCTAATTAGTAAAAAAAAATAAAACACATAGAGCCCCCAAGCATGAGATGACCATATCTGATTGGATTACTCAATTAGCATTGATGATGCATCCTTGCCATGAATGGACAATGGGGGCTTTTGATTGCATTTTGTTCCATAATTATATAAATCACTTTCTCATTAATTTACTAACATTGGTTAGTATCCTCTGGATACAGTATTTTACTTCGAGCTGTTTTAACATAATAAGGCCATCCATCTTCTCTTGTAAACCCTAAGAGATTAGTGATATGACTGTAAGGCTCCCAAAGGGCTTGGCAAATTAACATGATCTTGAATCAAAGTGAAAGATTCCTTTGGCATGTCCAACCAAGGCGAACTTCCTCTAAATTCAAACAAAAGGCATTAAAAAGTTTAAATTACACATGGAAATCATAACAAAGTCATATATTTTATATATTTTATCTAAACATTTGGAATTATTAGCATAGAGTTGTTCTGAACAATGTCAATTTTTATTTCTGTTTCTAGTAGTTATTTTCCACTTTAAAAATTTGCAACCTATCTCCATTTCTCTTGACTGGTTCTCACAATATATTTGATCAATCTTTTTAAAGAATTGTGTTTCCTTTTTATACCTTTTCTGTTATTGTTTGCTGTTTTTGATTTTATTGATTTCTTCCCTCAGATATTGCTTCTTTCATTTTGGTAGTGATTTTAACCCATGTACGCTTATTGTAATTACTGTTATAACAGTCTTTATGCCATCTTAGTTTATATTTTATTTTACAATAATTTTACTTTATTTTCTATCTTTTATCACTTTCCACTCTCTAAGTCAAATTTTCTTCTGCTATTTTAATAATTATACATCCTATTTTTATTCTGGTAAGCACACGTTACATAAAATTCATGAGGTTTTATTCCCCCTACTTCTGCTAAAGTTTGTAAGTATCTGTGTCTTAGCTCTGAACAAGATTAAAATTTCTACAAGTTTACACCTCCCTGTGACTTATCCTTCATACCATACTTCCTTGTCATTGATACTATCTAGAATTTTATTTTTAGACCATTATGGATATACATCTTTAATGCTTTTTTATAACAATGAACTTGTCCTTATTTTTCATATCTTATCACTTTCAGATTCATTTTTCTTCCTTTTGGAGTACACTCTCTAAGGGTTCTTTAAAAAGTTCACTTATGAGGTGAATCACCTGACACTTTATATGTCTGAAGGTATGTTAATTTCATCTTAATATTCAAACAATAGTTAATTTGACTATAGAAATCTAATATTTAAATATTTTTTCTTCAAAATATTGCTCAATTGTCTACCTGTTTCTAATATCTCTGTTGAGAAGTCTAATATCTATGACTCATTTCGTTATAAGTAATCTTCTGTGTTTCTCTGGAAACTTTTAGAAATTTTTCATTGTATTTTCTGGTATAAAAGTTCACTATAGTATGTAGGGTTTTATTTTTTTCTCATCTATCCCATTTAATATTCTCTGTACCCTTTCTTTTTATAGCTTTATTACTTGCATTATTTCTAGGGACATAATGGTCATTATTTTTTCAATGTGATTCCTCACCAATTTTGAACTTTTAAAATGAGTCCCACTATAAGAAGGTCAAATACCATGGCCCAGGAAAGATAGTTTTACAGAGAGTTTTAGTATAGAAACAGGGTCTCTGTGCTGCTAAAGTATGAAGACAAATGTCACAAGATATGGAGATATCATTAATTTTTCTTCCCTGCAGACAAAGCACTTGCATCTAATGAGGTGTTACTGAACTTGATACCTCTCTGCTTTGAAAACCTTTCTGCCTTTATCAGCACTTCCTTCCAGTGATGTTCCAACAAATCAACCTCAAATGTTGAATTCACTTACATGATGTGACATAAATTATGAATATCATCTCCTACATTTACATGTAGATATATCAAATCCTTTGTAATCACTAAAACTAACATACTGAAGCCAGAGTATTTCCAAATAATCATATTAGTGTAATTAGTCAAATCTGAAGAACTCCTGGAAGTAGTAAAAGGGAAATCAAATTACTATTCTATGTACAGTTTGTAAAATACCAAGACGTCAGATTCTCTTGTCTTGTTTCAAATAAAGCTCATGGTTAAAACAAAATTTAATGGAAATCTATTTTGGACTTTCTCACATGGAATATCTAGGGTCTTCCATCTCTATGCCAGTCAAATACTTCACAAATATCAGGGCATCAATAAATGCTTGCTGAGAAAAACTGAATCTATTAACCTAGTAGATGAATTATTAGAAATTGGAGATTTAGAGTCCCCGAACAATATCACCTTTTTAAAAATATTTCTTAATTTACATACATCAAAACATTAGTCTCAGGCCACCACAGAAAATCATTGGTTATTATGTTGTGGTTTGATGAGTTATCTCTTGTTTTTGTTCCAAACTGGTTAGAAGGAAATGTAATGACATGTGACTCCCATAAGCCTCTGGGTGATAGAATCCAGTGGGCTGGAAGAGCTTGTCTAACCCTGAACATGGCCTCATCCAAATACTAAAACCTATCATTCAGTCTCTTTCCCTCTCTGAATCAAATCCAAATTAATAAACTTTTCACATTTTCTTGAAAAACATGTATCTACCATGCAGCAGACACTCTCTCATATTCTAATAATTAAGACCTGAATATAACACCATCAGCTGTGAATATTCAGGATGACTTAGGGGGAAAAAAAATGTTTATCAGAAAGGCAATTTATAGTCCAAGTGCAGAGCCACTCACTGTCAATGATAGGAAAACTCAAAGCCTAATACATTTCTAGGGTTCCCAAGACTCTCAAAAGCGTGCTGCAGCAGTACTATGGACAGACATCACTTTAATAGGTTGATTCTGACTCAAACAACTCTGAAGGCATTGGAATACAAAAATATTCTCCTGGGGCACCTGGATGGGTCGGTGGGCTAAACCTCTGCCTTTGCCTCAGGTCATGATCTCAGGGTCCTGGGATTGAGCCCCGCATCAGGCTCTCTGCTCAGCAGGGAGCCTGCTTCTCCCTCTCTGCCTCCTTCTCCACCTGTGGATCTCTGTCTGTCAAATAAATAAGTAAAATCTCTGTGATCTCTGTCAAATAAATAAATATAATCTTTAAAAATAATAATAATAATCTCCTAATTTCTTATCAAGTTTGTCAAACTCCAGTGTCTCAACCATAAGTGATAAATGACTCTTAATTCCAAAAGTTAAGTCTCTGTGGTCTTTCCAAAGTGTTTTCTTAGTTTGCCTTACAACCAAAAATAATGGAAGATCCAGACATCACGACATACCAAGGTCACTTGACAGTGACCCAATGTATCCAAACACACTGACTGAAAACAATTATCCAAAATGCTCTCCTGCCTTCTACTATTTTTTTTATTTCATTTTTTTTCAGTGTTCCAAAATTCATTGTTTATGCACCACGCCCAGTGCTCCATGCAATATGTGCCATCAGACCCTACAAGGTTTTCTTATCTGTTTGTAGTCTTTCTAAGAAAGATAATTTCATCCCCCTCCTGTTTTCACTCAGCCTACAACAGTAACACCCCAAATACATAGAAGTCAAGCAATGTTTTGTGCAGGGGATGAGTTTGGAAGGTTATATTTACTGAAAAAGAAAACTTTGGAGTCAGTGGCACTTCTTTGAAAGATCAACAACTGAAATTATTGGTCAAATTTTTCTGTAACAAACACTGATACACCAGTCTCTATTCAACAAAGGATTTCTAAGCAGGGGACAATGGTTACCTTACTTAAAACATTTACTTAATAGATCTAATTCCCAGGACAGCAAAGTGTGTCCCTTTCAGCCTATTTTAGTGGGAACTCTTCTTTGAGGGCTAAGGATTTCTAGAGTCATTTAGCTTAGTCCCATAATTCTATATTCTAATGGTCCCCTATTAGCCTGTTAGCCTAAAGTCAAGCAATATTACCTCGGGGGCTTCTCAGTTTGTGCAGTGTTCCCTCACCTACCCACCCTGCTCGACCAGAGTAGGGAAAAGAGAACTACCAATAATGGAAAATAAATGCCTAAGACCTTTGGTCTGGCTTCCAATTTTGCTCTTCCACAAAAGCAGATTAGAGTGAAAAGAGACTCAACGGACATGAAACAGCCTCTTGAAGGGAATGAGGAAACTGATCCATGTAAGCCAGGTGTGACTTTGAACCAAGTACTAATCTTTCTTGGCCTCAGCTTTCTCATATGTAAAATCAAGGGTTAGAGTATAAGTGATCACTAAGTTCCCTTCCAGTTCTAAAATTCTAGGATCTAACGTGAGACACTGGTTATCTCTCTTGTAAGATTCCCTGGCTATTAACACACTCATTTACTAAATGACATTTTAATTTTGGCTCCAAGTGTCAGAAATTTTTACATGCTCAACAAATGGTACAATTCACTAGGCTAAATGCTTTAAGTCTGATCATAAATTGCCAGAAGTCAGATATAGCCCTGAGTCTGTGATGAGAAGACTGGGGATTTATAATTGAAACAGACAGCAAGGCTTCTGGAGTGCCACTGGGGGAAAGGAATCTATTCCAAAATGAAAAAGCCATTACTGGGTTTCTCAGAAAAATATCCCAAGTCACAGTGGCCAACCTATTAGGGCTCTACTCCCTTCTGCCAATTTTTCCAGTGACTGCTTTGTGTTATCATGGTCTAAAAAATAGGACTGTATTTTCTTTCTTTTTTTTTTTTTAACCAAGAGAAAACAAGATGCATTTGGTCATCAAAAGCAACCCTTTCAGAGAGGGCAATTTAGAATGTGGTGGAAAGCAAATGCCTGCCTGTTAAAGCCACAGGTATTCCCTCACTTGCCAGTCTCTGTTATTCCAGAAACAGCTGCTCTGAAGGTTGGCTGAGGTCTTGTTTAGAGAATCAATTAACCAAAGAAGTTTGAGCCAGTGAAGAATGTCACTCAAGTATAGAGAGATTTGGAAAACACTTCTACTTTTGTGTTTCTTGCAAGAAAACTTATCCTGTTCTGCACCACTAAAATACCATGTAACTTAACAAAGAAATGAATCAGTCTAAAATGGGTTTCATGGATGACCTTCTTAGCAGAGAAACTGCTGACCAAACCAAAACTTGAGCCTAATGACAGGCAATAGTCCACAGAGTTATAGAAACACATCATGATCCTCAAGATGGGATTCAATTTTATTTCTACTTTATTTAAAAGAATGAAGTGTTTTAAAGTTCTAATGGCAATATACATAGTTTAATTCGACTAAGAAGTATTTTTCATGTAGTGGAAATATTATATACATGTATAATACAGGCATTCTTCAGAATGTCTTCTTGATAGGGTTAACTCATATAGAAAATATATATTTGACTTTGAGGTAAAGACATGGCTCACTCCAGTATCAAAATACTTGATTCTACACCTTTATCATCATCATTTTTATCATCCTCCTCATTTATAGGAAGCCAATGAAATATATTTAACCATTTGTGACAGTTATATTGGCAACTGTGTGAAGATCAAAGATAGTCACAAATAAGCTACAAATAACAATGGAGAGGTTAGTCTAACAATCAAAGGAAAAATCATGAGAGACTGAGTAAAATTGGTAATAGGAATATGTTCCATATGGCAATTACTGATTATATAAAACAACATTTTATTTCTATGTTACCTGGTTCCTTTTCTTAATAGGAATAAATGCCTTTACATATATTTTTATTACAATAAGTATTAAACAAGTTTGGGATTATACTTTTTTTTAGATTTTATTTATTTTCAGAGAGAGTATGCATGTGGGTGTGAGAAGGGTAAGGGGCAGAGGGGGGGAGAGAGAGAGAAAAAATCTCAAGCAGACTCCCCACTGAGTGCAGAGCAGGGGCATAAGCTCATGATCCTGAGATTAGGACCTAAAATGAAACCAAGAATTGGAACCCTAATTGATTCACCCAGGCACCCTGAGATTACACTTCTTGTAACAACTAAAGCCAGGTCCCTGGGAAGATCATCCAAGGAATAAATGTAAGCAGAGTAGACAAGATAAATAACAACAACAACAAAAAAAAAAAAAAAAAAAAAAAAAGGAAAAGAGGAAAGGAGGAGAGAGGAGAGAGAAGGGAAGATGCATGATGATGCAAGAAATAATTGAGCACTTAAAATTCTAGGTGATGCAATACTTATCAGAGGAAAATAAAAATTCCCTGCCGTCTTGAAACTTTTATTCTGTGTCAAATAAGCAAAATATGTAGTATGCCATGTGTTCATGAGTACTATGGAGAAAAATTAAACATAGGAAAGAAAGCTAGGGAATGTGGATGTGGTTGCAATTTCAGACATAATAAAGAACATCTCTCTGAGAACCTCATTTGATGGAAGTGAGGGAGTGTTGACTGGGGAAAAGGTGGACCAAACAGAGGAAACAGCAAGTGCAGAAATCCTGAGCATGCAGCAAGAAGACCAGTATGACTACAGGGAGATAAAACAGCAGTAAGAAATGAGGTTGCCAGATCATGTTGGCTCTTGCAGGCCAATATAAGGACTTTGGATTTTGATCTAAGTATGTTGGAGAGCCAACAGTTTTTAGCAGACGAATAATGTGATCCAGCTTCCTTTTTAACACCGTCATTCTGGCTGCCATATTGAGAACAGACCATGGGAAGGCAAGAGTGAAGCAGAGAGGCTATCATCAGAAGACAATTGCAGTAAGTCAAGTGAAAGACAATGGCAACAGGGGAACTGGTGAGATATGGTTAAGTTCTGAAAACATTTTCAAGATGGAGCCACCAGGATTTGCTGAATGGCTTGAGTGTTGACTGTGAGAGGGAGGAGTTGAAGATGAGATTTTAGCCTGAATCTAAGATGAGGAGAATATGTGAGCAAGAGGCTTTCAGAGTAAGATCAGGGTGGGTTTGGGAGAAGACAGAAGCCAGTTTGGACACATTAGATATCCACTAAGGATGTTGAATGGGCAACTAGAACTAGGAGTCTTAGAAAAGGTGAGACTGAGATGATAAATTTGAGAGTCATCACCATACAGAGGGTAATTCAGGCAATCAGACTGAGCTCATAATCAACAGGGAGAATGGAGCCAGAGAAAGAGGCAAGTGAGCTCTGAGCACTTCACCTGAAGGTATCTGATAGTTGAGGAGGAACTGGCACAAACCCCTGAGAAGGGGCAGGCAGAGGAGCATCCTGAAGAACATGTCCTAGAAGTTAAACCAAGAACCTCAAAAAGAAGGAAGTGGTCACTTTTGTCAAATGGGAAGTCAAGTCATATAAAGTCTGAAATATGTGGTCCCTGAGGCCCATTTTTGGTAGAATGAATTTGGTACAGGAGGAAGGTGATTAGGGAGGATTTGAGGGAGACTGGAGTAGAGTCCAGATCCAAATAGAATGGATAAGCTTTTCAAGGAGTTTTGCTGTCGAAGTTTGTAACTAAAGGAAGCAATGAGATCAATAATTTAATAGGATTTGCTCATGTCCTTGTCACAGTTCTTTCTGATCTCCTTGCTCTTTTTCTATTATTTCTGTTGATGTTCTGTTTCTCAAGATGAAATAACCAGAATAATGTGCAGCATCCCAATAGTTGATATATTGTCTTTATTTAGATTTGTTCTGCTTATTCTTCCTTTAAAAGATTAGGCAATGGTCAGAAAATCTAAATTTGTTCCAATTTTAATGGATTAATACTAAAAGCTAAATGATGATTTTTTAATCCATATTGACAAATACTGAATTTTAGACACTATAGAGGCAACACAAAGATTTATTGGGAAGATATCTTTTCCTTAAGAAGTCTGTGGTATATTAGTGAAGGTAAGACTTGCACCTAAATGACCATGAAATAAATACATAAATTTTATCAACATGGAAATCCCCAACAGATAGGTTGATCTGATTTTGTTTTGATCACCACAGTGAGAGCTAGAATGGTCAAGCCATTTAACAGTGCTTTCTATTCTCCTGATTCTTTTTTCCTTTTCTCATCTCAATAAATCAAACGCCACAAAATTTTTTATAACCTAAGGGATTTGGGGAGTGGTGTATATTTAGATCTGAATAATGCCCTCCTAAGGGATGAATAGGATTGAGTGCTCACACTGACCAAGAGAGAGGAGCTGTTGTAACAAGTATCTGGGAGGTTTCTGGCCAGAGGAGACAGGACTTAACAGAGGGCACACAGGGACTTTGGAGTCCTTTCCTGGCTTCATTTCCCAACTATCCATCTTCCCACAGACCTTCCTGGGTGCAGAAGTCCTATTTTGCACCACTGACATAGAGTTTTTGTTCTGAAGTTATACTAGTTACACCAATAATTGTCTGATATTTATTTAATTTTAAAATGTACATCAAGTTGGAAATTATCGTGGGTTAACTTTCCAGTAAGGAATTGTGGACTGATGTCATACGTGATACCAGGACAAATCTGCAGAAGACTAGGGGAGCTTCACAAAGTCAGTAAAGTGCTATCAATAATAGATCTCATAAATATCAATAATAGAGATATTTTCATATAGTGTATATCAATGGAAAGTCTCTTTTCAGCAAAGAAACTGATCTATGTATCTTTATGAAAAAGCTGGAGGGCATCTCAGTCAGTTAAGCATCTGCCTTCAGCTCAGGTCATGATCCCGGAGTCCTGGGATGGCTCCTTGGGTCCGGGTCTAGGCTCCCTGCTCAGCAAGGAATCTGCTTCTCCCTCTGCAACCCCACCACCCCCCCAGAGCTTGTGCATTTGCTCTCCCTCTCAAATATTTAAATCAAGTCTTTTTTTCAAAAAAGATGGAATATTCAGGAAGACCATTACAGTACCACTGGTTTGACATTTGAAATGAAACAAATTTCCATTTTACAAAATTAGTTATTTTTACAATTAATTATTAAATAATGTGAGGGCAGAAATCTGCCTACTAAATCCCCTACTCTATGGACTTGGATTTCCTTATTAATTGGAGTAGATTCTATAATTTACACTTAAGAAAAGTTCTCCAATGACTAAGACTTTAAAATAACAAGAAAAACTCATCATTTGTTCTAAATTTTAGTGGGTCTTAACAAATAGCAACCTCTGAGTAAAGAGACTATCTCTTTGGTTGAAGACCTCACTGCAAGTCTAATGATAATGATATCTATCCTCAAGTCACATTTACTTACCCAAACTAAAAATCTTATGTCTGATTACTAATCTAAACAATTAGAAGCCAAGTCACTATTTACCCTTGGAGCAGGGGAGACATGATGACAATCACCAATGTGACTTCTGGTAACAGATTATGTTATGTTTTTTTATTGGATGTTGATTCCACAGGTGTGTTCAATTGGAAATGTGTTATTCTCTCCGTGTGTGTATATGTGTGTCTGGCTAATGTTTCAATAAAAAGTTAAAAACCAACTATATCAGATGCTTCAATTCTGAAAATCAGTAGTGTTGTTGCAGTTTAAGTACAAAGTCTTGCCAGTGAAATTTGCACTTTGCATTTTATATCAAATTAAGATGAAGAGTCTGTCAGTCAAGGTTCTACTAGAGAAGAGACAGAATCAGTGAGATAAATATATATTATATATATATATAATATATATATATAGAGAGAGAGAGGAAGATTTATATATATATTAAACATTTATTTCATTCATATATATATGAATATTTATATGTAATCACATATGTAAAGAGATTTATTTCAAGGAATTGTCTTATGAGATTGTGGGGTTTAGTTGGTCAGAGTTCAAAATTTGTAGAGCAAGCTTAAAGGCTGGAACTCTCAAGTAGAAGCTGGTACTGCAGACCCCACAATGAAAGGGAGAAACCTGTTTTCCTGTAAACCTTTCTACCAATTGGATGAGGTCCATGCACATTATCAAGGATAGTCTACCTAAAGTCAACTGATTGCAGATGTTAACTACTTCTACCAAATAACTTCACAGCAGCACCTAGATTAGTATGTGATTGAAAATGTGGGTAATATAGCCTACCCAATTTGACATATAAAACTATCCATCATAATGGGTTATGTGAGGATTATAGGCTCCAGTTAAACTCCTTCTTATTTTGTCAAGGCTATGTTGTCTCATTGGGAGTTTTGCAAAGAGAAGTATATAAAATAACCAGTTATAGATAAGAGGAAACTTATTCTGTAGTTGTGTGCACAAACTCAGTACTATCTATGCCTCCTTCAGTGTGACCCTTGAGGAAGAAATTCTTCATCCTTATTGTATTCTCAGAAATGAATTACATTTAGAAAGGCTGAAGAAATCTGTTCATTCGTTTGGAGCGATAATAACATTCCAACAAGCAAAACGTGTTTTTGTTTTTTTTTTAACCAGCATCGAAATTTGCCAGAATTTATGTGTATGCAAAAAATTAAAAGAGTTTGAATTTTAAATTTCAAACTTGGCACATGTATTTCTCAAGTGAGGCATGTGGGTTTTGCAAGTTTGCGGGGGTAGGGAGGGGGGGAGGAGGGATTCGTTTAGGAATGAATGTTACCAGTAAGAAAAGAACTAAAGTTTCTGATTAGGTCACCAGCATTCAGAGATATAGCAATATACTCTTCCTCTTGGTTTTTCAAGACTTATCCCAAGCAATATGAAGGAGAATCCTTTGGCATAGCCAATGGTGTATTCCTTCCCCAAATCCCTGCAATGTCAAGGGTACCATCAATGAGCCTATTCCTTTCTCATTGCTTATCAGCTTTATGCTATATTAACTATTCCCTGAGCTGATAATAGTAATGAGAGCTTTTAACTACTGAGCAGATAGTGTGTCAGGAACTGTTCTAAACACTTTGTATATTTACTCATATCATGACCTCAACAATAAAGTACTCTTATTTTCCCTATTTTATAGTTAGGGAAACTGAGGACAGAGAAGGAAAGTGATGTGTTTCAAGTCACATGGCTACTAAGTAGCCAGCCAAGCCAGGATTCAAACTCAAGCAGCCTAACTGTAAAGACAGACTATGAACTACTAGTCTAATCCCCTAGTATCAATAAAAATGAGCTGACACTCAGGCACAAGCTGAAAAGTTGTTATTCTTAAACGCATTCAACCATTAAAATATTTTTTTAGCCAACAGAATTAAAATAGAATCTCTGTCAGATATTAACACACCTAAAATTTAAACTTGGCAATAAAACCCATTCAAACTAAGGTGCTGAATGGACACTAGTTAATAATATCTACCAATCAGATGTGGGGCTGGCTTGTTTTCAGTTTTGAATGCATAGGGTTTCATGTGACAAACACAATTTGCAGTGTTTAAATCTTTCATTTGGACTTCTGCCTCAGGGGAGCTTACCTAGCATTGCCACTGGGTAAATAATTATCAGTTTCTTTTTTCCAAAATACTTTGAGGTAAATGAGTAGGGATTTTTTTCCTAATCCATTAATTTTTATTGGTTTGTTAAAAAAAAAAAAAACTGTACGATAAGATTCTATGAAAGAGAATTCATAACTTGCTTTTGGTAAAATTCCATTTTCTCCAATATTTTGTCTCTAGACCAACAAAAAGAGCAGTGATAATATCTTTTCAGAGGCAAAATTGGTGTGGATTTTTTTCCTCTTAGTAGAACTTTAGACTCTGAAGTATTTTAGTACGCTTATTTAAAGAACAGCTAGATTTACTGCCAGATAGCTCTTCATGAAAGACATATGTAAATACAGCAGAGTAAACGAGATAATTCTATTTCATTTGAAAAACACTTTCTTAATTATGTGAACTTGTTTGAAAGAATATGAAATGCTCTGTATTTAGTTATGTGAGAAGTTTGGCTGTGATATTTATGATGTAATCATAGCCAGGAGTTGAAAATTATATTAATATTGAATATAAAACTATTTTCTTTTCTCTCTTCTTGTATTTTTAATAAAGGAAAATGCTAATTAAAAAATTGACTGCAAAAAATATCCTCTTTGGCACTAAGTACTGCCATTTAGCTTTATTTTATTTGTAATGTGTCAGAATTTACATTTGCAATGTTCTAGTCTTCAAACTATTATGTTTAAAAAAATTGAATTAATATGTTCTTTTATCAAAGGTATCATTAAAATGCACAAAAGGCTAGTCTTATTTACATCTTAAGGTAGCCCACCAGAACACTTCTGCCCCAATGCAATTTCCAACAGATATGTAATATTTTGTTTCTCATCATTCCAGATATGAAACCAGCATATGGAAACAATTTCATATCAACTATCTAGTTCAAATCTTAAGACTCTGAAATAATTTGAAAGATGATACTATGTATGAGCTTATGACTAAGTGACTAAGTGCCTTGCCCCAAATCCTACTGTTAATGAGTAAAATCCGTTCAAGGATATTAATTTCCTGCCTTCCAAAGCTAAGCTCTTTCACACTCCCTTACACTGCCAACACAACCCTGATTTAAATACTGATCTCTCTGGTTAATTTCTCCCCTTTCTTTGGCCTTAGCAACAATGCACCACAATCCAACGAGTTTAGGCAATACATGCATACTAAATATTCACCTTATGTTATCCTTGGAAATATTTTGTTATCGTTGTTCCACTAAAATCAAAGTGATCATTGCCTGTGTAGAAGATTGTATCTATGAAATCACTAACAAAATTCCAAAATTGAACTCATTATCACTCAATACTGCAGACCCAACAGGCCAGTTTATTACAGTGACTATCACACTCATTTACCCTGTAACGTTAACCAAATGCATATGTGTTGCCCTGGACTCCTCCCATTGCCTTGCGCCCTATTTCAATCACAAAATCTTCCATTTTCCCTGCAAGATATTATCTTTTTCTTGCCTGGGTGATTGCTATGGCTTCCTATGTGCTCTTCCCATCAAGAGTCTCCTCCTGCTCCAATCAAATTATTGCCAAAGAGATCTTTCTCTCTCACCGGGTTTTACAGCAGCTTTGGACATTTCAACACCCCCTTCAGGATAAAGTTAAACCCCAAAGGTAGGTATATGTAGTGATGCAACTCCCTCTTCCTTCACTCTTTTCTCCACACAGTCCATCATACAACCTAGTAAGGTCCACAGGCTCTCTTGCCTGTGGCACATTTAATATGTGTTCACATTCTGAGAACACAGCCCTCACCCTCAGCACAGAAAAAAATGTAACATTGCAACAGTCATAGTTTGAATATTCATCAATGCTCCTATCAGTTTTTTTTGGGTTTTTTGTTTTGTTTTGTTTTGTTTTTTACTAACATTTAAAAGAATCCCCTCTTCTGCTCACCTCCCTCTCTTTCACACTGGTCCTTCCTACTTTTCTTCTATTAACAAATAATTTCAGTAATGTGTAACAATTTTCAGATTGTAAGTAATGGGGAATGTTACAGGGAAATATGAGCTCAGAACCAGGAGAGAAGAGAGATAATAAAAACTCTAAGGATAGGACTGCCTGGGTGGCTTAGTTGTTGGGCATCTGCCTTCAGTGTGGGTTGTGATCCCAGGATCCTTGGATCGAGCCCTGCATCGGGCTGAGCAGGAAGCCTGCTTCTCCCTCTCCCACTCCCCCTGCTTGTGTTCCTTCTCTCACTGTCAGGTAAATAAATAAAATCTTTAAAAAGATATATTTAAAAAAAAAAAAAAACTCTAAGGGTAGTTGGAGAATTGAAGTTTTAGATGCAGTGTATCTAAAAGAACTATATAAGGCCTCAAGTTACTCAGGAAAAAAATCATCGTCCACAAACCTGGCAAATGTTGTAAGAGATTCTTCTGTAGTCCAGTAGAGTTGATGCTACCTGAATTAGCACTTTCCTCCAAAATCAGGTTCATAGTTGTGCACATCATCTGAATACTAGCTTAAGATCTAGAGGTCCAAACACAATCACCTAAGTGGTTTAATGATAAACATTGGGCTTGAATTAATCTCTTTTATTCAAGAAGGAGTAACTACAAATTAATTAATTAGTTATTATTTATCTATTTATAAAGTAGGCTCCACACCCAGTGTAGAATCCAAAGCAAGGCTTGAACTCATAACACTGAGACCAAGAGCCAAGCTGAGATCAAGAGTTGTCTCCTTAACTGACTAAGCCACCCAAGTGCCCCTAGAATGGGTAGCTATAAATTTAAATTAATAGGAAATTTGAAGGGGCTCCATGTAAGCTAGAATGAAGAGATACATTCCAAATGCAGAAGATTTAGTTATAAGAAAGCATCACTTCATGTTATCAGAAATCTGAAATCTTTTACTCTATTAAAGAAACAAATAAAATAATGACATTAAATTGAAATAAAACTGAGCATGACTAAAATGCAGAATAGAAAGTAAGTCCAAGGCTAACTAAGCCTTGACTAGTATGAAATAAGGGAATAATGTGACAAAATTAGCATTTCAATAGAATTTAAATGTATATTAAAATGTATAAAGAATATAGAAAAATCAAATCAGTGATAAGATGTACAAACCCAAAAAGATGATGTGCAATGCAATGACTTAAAAACAAAAATTCCAAGGAAAAACAACACATTGCAACAGAAGAAAAAGTTAAGGATGTAATTGTAGAAAACCTTTTGAAAATACAGAGTAAACACAGAGTATGCGGGATTGTTGTTGCTCTACACACTACAGGAAATTTTACTGAAAGGGTAATTACCTAAGCTAAAGGCTAATTACCTAAGCTTTCCTGAAGAAAATTTTGCATGACCAAAATGAAAATATATAGGCAGAAAAAAGCATGCTACATAAAATAAAAAAAAAAAATTAGGAAAGTCTCAGATATATACTCAGGGACACAAAATGTCAAAGACAATGGAGTAATTAATCATTGTATATGTATCAAAATAGTTGTTTTACATAAGAATAACCAAATGATAATCTAAGATACTCAGTAAGTCATATACCAAAGCATAAGTCTCCAGGATAAAATAAACAGTATTCTAGAACCATCTGAATAATAAATCAAAATTAAGACTTATGCTCAAAATTAACATCTACAGTTATTTTTAAGGAAAACTTCATCTCCCTAAAGAACTAACCCCAGCTAAAATGCAAGCTTGTATACTAACAGCAAAAAGAGAGATTTAGATATACATGTATTTGTGTATATGTTCATCTATGTGTCTGTGTATGAGCTAAAAAGGATTTTACTCATGGATTCCTACAAAACAAAATATTATACCAAATCTAATTTGAATCCACTAAGAAGAGAATCAAAACAAAGACTTCTAGAATATAAAATATGTTATCTACTAAGTCAAGATAGTGTCTTGAAACCAGTTAAATATTGTTAAAACTAAATAATTGTTGCTAATATAGCTATGGAGATGAATACAAATGTCATAAACACTTAAAGTAGGAATATAACACCTATTCAAAACAACATTGTAGCAATATTCTAGGAGTAAGCCCCAGATTAAATAGTTTCAACAAACTGAGTCATTTGGAAAATAAATTTGTTCAAAAACAATATGTTCTCACCAACAGAGTCAAATTAAGAACTAAATATAATGTTTAAAATGTTTTAAAATCTGCAATAATGAGAACAGTGTAGAGTCACAGAATTGAATCTAATGAAGGAAAAAATGTCCACAAATAGGTTAAGTACTAGCATACGTAAGGATTCAGTGTGGGATAAGATGGTGCTTTAAATCAGGGGAGGAAGAACAATTTACTTAGTAAATAGAAGAGGGATCTTATTGTTTGGGAGAAAAAAAATGTATCACTCCCCCCAAGATATACCCTAGAATGCAATACAGATTGCATAAAAATTTATATTGAAGTAATAAGATAAAATATTTTATAAGAAACTCTGGGGGAACATTTACACAAATTTAGTGCAGATAAAGCTTTCTAGGCATGCTATCAATGCATCCAAGCAAAAAAAAAAAAAAAAAAAAAAAGTAAGGAAAATATTGTTATATTTATCACATATATATTTAAAATATACATTTCTACCTAAAGCCATGTTAAAATTGGAGAAAAATATTTTAAATGTAAGTTACAAGTAAATGTTTAATATTCTTTATATATAAAAAGTTCTTAGAAATCAATAAGAAGACAAAAACTTCTTTTTAAAAATGGCAAAAATTATTATAAGAAACCTATTAGAATAGGTGATTTCTACATTTAAAAAATAAGGGGATGATACCTTTTACTTAACAGATTGTCAAAGACTGTTTTTATTTATAAATCTCAAGTTAACAAAGTCATAAAGAAATAAACCCTTTGTACACTATTGGTAGAATTACAAATTAATTTACCTTTTCTGGGGCAAAGTTTACTCAAGCTCCTTATGAACATGTACCCATTTGACCCAGAAATTTCACTATAAGAATTAATTTTAGGGGAAGAGTCAAGATGGCGGAGAAGTAGCAGCTGAGACTACTTCAGGTTGCGGGAGATCAGCTAGATAGCTTATCTAAAGATTGCAAACACCTACAAATCCAATGGGAGATCGAAGAGAAGAAGAACAGCAATTCTAGAAACAGAAAATCAACCACTTTCTGAAAGGTAGGACTGGCGGAGAAGTGAATCCAAAGGGACGGGAAGATAGACCCCGGTGGGAGGGGCCGGCTCCCGGCAAGCGGCGGAGCAACGGAGCACAAAATCAGGACTTTTAAAAGTCTGTTCCGCTGAGGGACATCACTCCAGAGGCTTAACTGGGGTGAAGCCCACGCGGGGCCAGTGTGGCCTCAGGTCCCGCAGGGTCACAGAAGGATCGGGGGTGTCTGAGTGTCGCAGAGCTTGCAGGTATTAGAACGGGGAAGCCGGCTACAGAGACGGAGCCGAGGAGTGAGCGCTAAGCTTGGGCTTACCTTGAACCGGTCACAGGCTCGGTGAGCTCGGAGCGCGGCCAGAGGCCAGGCAGACGGGAGTAATTGGGCGCTGTTCTCTGAGGGAGCACTGAGGAGTGGGGCCCCGAGCTCTCGGCTCCTCCGGGCCGGAGCCTGGGAGGCCGCCATCTTCATTCCTGTCCTCCGGAACTCTACGGAAACCGCTCAGGGAACAAAAGCTCCCGAAAGCAAACCCGAGCGGATTACTCAGCCCGGCCCCTGGTAAGGGCGGTGCAACTCCGCCTGGGGCAAAGACACTTGAGAATCACTACAACAGGCCCCTCCCCCAGAAGATCAACAAGAAACCCAGCCAGGACCAAGTTCCCTTACGAGGAGTGCAGTTTCAATACCAAGGAGAGCAGCAGAATTCCAGAGAAGGAGAAAGCAAAGCACGGAACTAATGGCTTTCTCCCCATGATTCTTTAGCCTTGCAGTTAATTTAATTTTTTTTTCTTTTTCAATTATTTTTCTCTTCTTCTGCTAAATTTTTTTAACTTTTACCCTTTTCTTTTTTAACGTTTTTTAACTAGTTTATCTAATATATATATATTTTTTCCTTTTTATATTTTTTTCATTATTGGTTTTCTTTTTTTTATTTGTTTCTTTTTTCTTTTTTTTTTTTTCTTTCTGAACCTCTTTTTTTCCCTTTTCCCCCCCCCCCCCTCACGATTTGGGATCTCTTCTGATTTGGCTAAAGCATATTTTCCTGGGGTTGTTGCCACCCTTTTAGTATTTTACTTACTCCTTCATATACTCTTATCTAGACAAAATGACAAGGCAGAAAAATTCACCACAAAAAAAAAGAACAAGAGGCAGTACCAAAGGCTAGGGAACTGATCAATACAGACATTAGTAATATGTGATATCTAGAGTTCAGAATGATGATTCTCAAGGTTCTAGCCGGGCTCGAAAAAAGGCATTGAAGATATTAGAGAAACCCTCTCGGGAGATATAAAAGCCCTTTCTGGAGAAATAAAAGAACTAAAATCTAATCAAGTTGAAATAAAAAAAGCTATTAATGAGGTGCAATCAAAAATGGAGGCTCTCACTGCTAGGATAAATGAGGCAGAAGAAAGAATTAGCAATATGGAAGACCAAATGACAGAGAATAAAGAAGCTGAGCAAAAGAGGGACAAACAACTACTGGACCATGAGGGCAGAATTCGAGAGATAAGTGACACCATAAGATGAAACAACATTAGAATAATTGGGATTCCAGAAGAAGAAGAAAGAGAGAGGGGAGCAGAAGGTATATTGGAGAGAATTATTGGAGAGAATTTCCCCAATATGGCAAAGGGAACAAGCATCAAAATCCAGGAGGTGCATAGAACCCCCCTCAAAATCAATAAGAATAGGTCCACACCCCATCACCTAATAGTAAAATTTACAAGTCTTAGTGACAAAGAGAAAATCCTGAAAGCAGCCTGGGAGAAGAAGTCTGTAACATACAATGGTAAAAATATTAGATTGGCAGCGGACTTATCCACAGAGACCTGGCAGGCCAGAAAGAGCTGGCATGATATATTCAGAGTACTAAACGAGAAAAACATGCAGCCAAGAATACTATATCCAGCTAGGCTATTATTGAAAATAGAAGGAGAAATTAAAAGCTTCCAGGACAAACAAAAACTGAAAGAATTTGCAAACACCAAGCCAGCTCTACAGGAAATATTGAAAGGGGTCCTCTAAGCAAAGAGAGACCCTAAAACTAGTTCATCAGAAAGGAAAAGAAACAATATACAGTAGCAGGCACCTTACAGGCAATACAATGGCACTAAATTCATATCTCTCAATAGTTACCCTGAATGTTAATGGGCTAAAGGCCCCAATCAAAAGACACAGGGTATCAGAATGGATAAAAAAACAAAACCCATCTATATGTTGCCTACAAGAAACTCATTTTAAACCCGAAGACACCTCCAGATTTAAAGTGAGGGGGTGGAAAAGAATTTACCATGCTAATGGACATCAGAAGAAGCAGGAGTGGCAATCCTTATATCAGATCAATTAGATTTTAAACCAAAGACTATAATAAGAGATGAAGAAGGACACTATATCATACTCAAAGGATCTGTCCAACAAGAAGATCTAACAATTGTCAATATCTATGCCCCTAACGTGGGAGCAGCCAACTATATAAACCAATTAATAACAAAATCAAAGAAAAACATCGACAATAATACAATAATAGTAGGGGACTTTAACACTCCCCTCACTGAAATGGACAGATCATCCAAGCAAAAGATCAACAAGGAAATAAAGGCCTTAAATGACACACTGGACCAGAGGGACATCACAGATATATTCAGAACATTTCATCCCAAAGCAACAGAATACACATTCTTCTCTAGTGCCCATGGAACATTCTCCAGAATAGATCACATCCTCGGTCCTAAATCAGGTCTCAACCGGTATCAAAAGATAGGGATCATTCCCTGCATATTTTCAGACCACAATGCTCTGAAGCTAGAACTCAATCGCAAGAGGAAATTTGGAAAGAACCCAAATACGTGGCGACTAAACAGCATCCTTCTAAAAATGAATGGGTCAACCAGGAAATTAAAGAAGAATTGAAAAAATTCATGGAAACAAATGATAATGAAAATACAACAGTTCAAAATCTGTGGGACACAACAAAGGCAGTCCTGAGAGGAAAATATATAGCGGTACAAGCCTTTCTCAAGAAACAAGAAAGGTCTCAGGTACACAACCTAACCCTACACCTAAAGGAGCTGGAGAAAGAACAAGAAAGAAAGCCTAAACCCAGCAGGAGAAGAGAAATCATAAAGATCAGAGCAGAAATCAATGAAATAGAAACCAAAAAAACAATAGAACAAATCAACGAAACTAGGAGCTGGTTCTTTGAAAGAATTAATAAGATTGATAAGCCCTTGGCCAGACTTATCAAAAAGAAAAGAGAAAGGACCCAAATAAATAAAATCATGAATGAAAGAGGAGAGATCACAACGAACACCAAAGAAATACAGACTATTATAAGAACATATTATGAGCAACTCTATGCCAACAAATTTGACAATCTGGAAGAAATGGATGCATTCCTAGAGACATATAAACTACCACAACTCAACCAGGAAGAAATAGAAAGCCTGAACAGACCCATAACCAGTAAGGAGATTGAAACAGTCATCAAAAATCTCCAAACAAACAAAAGCCCAGGGCCAGACGGCTTCCCGGGGGAATTCTACCAAACATTTAAGGAAGAACTAATTCCTATTCTCCTGAAACTGTTCCAAAAAATAGAAATGGAAGGAAAACTTCCAAACTCATTTTATGAGGCCAGCATCACCTTGATCCCCAAACCAGACAAGGATCCCATCAAAAAAGAGAACTACAGACCAATATCCTTGATGAACACAGATGCAAAAATTCTCACCAAAATACTAGCCAATAGGATTCAACAGTACATTAAAAGGATTATTCACCACAACCAAGTGGGATTTATTCCAGGGCTGCAAGGTTGGTTCAACATCCGCAAATCAATCCATGTGATACAACACATTAATAAAAGAAAGAACAGGAACCATATGATACTCTCAATAGATGCTGAAAAAGCATTTGACAAAGTACAGCATCCCTTCCTGGTCAAAACTCTTCAAAGTGTAGGGATAGAGGGCACATACCTCAATATTATCAAAGCCATCTATGAAAAACCCATCGCAAATATCATTCTCAATGGAGAAAAACTGAAAGCTTTTCTGCTAAGGTCAGGAACATGGCAGGGATGTCCGTTATCACCACTGCTATTCAACATAGTACTAGAAGTCCTAGCCTCAGCAATCAGACAACAAAAAGAAATTAAAGGCATCCAAATCGGCAAAGAAGAAGTCAAACTATCACTCTTCGCAGATGATATGATTCTATATGTGGAAAAGCCAAAAGACTCCACTCCAAAACTGCTAGAACTTGTACAGGAATTCAGTAAAGTGTCAGGATATAAAATCAATGCACAGAAATCAGTCGCATTTCTCTACACCAAGACAGAAGAAAGAGAAATTAAGGAGTCAATCCCATTTACAATTGCACCCAAAACTATAAGATACCTAGGAATAAACCTAACCAAAGAGACTAAGAATCTGTACATAGAAAACTATAAAGTACTCATGAAAGAAATTGAGGAAGACACAAAAGAAATGGAAAAATGTTCCATGCTCCTGGATTGGAAGAATAAATATTGTGAAAATGTCTATGCTACCTAAAGCAATCTACACATTTAATGCAATTCCTATCAAAGTACCATCCATTTTTTTCAAAGAAATGGAACAAATGATCCTAAAATTTATATGGAACCAGAAAAGACTGCAAATAGCCAAAGGAATATTGAAAAGGAAAGCCAAAGTTGGTGGCATCACAATTCCGGACTTCAAGCTCTATTACAAAGCTGTCATCATCAAGACAGCATGGTACTGGCACAAAAACAGACACATAGATCAATGGAACAGAACAGAGAGCCCAGAAATAGACCCTCAACTCTATGGTCAACTAATCTTCGACAAAGCAGGAAAGAATGTCCAATGGAAAAAAGACAGCCTCTTCAATAAATGGTGTTGGGAAAATTGGACAGCCACATGCAGAAAAATGAAATTGGATCATTTCCTTACACCACACACGAAAATAGACTCAAAATGGATGAAGGACCTCAATGTGAGAAAGGAATCCATCAACATCCTTGAAGAGAACACAGGCAGCAACCTCTTTGACCTCAGCTGCAGCAACATCTTCCTAGGAACATCGCCAAAGGCAAGGGAAGCAAGGGCAAAAATGAACTATTGGGATTTTATCAAGATCAAAAGCTTTTGCACAGCAAAGGAAACAGTTCACAAAACCAAAAGACAACTGACAGAATGGGAGAAGATATTTGCAAACGACATATCAGATAAAGGGCTAATGTCCAGAATCTATAAAGAACTTAGCAAACTCAACAGCCAAAGAACAAATAATCCAATCAAGAAATGGGCAGAAGACATGAACAGACATTTCTGCAAAGAAGACATCCAGATGGCCAACAGACACATGAAAAAGTGCTCCATATCACTCGGCATCAGGGAAATACAAATCAAAACCACAATGAGATACCACCTCACACCAGTCAGAATGGCTAAAATGAACAAGTCAGGAAATGACAGATGCTGGCGAGGATGCGGAGAAAGGGGAACCCTCCTACACTGTTGGTGGGAATGCAAGCTGGTGCAACCCCTCTGGAAAACAGCATGGAGGTTCCTCAAAATGTTGAAAATAGAACTACCCTATGACCCAGCAATTGCACTGCTGGGTATTTACCCTAAAGATACAAACGTAGTGATCCCAAGGGGCACGTGCACCCGAATGTTTATAGCAGCAATGTCTACAATAGCCAAACTATGGAAAGAACCTAGATGTCCATCAACAGACGAATGGATAAAGAAGATGTGGTATATATATACAATGGAATACTATGCAGCCATCAAAAGAAATGAAATCTTGCCATTTGCGACAACGTGGATGGAACTAGAGGGTATCATGCTTAGCGAAATAAGTCAGTTGGAGAAAGACAACTATCATATGATCTCCCTGATATGAGGGAGAGGAGTTGCAACATGGGGGGTTAATGGGGTAGGAGAAGAGTAAATGAAACAAGTTGGGATTGGGAGGGAGACAAACCATAAGTGACTCTTAATCTCACAAAACAAACTGAGGGTTGCTGGGGGGAGGGGGGTTGGGGGGGGGGGGTTATGGACATTGGGTAGGGTATGTGCTATGGTGAGTGCTGTGAAGTGTGTAAACCTGGAGATTCACAGACCTGTACCCCTGGGGAAAAAAAAAAATATATGTTTATAAAAAATAAAATTAAAAAAAAATTTGAAAAACAGTAATAAACCCATTTCATGGAAACTCAATAAAAAAAAGAATTAATTTTAGAATAATCATAGACATATGAATATCTATAAGCATAATATAAAGTGATCTAACACTTATCCATCAAATATTGATTGCAACTTTAAATATCTGTGCCTTTTAGTAATATTTGCAATTAAGTTGGAATTAAAATGTTTTAAATAAGGCATCCCCTACATGTTATTTGTTAGTCATTAAAAGCTATGTTTATGCAAGTACTCTTTGAAAAGTCTTCAGGGGAATGTGCATGAAGAGAGACAAAGAAACTTCAAATGAGTGGGTTTGGCAAATAAGAAAAAAGATGGAAGTTTTGTTGAATAAATAGGAAAAAGTCAGCAGAGAAGTTTTAATAAAGAATGGACAAAGCAACAAATCTGGTAGTGTTCCCCCATCTCTACATATTAGAACTGTCTTCTTTTTCTATCATTAAGAAATAGAGAGAGAATCATGATAGGTTCAGTGTAGTAAATGTCTCTTGCCCACCCTGGTCTAAAGCCATTTATATCTCCCCAAGGATAAATGACTATGGGAATGTTGTATTGTTGAGAAAGTTTGAATCCATCCAAGAAGAAAACATTCACATTTTCCACATCAAAATAACACAAACTAGAGACGCCTCGGTGGGTCAGTGGGTTAAATCCTCTGCCTTCGGCTCAGGTCATGATATCAGGGTCCTGGGATCGAGCCCCACATTGGGCTCTCTGCTCTGCGGGAAGCCTGCTTCCTCCTCTCTCTCTCTCTGCCTGCCTCTCTGCCTGCTTGTGATCTCTGTCAAATAAATAAAATCTTAAAAAAAAAAAAAAAACACACAAACTAAAAATTTTGAAATGTGTCTTGTCCACAGGCTCAAGGTTTGGTAAAAGTGCCTTGAAGTATACTGGATTTTGTATTTGAATGACCTCCTTAGTAGTCTTCTTTTTATGAACCTGTTGTCAAATGTACTTATTGTTCAGCCTCATTCAAATCAGTAAGTACTTTGAGTTGTTAATCTTCCTTGACTGCAACTTCAGACCTAACAGGAATCATTAATTATTATATTAGACATTAGTCATCCTCCTGAGACTCCTACATCTGAAAAATTCCACATCTTCTGAGTCTAGAAAAGAGGTAACCAGGATCCCCTTTATAGAAATGGATTGTCTCACCATCCTACAACATTATTCTAGCTCAAGGGAAACTAGGAGCCAGAGGTGAAATATATATAGGTGAAATATACATTTTCCAGATAAGAGGAAATAAAAATACAACACAGAACCCTAATATTAACTTCTCCAAAAGATGTTTCCAGGACAATGTAAACTCTCTCAAACAAGGTGAATGATCAGGTGCAGTTATTTGTGTTATAAGGACATTATACTTGAGCCATTTTAGTTTTAGGAGAGAAAATGTAACTGCTTTTGAATATGCCATCTGAGCATTTAGGAGATACCTAAAAAGTACCAATTCCAAGGAAGGTCAGAGAAAAGAAGACTCTTGAGCTGACCAGACTCTACTGGAAAGGGCTTCCCTATTTTACCCAGGAAATCCAATGGTTTCATTTGTGATTAGTCCCTAGGAGAATCACAGAAGAAATTCTTAAGATTTGTGGTCATAGCCATTACCCTTTTCTCAAGGATCTCTTCTTATTTAGAATAATAGATCCTCCTTTGTCTCTAGCACCTATTTACAACTAACATGTGACCATGGGACCTGAAACTTCACACTATGAATTTTACAACCCACTCATGTATAAAGTCAAGTGTACTCCAAAGTCCTCCATCCTCAAATGGAAAGAGATATATAGAACTGGGCCTGACAAAGTTATGAAGGCATAAGTGGGTTTTGACACTACACCTTTATCTCTTCCTCTATTCTTGTCTAAGGTATCATGCAAAGCTGCCAATTATCAATTGACTGAAAGGGAGTGAGGTGGGGAATCCTGGATTTCAGAAGGCCCTACACAAAATTAGTCTTTCTCTAAATGTAACTTTCCACTCATAAAATTCTGGGTGCTGTTGATTCTCTTTTCTCAGCAACCAAAGCAGTAGTGTTTATATCAGAAGATACAGCAAAGGAATCGTTAATTGGTAAGTTAACAATATCACCTGGGCAATTCAGCCTCTTCAGGCCACTAAGTGAACAGACAATAAAAGGGACTATGGTGTTGACTTTTGAGATTGATTCTGTCAAAGGGAATTAGAATTGCTGCTACACAATTAGGAAAGCAAGAAATATTGAAGGTTTTAAAGGAATCTTCTGAGGTGCTTCTTGGTTCTGACTTATTCACTGATAAATTTAATTGGGAGGCCACAATATTCATGTAGGAAAGATAACCAAAACCTTAGTTTCCTCAAGAATGACAGTTTGGGGCACAACATCAAGGAAAGCATCTTGACATTTGAGGCATTGGCTAAATTGTTAAAAGAGATACATGAAATGAGTAGTAGAAAAGTGATAATTACCATGACTTGAGCCCCATGACTATTACAAAGAGGACCATAACAATTTCTTGTGTTTTAATTTATCAGGCTTCTATATTTCACTTCTCTCTTCTCATTTATCTTTCCTTCCACCATTTTGTATAGCATATGTTATTATTAAACAACTTTCAAGTTTTACTTTTAGGGTTACAATGGATTGTAAGGAAATTAGAAGAAAAGTAGATTTTTTCAGGAATGCAATAATGAATGAAACTTTGTGTGTTTCCCCTTTGGGGAGGAGGTAGATGCATTCTGGACGCATGAAGGGTGTTAGTTGCATTAAGTTGTTCACTGTTCTCAGTGAAAGACCCAACATATCTCCCAAGATAGAAACTAAATTGCCAATTTCTCGGTTTCCCCTTCCATTTGGAGAGTATGTGCCTACAACAAAGGCTCTACCAGTCACACTCATCAACTCCAGACTAAGAGGCAGTTCCAGAACAAAACAGAGACTAAGAGAATCCTCCACAGTCAAGAACCAAGAAGAGTTCCCAGGGTACTTGGGGCAGTGGTGACAGCAGGACCAGTGAGTGCCGTGCGTATGGGATTAGCATGTAAGGTTTTGAGATGGCTTCATTTTCCTCATGGTACAGTTTCTATAATACTATTTAGATGTTTTCTGCAGCTCTTTAGAATCCTAAGAGCTATATAGTATATTGTTTTTCCATTTCTTAATATCCTTTTGTTTTTTGGGGGGTGCTTTTTCACTTTTCATTTTGAAGTAATTTTAATTCTATTACTTTTTAAGAAAATCCTTTTTCTGTTTAAATCCTCAAGAAAAGGCTTCTGTGGCTTGCAATTAAGAATCCTGACTAACATAACATAATAAAAACTAAAAAAAGGAATCCTGACTATACAGTTTTACAGTTCAACACAGGATTTTTAAGTATGAATAATTAGGAATTAATTAAATATCTAAAATTTGGCTCTGGGGCCAAGTGAATTATATTTATACTACAGAATGCTGAAAAACATTTAAAAATGTTCTAAGAAAAAAACGTAATGGCAGAAAAAAGTGTTCATGATATACTGACTAGTAGAGAACATTGCAACTGTGAGTCCTGGGTCACAGGTTTTTATAACTTTGTAAATCACATAGCTATCTATCTATTTGTCTATCTCTCTTCTAATCTACCCTGTGCTCATTATCTATACTGTATAATAGATTACTCCAAACTAAGCATTAAATGATAATCATTTTTATTTTCTCCCAAGTTTCTTTGAGTCAGGGATCTGAGAGTAGCTCAGCTGGGTGGTTCTAGCTCAGCATCTCTCATGAGGTTGCAGTCAAGCTATTGGCCAGGTCTGCAATCTCTAAAGACTCAACTGGGACTTAAAGATCCTCCTCCAAGCTCAGGAGGATTGCAAGATGCTTTATTTCCTCACCATGTGGTTCTCCTCGTGGGACTGTTCACAACCTCACTTCCTCTATAGAGTGGGGAGAGAAAGAGGGAGAGATCAAAAGAGACAGAGTAAGAGGAAAGGAGGGAAGGAGCTTGAGATGGATGCAGTCTCCTATAATCTAACCTTAGAAGTGATGTTGTGCCACTAGAAGCAAGTCACTATGTCCAGCCCACACTCAAAGGGAGGGTAATTAAGCTTTACCTTAGTGGAAATCTGTCAAAGGATCTATAGATACAGCTCTGAAACTACCACATACACATGTATATACAGATACAAATACTTAAATACATAAAATATTGCATAATAACCACACCCAGAAAATTACAGGGTATAAAATATCATGTATATTATAAAAATTATTCCACAATTATAGATGTGTGTATGTATGTATGTGCATGCATGTGCAAGTACTGCCAGTGCCGACTTCCTGCCTGACAACTTCTAATGAGTTACAACAAGGCTCGAACATCCCCCAGTGAAGAGGTATTTTTTTAATTGTGCCTGCAATTGAGTTGCACACATAGACAGATGTAACTCTCAGTCTATGGGAGCTGGAGGGAGGATGGTGGGAAGGACAGATTTTAGGCAGGAACCATGGAGTCCCTGAAAAGAATCCTAAGGAAGAAAAGGAGCTCAGTAAAGCAAACTGAACTGAGCTCCCAGAAGACAAAAAGTAGTGGTTCTGGGATGCTAGAGCATAACAACTTGTACTGCATCTACCCACCAGGTTCTCTGGAAGGATATGGCCGCTCAGGTTCTCCCATCCCAATACAGCTGCTACCAGTAGATGAGTGAGCATCAGAAGGGAAATAATTAGCATTCTAATGTGAGGAGTGCCCATAAATAACTGGAGAGGGTGGGCATAGGAAACAGAACTTTGCAGCACAAGACTGATATGTTCTATAGCTAGTGAGATTTGCATATTCATATTATTATGACTTCATTTCTACCTAAAGGCTGTTTGGTAGTCTCATACTGAATAAATACCAAAAAGTTAATATTAATTTGACCTTCTTTTTTGCTAATCTATATCTTCTAACCTTTCTATAGCTAACATATTTCCTAGTAATAAAAAAGCCAGGTTTTTAAAATACTTCTTCAAATATGAAGACAAATTAACAATATAATAGAAAGTGAAAATAGGGTACAAAACTATATGTAGGAGGCATCCCATCCATTTTTAAATACAGCTGTATGACAATGCAAAGTATTATGAGATTAAATATATTTATATGTGCATATATACATACATACATTGATATAACTACCTCTATACCCATATACCTATCCATAGCTATTCAGGAGGAGAAAACCTAACAGGAAACTTACCGAAAGGTACGTAGATCTTATCTGTGGAATTACAAGTGATGCTGTTGTCTTCTTGGTAATTTTTCTGTATTTTCCCAAATTCTTTAATGAGTATACATTACAGTTATAATCAAACAGAAAAAAAACTGACATTTTAAACAATTAAAAAGGGAAATAAATTATGACATTTTCATGAGATACAATAATATTAATTATTAGTATTTCATTTCCAAAGAAATGTAATGACATGATAAATGCACATGATATAATTGTCAGTAAAAAAGGTTAAAAAGCACAAAATAAGGAATATGAAATCAACTCTGTGTGTGTGTGTGTGTGTGTGTGTGTGTATCAGGAATTTGAATAGGATTCTTCCTGTTGTCTTAGAATTTTGGCTGAAGCCCCAAAACTGAGAACAATGAGTTATAAATAACTGCATATTCTTAAGAGAGATGCTAGACACATCCAGGGAGGATTCAGTGAAGAGAAAAGAACTGGTCCAGCAACTATCAATCCCTACAACCACCTCTAACCTACTTAAGTGAAGTTTAAAGTTCAACAGTGGATTCAAGAGTGTTCTTAAGAGAGAAGAGTAGCCAAACTCACAGAGAGTACAGTGGCATTTTCTCTTCCCTTCAAACCCTCTCTCAAATGCTCCAAAAAGAAACAACCATGAGGGGTAGGGCATTTAGGAGAAAGACTGGCATCATTCATTAACCCTAACCTGTTAACAAAGCTTGATGTGTGTTTCTTGGAATTTCCAGGCCCTGGAGACTGCTTCTCAATCTGAAAGCGGGCAATGGGCTGGAGTCACTTGAGTTAGCAAAATAAGAACAAAATATAGTCGTAAAGAAGACCTTGTACTTCAACCATGCAACAAGGTAAGGATGCATAAGATTCCTGGGAGCTAAGTGGTATGATGGATATGACCCTAGAGGAAAACTAGGAAGCAATTAAAAAGCATGTTAAGGAGTCAGAGTAATGTCGGTATGAGGGAGCAGCATAGCACATAACCGTGTGTGTGTGTGTGTGTGTGTGCGCGCGCGCGTGCACTTGAATGTGCAAACTGTCCCTAAAGAATTAGAAATCCATTTCATTTTGTGTAAATATTTGGACTCTTTCCAAAACGGAAAACATGGCTAACAAATAGCATTTTTCCATAGAGAACTAAAGAATACTAGTCATCTAAGGCTTCTCTTTTCCTCTAATTGCCCTTTCCTTGTTTGAACACTAGGGAGTCCAACAGCAGGGTGAGGGTTGAAAATATCATGCTTACCTTCTACATTGCAGGTCCTTCCACCACAGCAAGTCAGAAATAAGCTGAGTAGAAGGGAGAAACTTTGATTTGGATGAGAAATTAAAGTTGTTTGGGGTTTTTTTATTTTTAAAGATTTAATTTATTTATTTTTGAAAGAGAGGGAGGGTGCAGGGAGTGCTTGCATGCATGAGTGCGAGGAGGAGTTCAGGCCAGTCTCAGGGCTGAGTGCTGAGAACACCTGGGGCTCAATCTCACTCCCCTGAGATCATGATCTGAGCAGAAACCAAGAACCAAATGCTTAACTGACTGAGGCACCCAAACACCTAGAGAAATTGAAGCTCTGATTAAGATATACTAGGTTTTTAGGATGTGAAAGTGGATCTTATTTTCCGAACAGAAATACATTATAATAGTTAAAATAGAAATACATTATAATAGTTAAATACATTAAAATAGTTAATATAATAAAATACATTATAATAGTTAAAAAGACCACATAAATACGTGGTCTAGCAAAAATATTTTCATTCTTTTATTTTTTTTAACAAAATGTGGTGTGCGTGCATGTACACATGTGTATGTGTATTGAGTAATAGATGGATGGATGACAAATAGGTAGAAAAACAGGAAAAGATATAAAGGCATTGGCACATAGATCTCTATACCTTCAAAATAATAATTTGAAAGCAATACGTCAAAACTTTAACAATGGTTCTCTCCAAGAGATAGGAATGAGAGATAACATTTTTCATCTATCCTTATCTTTTCCTGTATTTTGCATTAACACTATGTATGAATTTTATACACAGAATAAAAGGTTATCTTTAAAAAAATTCTGATTGGGGGGCATTGTACTGTTCTACTAAAGTCCACTAGACTGAAAGAGGAAGAAGGGTTTTTGACAAAGATTGTCAAAAAAAGATGCTTAATATAGTCTGAACCAAACCAGTACATTTACATAGGCCAGGAGTATTTTAAATGCTTCCTAATGAATAAACAATCTATACAGAAGCACAGATAATTATTTAAACAGCCATTGTTCTCAATAAGAAAATTGTTTTTGCAAACACAGAATCTATATCATAAATATTTGCATATCAATTTATTTAATATTCCCACTTTATCCTAATATTGGTTGGTTTGACTTTTAAAGTTGTAGTTCATCCAGTTCCAGAAAAAAAAAAAAAAAACTTGCTAACCACATTCTGTCCCCAATTTTTCCTTAATAACTCTTGTGCTAATCAACATATTTAATCACCATACTCATCACCCTTCATGTTTCTGTCCATAGAGATTCCCTGATTGACCTGCTTCATGCTACTTCTGAAGAAAGGCTTTCTCTTTAGGGGGAAAAAATGTAGTAGAAAGAGCTATAGACTGAAAGCCAGGAAGTCGCCCTTGATAGATCAGAAATGAAACAAGAGCTAAACTGACCTCTCTTGTTCTCAGTTTCTTTATTTGGGTCCTGTTTCATTCTTTCACATGCTACTCTCTTGAAATCCTATATTAGGAGAATTACCCAGACATGCATTTCTACTTGCAAGGCTTTCATTTGCCTCCATTTTATTGATGTCCTTCCTTGGCGGACCTCCTTCTTTCTTAGACTTTCATAGTAAAATTCAGGGCTGCCTTTTTGGCTATAATTTCCAAAGGTGCTGAAATTTCCACAGCAGATTGAAAATTTAGGTCTTTCTGAGTCAGTAGCCTTTTCCCTCTGGTCTTTGTCTGCTTTCCATATCACCTGTGTCCCAACACATTGTTAGACCAACTGCACACTGGCAGAGTTCTTCACTGTGTTGCAAAAGGGGATGCCAGTTCAAATTTCATAAATGAAATCAATATGAAGTTGAATCTTTCAGCAGTGACTAGTAAAAACGTAATTGGTATGTATACATGTTTCATCAGTTTGTTTTCTCCAAACTCAAAAATATATATATTTTGCCTTCCTGTAACATCAAATGACTTAAAACATTTTCCTTCAAGGGATGCAATATTATTTTTTTTAATTCCTTTACCTCTCTTTCAATGTAAATTAGACACAGTTTTACTGGGCATTATTATTCCCCAACTTAAGTTTGTTTTTTCTCTCAGGTGAAAACCTTGGCTTTCTGGGACATTAATGGTGTTCAAAATTGAGAGCTATCATTCCTTTTCATGATAAACATTTGCTTCCACCAAGTAGTAAAAACATGATAAGAATTCCAATGGCTACAAGTAAATGGTGGGATTCCTTGAGCATGGGTTATTAAAGTTTCTTATTCCTAACTTGATGAAAACATAATAGGTTATAAGTGAAGAGCATTTGTCCCTTCAGAGGGACCTTTAGAGCTGGCAGAATACAAAACATTCTTTACTCATCTATACTCATCTTTACTTGTTTTTTCTTCTCGAATTTTGAAGCTCTTTAAGATTGTCTCAAATAAAACAGAAATTCACTATCTTCATCTCTAACCTCACTGTCTGAGAGAATTGTATTTACACTTAAACAAATGGCATTGTGAGAACCTGAATATCTATAAGGAGTGAAACCACTGTCCACATAATATAAGTATACTTTTTTTGTAGCAATAGCTACCATTTTATACTGCTTTTAACCTGAAAAACTATGTCACATGTATATTCAATTCCTAATGATCAATCAGGCTTTCCTTTAAAATGGATACTTTGAATGTTGTATTACTTACTCATGATAAAACATACAAGAATAGATACAAGAACTAGAAATAAAGATTCTTGGATCTTGATAACCATTTTAAAGCTACATAGGCTATAATTTTTAAATACATTCAAATAATACAAAAGTACATAAGTTACAAAGTAAATACTACCTCATGTTCCCTGCTGCCTTTTCCCACTGTCTCATGCATAGACCATTCCTTAAAGGACATAATATAAATTTTGTCCATTCTTAGTGTGTACATTTATACACAAAATACATATGTGTATAACAAATTTTTTTAATTTTTATAAAGAAAATCATACCATACACATTATTTTGAAAAAATCTTTTTTTACTTAAAATATGTCAAATATGTCTCATAGGTATTTCCTATTTTTTAAATGTGGCAGAATATTCATATATAAAGCTGATATTTAACCATTTCATTATTGATTTGTATTTTTGCTTATCTCAATTATTCTTGATTACAAACTCTGCTTCAGTGAACATCTCAGTATGTAAGTTTATACCTAAGTACACAGAAGTTGAAATTTGATTCAAGTGTTAAGCTCCTTTTAAAAATTTGATAAAGATTTCCAAAGGCCCACCAAAGAGACTTAACCAACTTATATTCCCACAAACAGTATATTCAGAGTTATCATTTCCCCACAAATTCACCAAAACTGAATATTATCAATTATCAATCTTTTTGTTTTTTTCTAAATTTATATATATATATATATATATATATATATATATATATTTCTTCAAATGTATATATTTCCTTGATTCACAATTGTCTTAATGTTATTTCCTTGATTTTCACAGCAGAGTTAGTATCATTCCAAACTTATATGCATTTATTTGTATTTCATATGTTTTCCCTTTATTGGGTAATTCATTTCTTATTGACTTGTAGATAGGTTTTTTATATTCTTTGCTACACAGACACATATACACATATTTTTTGTTAGAAGGATAAATTTTATACATATATACATTTTTTTATTCTAGTCTACTGCTTACCTTTTCGTGTGTCTGTTTTGTTTTATCTTGGTTTTGTTCACTGGCATAGGGAGCCCAAAGTGGCAAGGTGATCATTGTAACACCCTGTTAGGTGGAACCCATGGCAGAAGAGTTTCCACTCTGGGGAGCTAGGATCTCTAATCCAGCAAAGACCAAGATTGTGGGGGATGAAAAAATCAGCCTTAGTGAAAGGGAGCATATGTTTTTTGATCGGTGCTTACTTTCCATCGTGCCACCATATCTTCATGGCCCCATTGTACAAGCACTGGAATGACTCAGTAAGAAGCTAATGGACATTCATTGTCTTCTTGTTTATCAAGAGCTTTATATGAGATTACTATTCACTGGTAGGTATTGATATGTAATAAAAGAGCTGTATGCATCATGTCCACTCCAATTAGTCTATGTATATACATTTCTGCTACACATCCTTGTCTCATGTCTTTCCATGTTCCTTCTAAGTATGACTATTTGATCACATTATTCCCCATTGCTCAGGAATCAGTATATATTCTTTCCTTAGGCCACTATTTTGTCAGTATGAAATGGATAACCAAGTGTATTGCTCTTAACCCTGCCCAATAGGAAATTAAATGCTTTCCCTCAGGGTCAAGCTTAAGTGGGGCTTTCATAGATCAGCAGTTTCCTTATAGCTAGTACCAACATATTCTACCAAACTTTTTTTGTGAACCAGGCCTAAGTCTTTTTTACCTCTGTTAGGGAGTCCCCAATGATGCCATAGGTGTGTGTTGAAGGAAAAGTCTTACGGAACAGGCAAATGAGCCTAGGCCACCTGTCCAGTCCTGAATGTATCCCTTCCATTAGGTAATGGATTGCTGCCTTATGACTTGGTAGGTCTGATAATAGCTCATGATGATCCCCTTTTTTCACAGTCACTTGTGTTCCAAGTGATAAGGACTAAATTTTTATTTGTGACCAGCATCATGGTATTTTTCCAAATAAGGAATTGTTCTCTGCCACAAAAGATAGGGAATTCTAAGTAAACCTACTGCATACCTTTTAAACTTATCTTCTAACATACTTGTTTTTTTTTTAATTTTTGTTTTATCGGTTTATGATACTCACATATCTTGATTTTTCTTCCTTTTTTATGTTCTAGATTTTCTGCCTTGTTTAGGAATGCATTCTTCAAATAAATAAGAATGGTGCCTTTATTATATATTAAATTCTTATATATCCATGAATCTATTTCAAGATTATACTAGAGACCCATTAGTCTATTCACCTCTTTTTGCATCAGTGGCACCATATATCTATATCTACATATAATGGAGAGAGAGATTTGTATGTTATTTATATAACCCTTTATAAATTATACTATATATTGCATAATATAAATGATATTACAAAAGATAGACCTAATAAAATTTATATATGATATATATTTTTAATTTATTAAATTGAACAGTATTTCTCATCCAATATGTGGTACTACAAGTTGTAGTGAAAATTTTTGTCTTGTTCTTGTCTATAATGTGAACATTTCTAATATTTTGCCATTAGGTAAGATCTGTGCATAAGGTCTTTTACAAATACTCAATAGTTAAGGGATTTTCTCTTTATTTCTATCTTTCTAGAGATTTTTTTGAGATCTCTGACAAATATAGGAGTTTTTCAGTATCTGTTGAGTGATCTTCTCCCTCCACTTTTAATTTATTGCTAAAATGAGTAACACTAGTATCTTTCCTAATGTTGACCCATACAGGAAAATTTAAAAAAAAATTATTTGGTCATGATGTATGGCGATTTGTACAGTGCTATGTCAATTTGCTGTTATTTCATTTAAGACTTTTGTCTTTAAATCCATAAATGAATCTACCTTTAGTTATTATTTTGGTGTTATCCTTTTTCTGGAATCAATGGCAATATTTTGCCATTCTCTAGAATGACTTGAAAAGCTAACCAATTCTAAGTCCTGGAATGGATATATTGCATGGTAATTATCTGTTCCTAAAAAAATTGGTAAAGCCTTTACATTTCTCTTCTTAGGTCCATAAAATTAATCAATCGCAGAAATGAGACTCATGTTAATACTTCAATAGTGTAACAAAAAAAATCAATGTCATAGAAATTGTTCTCATCAATTAATTTTGTTTTCAGTGGAGAAATTTATGTATATCAATATAAAGTACAAACACCTAGTCATGTTATGTTTATAAAAATGTCTCATGTTTCCAGGGTTACCCAGTGCATTATGACATGAAGCACAACCTTTACAACATTTTTTCTGGGGTTTTATCCAGTAGCTGCTATTATCAACAGTATACAAGGAAGGTATTTAACATGGAGACTTTAAAAGGATAACAAAATAAATTGTAGAATAATGGAACTCAAAACATAATGAAAACTGTAATGTTTACTCTGCACTTAATTTAAGCACAAAAAAACAGATATTAGTTTATGCTATTTACCATCCACTCCCACATAAGTACTGTCAAAAATCATTAATCAGGTATAATTAAATGTTATGCCTTAGATCCCATATATTTATAAACAAATCCCCTGGCTGCATAATTTCTGGAATTAACTACTTACTCATTAGATTATTTAGGATAATGTTCATATGTGAATAACAGAAGTATGAAATGACAATGGTTTAAACAAGACAGATGTTTACATGAGAGTTCAAAGCTAACCATCAGAGAGAGGCAATGAGGCACCCCTGCTCCACAATGACCTCAAGGGATCCATACTCCCTAACTTTCCACTGTACCATCCTTTAGGCATGGTCTTCACTCATGATCTGAGATAGAATTGCAGCCATTACATATATTCTAAGCAACAAGTTAGGGGAAGGGATTAAGAGGGCTCTAAGGGTACATGCCAATTGTCTCATATCAAAGAGTCCTGGAAGCTGTCACAGGGTACTTCCACTTGCAGCTCATTGAATATAATTATATTTCATACTTCATTACAAAGGCAGCTGGCCAGTATACTTTATTATTCTAGGAATCCAGGTAACTAGCTAAAAACTCTATTGTAATGGGAGAAAAGGAGAGCAGATATTGAGAGAAAACTTACCACTTCTGCCACTACCATTTCACACACACTCACAAGTAGTCTGCTTTTGCATTCTCTAGATTTGTAGCTCAAATTCATGTCATTTGTGTAGTCCAAAAGACCCCAGAATGTAAATTTAGTTTAAGATGGTCCCAGACATAGTTCTTCAGGTACATGGCAGAAACAAACAAAAATACTCTACAGATTTTTTAATTCATCTTCATCCAGAGACTGAACAATTCCTACAAATAATCTCCCAAAGAAAACAAGCAACTAAGAATTAATACTTACAGTGTATGCACCAAATGAAGATAAGATTAGAACAACAACCACACCAAAAGCCAAAACAGAGATTTCAGGTATTTGATTCATAAGCTCTAAGTTATAAAATGTCTATTAAAGAGAAGAATTAATATATAACATATCTGTGGACACTATAAAAAGTGACCCAGCAGATATGAGAAAGAATAAAAGAGATATTCTAAAAGATACTCTAGAAACAAATATATATATAGAGAGAGAGAGAGAGAGAGAGAGAGATTTTCTCAGATTTAAGAACTCAACTGATGTGACTGTGAGCAAATTAAAACCAGCTGAAAAGAAAACTAACCAGAAGACTGATCAGAAGAAACTATCTACAATGGAATATGAAGAAATGGGATGAAAAGATTGAGAGTAGAGTTAGCATGCCTCAGATATTTTTATCAAAGCCCAAGATGGAGGAGAGAGAGAGAGAAAGAACAAGGCAGGGACAATATTTGGAAAGACAGTGGCAGAAAATATTCTAGAAATGAAAAGAGACATCCACCCACAGATTGCAGAAGAAATGTCACATTACCGTAAAGCAGCACACCACCAAAGACAAAGAGATGATGTTAAAAGAAGCCAGAGAACAGTTTTTCTCTCAATGGAAAACAGACTAACATCTGATTTTCCAACAGCTTCAAAGAAAGACACCAAAAGACAGTGGAAAGACACTTTCAGTGGGCTGCAAGAAGTGACTATAATCTATATTTCCATATCTGAAGAAAATGTAATTTTTTCTAAAGATTTTATTTATTTATTTGACAGAGATCACAAGTAGGCAGAGAAGCAGGCAGAGAGAGAGAGGGGGAAGCAGGCTCCCTGCCGAGCAGAGACCCCGATGCAGGGCTCGATCCCAGGACTCTGGGATCATGACGAGTCAAAGGCAGAGGCTTTAACCCACTGAGCCACCCAGGTGCCCCGAAAATGTAATTTTTAAAAGGGAGAAATAATGACTTTTTTTTCTTATAAGTGATAATTGAGAAAGTTTGCCACTAAGAGATCTTCATTAATAATACCCTAGGAGATAATCTTTAGGTATAAGAAAAGTGATCCCAAATGGAAAGTCTGAGATAAAAGCAAGAATATAGAGCAAAGAAATTAGTATTTGAGTTGTGCCTGTTTGCTCAATCACATGCCTTTGACTCAGGTTGTGATCCCAGTCTTGAGGTTGAGCCCTACCCAGCTCAGCAGGGAGCCTGCTTCTCCCTCTCACTCTGCCACTCCACCTGATTGTGCTCTCTCATTCTCTCTGTCAATTAAATAAAATCTTAAAAAAAAAAAAAGAAAATAGTACTTGAGAAAATCTAAATGAATTTTGACAGTATTAATCAAGAGATAGTAATAATATGTTGTGGAATAGAATTAAAATATCTAGAAAAATAACACAAATCAAGAAGAGAGTAAAGGGCATTAAAATTCTTTAAGATTTCTACTGCCGGGACACCTGGATGGTTCAGTGGGTTAAAGCCTCTCTGCCTTCAGCTCAGGTCATGATCCCAGGGTCCTGGGATTGAGCCCTGCATCAGGCTCTCTGCTTAGCAGGGAGCCTGCTTCCTCCTCTTTCCCTCTATCTCTCTCTCTCTCTCTCTCTCTCTGCTTGCCTCTCTGTCTACTTGTGATCTCTGTCATTTAAATAAATAAAATCTTAAAAAAAAAAAAAAGATTTCTACTGCCTAGGAGAAAGGTAAAGGTACTATATGACATGAGACTTTGATGTGTTAAATAGTCACATGATAATTCAAGGGAAACCACGAAAATAAAAAATATAATATATAACTTCCAAAGTAGTAGAAGGGAATAATGGAATAACAAAAAATAACTAACCCCAAAAAGGCAAGAAAGGAGAGAAAAGACAGGACAATTTGAAATGTTAGTAATTACATTAAAACTAAATGTATGAGTGGTTCCAGTTAAAGAACAAAAAATTTGGGGCTACATTTTTTAAATTAGAATTTGCATATTAATTATAAGGGATACAATGTGGAAAAAATAGAAAAGTTGAAAATGAAAGTATGGTAAAATATATAATAAAATACTAATCAAGGTAAAGTTGGTATATTTTCATCCATTATCATCCCAAATTTTGCCTCTGCCTCATTCTCTTTCTCCATTCCCCTAAAAGTTCTGATTTTAAAAATACATATAGATATGTATATGATAGCAAAACAAAAAAAGGAGAAATATATATAAGATTTTAACAAAATGGACAAAAATAGGGGACTCCCTCTTTTACCTATATGCATTTATATTATTTAAATTTTATTTTTTTAAATTTTATTGTGTTATGTTAGTCATCATAAAATATACCATTAGTTTTTAATGCAGTGTTCCAAGATTCATTCTTTATGTACAACACCCAGTGATCCATGTAATACGTACCCTCCCTAATACCCACCATCAGGCTTACCCATCCCCTCCCTAACTCCTCAGTTTGCTTCTCAGAGTCCATAGTCTCTCATGGTTCATCTCTGCCTCCAATTTCCCCCCCTTCACTTTTCCTTTCCTTCTCCTAATGTCCTCCATGTTATTCCTTATGTTCCAAAAGTGAAACCACATGATAATTGACTTTCTCTGCTTGACTTCTTTCACCCAGCATCATCTCCTCCAATCCCATCCATGTTGATGCAAAAGTTGGGTATTCATCCTTTCTGATGGCTGAGTAATATCCCAATGTATATATGGACCACATTTTCTTTAACCATTCGTCTGTTGGAGAGCATCTCAGCTCTTTCTAGATTCTGGTTATTGTGGACATTGCTGCTATGAACACTGGGGTACATATGGCCCTTCTTTATACTACATCTGTGTTTTGGGGGTAAATACCCAGTAGTGTAATTACCAGGTTATAGGGTAGCTCTATTTTTAATTTTTTGAGGAATCTCCACACTGTTTTCCAAAATGACTATACTAACTTGCATTCCCACTAACAGTGTAAGAGCGTTCCCCTTTCTCCACATCCTCTCCAACATTTGTTGTTTCTTACCTTATTAATCTTTGCCATTCTAACTGGTGTAAAGTGGTATCTCAATGTGGTTTTGATTTGAATTTTCCTTATGGCTAATGATGATGAACATTTTTTCATGTGTCTGCTAGCCATTTGTATGTCTTCATCGGAGAAGTATCTTTGGGTTCATGTCTTCTACCCATTTTTTGATGTGATTGTCTGTTTTTTGGGTGTTGAGTTTGAGAATTTCTTTAGAGATCTTGGATATCAGCCCTTTGTCTGTAGTGTCATTTGTGAATAACTTTTCCCATTCTGTGGTTTGTCCCTTTGTTTTGTTGGCTGTATCCTTTGCTGTGCAGAAGCTTTTTTTTTTTTTAAGATTTTATTTATCTATTTGACAGACAGAGATCACAAGTAGGCAGAGAGAGAGAAGGAAGCAGGCTCCCTGCCCAGCAGAGAGCCCGATGCGGGGCTCAATCCCAGGACCCCGGGATCATGACCTGAGCTGAAGGCAGAGGCTTTAACCCAGTGAGCCACTCAGGCGCCCCAAGCTTTTTATCTTAAGTCCCAAAAGTTCATTTTTCACTTTTGTTTCCCTTCCCTTTGGAGATGTGTCTTGAAAGAAGTTGCTGTGGGCAACATCAAAGAGGTTACTGCCTATGTTCTTCTCTAGAATTTTGACGGATTCCTGTCTCACATTGAGGTCTTTCATCCATTTAAAATAAGTGTATCTTTAATTAAAACAACTGTCACCAACTACTTTAGGACTTAGCTTTTTCCAGGAAACTTTAGCTCTTTCCTCTAACAGATAGCAGAAGAGATGTTGTCATTCATGTTTTATAGGTGCAAGAGTAAGCTGCAAGACTCCCTGTGCCAGATGTTAAACACACCAAGCTTCATGAGTGACAGCAGTAGCAAAGCCTTGAGGTGCACAAGAATTGGGGAGCAGCTCTAAAGGTCTGTGGAGTTTGGACAAGACTCATTAAAGTAACACCTACAACCAGGCAAATCTCATGAATATGTGTTGACATCCCTGGAAATTTTTGGAAGTCTTTGAGTAAAAGAATTCAAGGAAAGAAACATCTTGGTTTAAGGAAATATATATATTAGGATTCATCAAGGTTTGGTTAAATATGTTAATGAAATAACATCTGTGCTTACCAGCTGGTAGTGTCTTCACCAACTTCCCTAGAATGTATCTGGAGAAATCCCAAATTATAAAACTCAAAACTATGGAATGAAAATGTAGCTCAGTTTGCTTGAGCAATTCAGGTGAAACATGTTTTATTTCATTTGTAACTGGGATCAAATGTTTGCCATAGTAAATTTAATGCATTTTGAGTTTGTTTTTTTCCCTTAAAACTTAATGGCCTTTCACCTCCAAACTGAAGGAATGAAGCTGATCTCTGAAAAGCAAAATCAAAGTTAGGATTCTCTAGGAAGAGTGAGGAACAGGAACTCTACTCTGGTAGGGAGGCAAGAGATGACATAGGAAGGACATTTAGGATACTATATAGTTTTAAAGTTTTACAACACATAGCCAGCAGGACAAGAAAGAAATAGAGCCACAGACATAAAAATAATAAGCTAGTGCCATGTGTTTTTGTTTTTGTTTTTGTTTTTTAAGATTTATTTATTTATTTGAGAGGGAGTATTGAAGGGGTAGAGGGAGAGAATATCCAAGCAAACCCCCACTGAGTGTGGAACCTGATGCGGTGTTTGGTCTCACGAACCATGAGATCAGGACCTGTGCCAAATCCAAGAGTTGGACATTTAAGCAACTGAGCAACCCAGGCACCCCACAGTGCCATCCTTTTTAACCTGGGCTTTGTTAAGCCATTAGGTTTTCGTCCTAAGAGAACCACTGCAGAAAGTCATATTCATCCCTACCCCCATTTCAACTAGAAAAATGGCCCATTTTTATGGGATTTCATTTAAAGAAAGCTTACACTGCCTTTTAAATGGTTGTTTTAAATTTTATAATCACTTGTAAAAAGTAAATAGGTCCAGGTCATTTTTTAATTGCCCCACTGACCATGGAACTTAAATAGTATTTCACTAAACCCTCAGCACCACCATTGTTTAAGAACCTAGAAAATGTAACCACCCATGACTGTGATTTTAGAAAAATGTCGGTTCTCTTACTATGTGCTAGAACCCTTGCAAGTACTTCACATGCAAACTTTCAACCAATACCAATAATAGCCTTTGGGTATCAGTACCACTTTTATACTCACTTCATAGATAATAAAACTTGGGCTAAGAGTGGTTTTGAAAATCACCTAAGGTAAAAAAAAAAAAAGCAAATGTCAGTGGTAAATATGGCCCAGCTTCTCTCCCTTCAAAGTTCATGTTCTTAACAAAGTCATAGTACTTGAAAGCAATTAATAGTTGGTTTATCACACTTGAAGCATCTGGGATACAGAAAAATTGTTATTATTTATCTTGTCATTTATATCACATCATGAACATAAATCTCACTGAAAGACAATATTATAGTGTCAAAAAATAAACTGGGTCAAAAGATAAAAATAAAAAACTTCACCAAAAATTTAGGTTGCTTACTAGCATTTCTAGTTTGTATGAAGTTTTTTTATTATTATTATGTCTTTATGCATGTGACTATTTTTCCTTCAAACCAGGTTTTTTTTTTTTTGCATTTTCCAAGCACTAAAAGAAGCTAACAATTTGAAAAAGAAAAAAAAAAAAAGATCAAAAGAATGAAAGAAAAATAACTGAAGAGAAATGTAACCAATGAAAATCCAGCAGGGAACATGAACAGTGTTTTATTGTCTTCAGAGGGAAAAGGGAGGGTCTTCAAAATGCTAATATGGGTACAGCTTTCTGACTCATCCCTTTATCCCCCACAGCACCTGGCATATTGCTTTGCATATGTACATAATCAATATTTAAATGAATGAATGGATGCATATGAAGCTCCAAGTTTCAAAATTCTATATTTTAATTCTCCCCCTCAAATCTAACACCATACACTCACTATATTTTTTTAAAACCTGATCACAATGAAATAAAAAGCAGGATTTAGGCCTATTAAGGACACAAATCACTTAATGATTTGAGGTTTAAAATAGCAAATACCACATCCTTATATGGACAGGTGGTTTGCTTATAAATGCTATTCCTGTTATCCATATCTCTGTTATATAACAAACTACCCCGAAGTTGGTGGCTTAAAATAACAGTTTTCCATTTTCCCTCATGGTTCTGCAGTTTGATTCAGTCTAGCTCAGGGATTCTTATATGGTGTCCACTAGTCACTAGGGCTAGAGTCATTTGAGGCCTTAACTGGGCTTGACATCCAAGGTGGCTCATTCTTGTGGCTCACTGTGGATAATGGCCTCCAACTGGAGCTCAGCTGGAACTGTCAAGCAGAGCTCCTATACATGGCTTCTCCATGTGTCTGGGAGTTCTCCCAAAAAGGCTAATTGGTTCTGAGAGGAAACATCCCAAAAGATCAACAAAGAAGATGTGAAACTTCTTATAACCTAGGCTTGGAGGCTACAGAGCATCACTCCCACTCCATTTTATTGGTCACACTAGTCACTTAAGCTAGCCCAGATTCAAGGAGATGGAAATTAGATTCCATCCCTTGATACGAGGAAGAGTGTACAGGTACAGAGAAGGAAGAAACTGGTGGTGGCCATCACGGAGACTATCCACCAAAAATGCCTAAGACAGAATTTTTTAAAGGTTAGATGTGAACTACTTCATCTGAGAGTTGTATTTTATTAAAACTCATTAAGTCCTTTGTGCATAATTATGAACTAAATATTTGCAAGGTGAAAAAGATGTATTTGAGCTCTACACAGATTTTCCAAAACACATAAAATTTCAAGCCAATTTCATTTATTTAAATAATTTGTCAAACTATAGGATAGTTTCTATGGTTAATAAAATTTTAAATGAGTATAATTTAGTTACTTCTAAGAAGACACGTGAAAACAATACTATGATTATCTCCTAGTACTAAATTTTGTGTCTTTTGAATGACAACCTTATACATTATGAAAAGTAAAATAAAGTCTTGCCATTTTTCCTGGATCTTCTTGGGAAAAAAAGTAAAGAATGGCTTGCTTTGTCCTGCTAATGTATTCAACAATTAACAATAAGAAGAAAAGGGTTGATACATTTTTATTGCTCACAATTTGTCAGAATCTGTTTGGCATGTTAATTTAATCTTCATAATACCCAAAAAACGTAGATATAATTGACTCCATTTTGCAAATGAAGAAGCTGAAGTTCTTCAAGGTTTCAAATCCTACCCAAGTTAATAGAAGGAATAGTGTTAGAGTCCTGAATTTTTTTCTTACCCTATCTTGTCTTACGAGGCAAAGTGAGTGTGTATATTACAAACTCTCCATCAAGAGGGAGGTAGTTCAGCAATAATATGTAGCAATATAAAGGAGGAAAAAATAAAAATGAAAATGTATTTACACTCTACTTGTTCATCTTATATATGAAAAGTGAAAAGGAAATACCTATATTCATTTAGAAATCTTAGAAAGATTGCTTCACCTTCAGTGATTTGAGGAATGGAGTAATTCAAATTGGTGAGGAAAGACATAAAACAAATTCCTTTATAGGCATATATTTGATGATATGGTCATTCTATACTTCTATCAAATATACCAAAAGAATATTACAGGTAACATTGCTTTATATTATTTGCCTTTATGACTAAACCTTGAGGTTAACTGGTAAAATAAATAATTCAGTGGATGAATCTGAAGTAAGATTTGCAACTTTTTTTTTTTAAGCCAAGCAAGCTTTAGAACACTACCCTCACATTTCTGGAAAAGAGAAGAATTAAATAAATTTAGAGCTTTCAGCAAAAGCCTAAAACCAAAGAAGACCAAAACATTAAATCAGAGTCTAAAAGATAGATGTATTGTATTATTTAAATATTAGCACAGATGCATTCTTGAATGTGAAGCATTAAAATTTAAGTTGTTTATCTCCCAGACAGATTTAATTTAATATCATGAAAGGCAAATAGACCTTTACTTATTCTGGTAAAGTAGTGCTGAATCAATTGTAGCCATTGCCTGTTAAAAGAGAAAGAACAATAAGAAAAAGCATAGCAGCAATTATTTGCATGTATCTGAAGAGCAAAGAAGACTGTGAAACAGTTTTTTAATCTGTGATTATAACCTAAAAATATGCAGCTTCTTTGGGTCTTTGCTATGATAGACCGCTATCTTCCAGAATAGGCAATGATAACTGACTTGACACTCAAGGTCAAATAATCCTATTTTGTTTCACACAATCTTTCTCAATAGCAATGTTGTGCTTAGTAAATATTATTTTATAGTAGGATTGTTTCCCTATATCTAATCCATAATCACATTTGCAATGCCTGACATAAAATAGGGGCTCAGTAGATATCTTGGGAAGAACTAAATGTTTCCTTTTCTTGCTATAGGGGGGCCCACATTAAACCATGTCGAAAGCTTCATAAGTTTCCAGATACTTTGTAAATTGGACATATACATATAATATGTATATTATAAATCTTTTTATATATAGGCCTAGGCCCTAGGCCATATCAACATAGGTAATTTATACAAATACTTTGGCTGTTTCGACTCACTAGATGAATCAAATCCTTCAAAACAAACTGGCTCATTTATAAACAATGCAGCCTTACAGATGATTTTAATACTGTCATTTCCCTTAACAACTTGCCTCTTACTACAATTATTTATAAGGTCTTTCCTGAAAAGTTGTCTTACAGATAAAATCACAAAGTATATCGAAGAATACCTCCCCTTTCCTCCTATGTTTAAAAGTCATGCAGCTCTATCTAATTGTCTTGTTTTATGAGCAACCAGTGGTTTGAGAAACAAGTCTTGTCTTTCCTAAAAATCTCTTATCTCGGTCTATGTTCAAGGCTTAGGTCTGCTGCAAAGGATGATGTCTAATGCACAATGTCACCATCTCTAAAATTGGAGTCATTTAAAGGCTTGCCCACACTCTCCATGAGATAAGAGATTGACAGTGTTAAATTCAAAGATAACCATTAAGATAGTAATCCCAAAACACAACATTTCTAAACAACCTCCATTAAAGTAGGGTGGCATTTGTTATAACTTAAGCCAATCTGCCTCATCAAATGTCCTGCCCCTAATAGTAATCAACAAACAGGTATTTCAGAGGAAGAGACCAAATGTTCTTTTTTTAAAAAAGAAAATCTAAATAAATAATAATAATAATAATCTATCATAAGAAAAAGCACTACATGGAACAACTCTCAATCCTAATTCCCACAGACAATAAATCCATATTCAGAGGATTAAATAATATTTCTCTTGTATCTCCACTGACCAGACTACAAGTGCCTAGTGGTGATCATAAAATTTTTTCAGCACTTTTGAAAACCCAGACACAATAATTGCCTCAATAAATCTCACTCAAGTCATAGAACTTGCTCTCCAAGAACATTTCTCTTTCTTTTTAAATCCATTTTTGCTTTCTAAAAGGTATTCTGAGCTACAGGATATGATTTCTCAGGTTAATAGGGTGCTAATCCACTCTTCAGTGTGGTACATGTCTTATTAATTTGGACCCCGACATTCACAACCTTTTCTTAAAGGGTATTAGTCAATTCCATATGCTCTGTGAGTGGATGCTGGTGACAATGGAAACTCCATAATCTCAGAAGAAGTTGTGGATAGAGACTCTTCAGCTTTGACCTTGGGACTCCATTAAAGTGTTCTACATTATAGGTAACTGAAGATGTCCAAAGTTGAAAAGGAACATGTTGCTGATAAGGTTGACTGCCAATTTCAAATACTGAAGAGACGTTTAAGATTTCTACTCAGGGGTACCTGGCTGGCTCAATTGGTTAAGCGTCTGACTCTTGATTTTGGCTCAGGTCCTGATCTCCGGGTCCTGGGATTGAGCCACCTGTGGGGCTCCACAATCAGTGGGGAGTCTGTTAGAGATTCTCTCTCCCCATCTTCCTCTCTCTATCCCTCACCAAGTAAATAAATAAATCTTAAAAAAAAAAAAAAAAAAAAGAATTCCTACTCACAGGATGCCTGGCTGGCTGAGTCAATGCAGCATGCAGCTCTTGATCTCAGGGTCCTTTGGGCCCCACATTGGGCATAAAGATTATTTAAAAAAAGATTTCTACTCAAAATGCTTTCCTTTTTACCATCTGGTACTATCCCCACCACGTTGTATAGAAAGCATCATAATGACTGTCCTACCTATTCTAGCACAATATTCTATACAAGATATCTATTCAGTTAGTTTTAATTTAGTTTAATTGTGGGCATTAACAACATCCTACAGGAAACCCAAATTATTTAACAAGACACCTTAAAATTAAACTATCTGAGGATAAAATTAAGCAGTGGTTAGTACATTCTGTTTTCAAATCTCAGAACAATCTCCTAGAAGTATTTCATTAAACTTTGCCATTTGTGGATTTCTCAGAAGCAGCAGTAAAACTAACAGAAAAACAACTGGTGGTGTGGTTTATATGAAATTAATGTACTTGTGTTTTTATTCTATTCATCATTAGGAGACGTTTTAATAGAGATAAGATAGTGACACTGAATGGGATTCAAATACCACCTTCTCCACTGACTAGAATATTTACTAGTGTTTATTAAAATAATAATACCTTGCATCAGGGTTATAAGATTAAATGAGAAACATATGAAAAGCCCCTAGTAAAATGCCTAGCACATGGATCTCAGAGAATGTTTACTGACCTATACTTAACCAAATGTGAAGATGAAAGAAATATTAGGCAGAGATTCATCAACCCATCTAGGTGATGAGCCCAAGGTTTTAGAGAGCTTGCCTAGTTTTATAAACCCAAAGATTTGCACCATGTGGAATTTTCTAAAAGAATTTTCACCATATAGTAAGATAGAGGTGGGCATAAACCCCATTCATTCATCTGGGAGAAATACCTTTAGATTTATATCACTCTGAGGAAACATATTAAAATTTCATATTTCTTTCTGGAGTCTTATTCCTAACTGAGTTAGTGAACCTGTCATCTGTATATAAAGACTACTTTCAAGGAGAATGAAAAATGGTTCTCTTCTATAATCAGGAACTCACCTCTGTATCCTCCCTAGTAACATCAGCCGTTGTGACTTGGGCTCCCTAGCAACCACGTCTTTCTAGATCAGATAGCTTTATTTGAAACAATCTTCACTGGATAAAAGGAAGTATAAAAAGTCCACATAAAAATAAAAATAAAACATGAAATGTCCATGATGATAAGTGCAGTCGACACTTTCTTGGGATGCAAAATAATTTTCCATGTATAATTTTAATAAAAAAAAAATAAAAGTAAAAGCCCGTGGATTTGTCAGAGAGCTGAATATATTGTATTTTATCAGGTGAGAACTTTGTTCCTTCCACATATTATGCCAAAAGAACAGTAATATAAGAAGGGACAATTCTGCCCAAACTAGAAAGTTTAAAAAAGCAACATATCAAACATTTCATGAGAGTTTTGTGTTACTAAACACAATTTTGATGCAATAGTCTGTACTTTTGAGTCTTTCTGCCCTGCAGCCTCTGGCTAATTTCTATATTGAGTTGGTTCTCAGAGCCAAAGGTCTGACAGAACATAGGAAAGTTTAAGCAAACAGTTCACTTTATTTGAAACGGATTTACTACTGTCATCAGGAACACCATGTCCCTTATGGCCTCATTTTATGGCCCTTGTACCTGATGGGCTGGTTCATGACAAACTCATTCCTCGTCAGTGCCCATTACCTGCCTAAGCCTTCCCCATGGGCCCTCCATGCAACCTCCATACAGGATCTCACTTTGAAACCAGTATTCTCTCAGCCAAAAGCAGTGATCTCAAATAGCCAAACTTCATTTTCTAATCACCAACAGAATGACTGATGTTCATATCTGAATGAAAAAAATACCCTCCAAAATAATATTTTACAGAAATGATTGATATTCTAAACTAGGACATATTTCACATGCATATTAAGCAAATATATGATTATATATCATATATTATGCCTTAAAATCTTACTCCATACATAAAGATATGGTATCTTAAGGAAATATGTTTTAAATAAAAGCAATAATAATAATAAGGTGTTTACAAATATATAGCATCCTAAACTTCTAAAACTATTATTATCCCCATCTTCTAAACAATGAAAACTGAGACAGTGATTTGTTAAATGTCCCATAGTAAATTAGGGACAAGACAGAACAAGAACAAAGGTCTCCTACCTATAAGCTCAGGACACTGAGGCAAATTCTGGGTCTTTCTGAATTAGCATAGACCAGAGCAGAAAACCCTCTTTCTTCATGGTGCTTCAGTATTTCCAGGTCCCAAGTGAGTCCCGTATCAGTTCATGTTCTTTCTTCCCTTTCAGGCCAATGATTTGCTCCCAAATCATAGAAAAAGGAAGAAAGACCATGCTGATTTAAATGTCTGGCTTTGTAGCTCTATTTGCAAGGGAAGAAGAACAGTGCAATCATAAGATATATGGAACCAACAAGACATTTAACTATGGACCCAACAATTTAGACAACACTTAATTACTCAACACTTTACTTCTAGGCACTTTTCTAGACATTTGGCAAACAAAACAAAAAGAACAGACAACAGTATCATCCCTCATGGAGCACAAATTCTAGGAAGAGGAGATGAAATATAACAGAAATATATAGAAGAATATTAGATTATGATAAATCCGGCGGGATAAAAACAGGGCAGAATAGGGAGTTTGGGAATACTGGGTAGTGGGTGGGAGTGGGGTGTTCAGGATATAGAACAATGGATCGTGCACAGTACCCCCACCTCAAGAGAATTTAGTAGAATCTAATGAAGGAAAGAATAAGAGATTGCCTTTTTAAAACTAATTTTTTTTAATTTATATAATAAAATTGACTATATATTGACAATAAAAAAGAAATGATCTCCCAGTAAGTTGAGTTGAAGACTTTAAAGAAGCAAAGGAATAGATGGCTGCTACTCCTATTGAAGACACTCTACCTTCAGATAGCTACAGAATCTCTTTCTCTGGTGTCATTTGCAGAACTTCCCAACTCAGATATCCCTCATTTCCATCCCAGTCTTTGCCCCAAACCAAGTATCTGACATTCCTGCAACAGAAAAACCCCCTCACATCGTCTCTAGATTTTAGGCTTCTCTGGTACTAGATCCATATAAAATAGCTTATAAAATCAGAATAGGTTGCAGTGTATATATATATATATGCATGCACACACACACATACATATGTGTGTGTGTATATAAACACACAGTATATGCTGTGTGTGTGTGTGTGTGTGTGTGTGTGTGTACCTTTGAACAACACAAGGATTGGGGCACGGACCACTGCACAGTTCAAAATCCAAATACAACTTTTGACTTCCCCAAAACTCAACTACTATAATAACCCACTGTTGACAAGAAGCCTAACTAATAATATGAATAGTCAATTAAAATATATTTTGTATGTTATATGTATTATATACTGTATTCTTACAAGGGTAAGCTAGAAAAAAGAAAATGTCATTTAAGAAAATCTTAAGAGGGGCGCCTGGGTGGCTCAGTGGGTTAGGCCTCTGCCTTTGGCTTGGGTCGTAATCTCAGGGTCCTGAGATCAAGCCCCACATTGGGCTCTCTGCTCAGTGGAGAGCCTGCGTCCCCCCTCTCTCTCTGCCTGCCTCTCTGTCTGCTTGTGATCTCTCTTTCTGTCAAATAAATAAATGAAATCTTTAAAAAAAAGAAAATCTTAAGAGAAAATACATTTACAGCACAATATTGTATTTATTGAAAAAACGTTGTGTGTAAGTGGACCCATGCAGTTCAGACTCATGTTCAAGGATCAACTGTAGACACACACACACACACACACACACTAATATCTTTTCAGTTCCTTAGCATCTTTATCTAGATGCATTATTAGAAATTTAGTAAATGTTGATAATCTATTCATTGCCCTAAGTATGTCTGAAATTCAATTTAGCTATTAAAACATTTGGGATAATTTATCCCCATTTCACTTTATTCTACAGAAAAATGATCAAAATACTGAAAGTGTTAGGAAGAGAATAATTTTAGAATATTTTAAAAACTATTTCTAAGTCTGTTCTTCAATAACCATAAATGAATTTTTTAAAGATAAAAAATTCAGTAAGAAGAGAAAACTCCATTTGCTTCATATCTATAGCAGAACTCAATCAGATTACTTGGATTTGGTCAAGATTTCTACTTGATTAACATTTTATGATTCATTTAAAATGTCATGTAAATTGTAGAGTATCACTGAGCCAAGCCAGACTTGATATTATATCTGACAAAGCCTAATTTGGTTTGTTTTCATTTCTGTGGTGTACACTAAAGCAAAAAATGAATTACATGTAAACTATGATTAAAAATTTGTTATCAAAAGAGTTACCATCATTTTGCTTTAAGCCTGTTTATCGGAGTATAATCTCATTCTCTTAACTTTCAAGGAAAAGAGGCAAGTATCTCAGTTAATTACTGTTTCATTGCTAGGACCCCAGAGCAAGCACAGTTAAAGTGTTCAATGTTGCAAAGTAATTGGCAAGAACTTAGAAGAACCAGGACATATAAATTTGCACTAACAACTTAAGCTAATTGGGAAAATGGAAATAAATACAAGAATTTAGTGATTATCCAGCACTGAGATAAAAAGAGTGGCTGACAGTGAGCACTATCCAAGAACACAAGTTCAACTAAAATTGTAATAGTTATGAGACACTTTAATTGGGATTTCAAATGAAATAATGTGCTCAGATGGCCTGTGTTTAATCACTGTGCACATGTACCTGAGAGGAAAATATCTGTTTCAACAAAGGACCACAGCAAGTAGCAGTTCTTTATGTCTTCACTTCTTCTAAAATACACACCAATAAAACAGAGGAATCTCTTTGTGAATGCAAAAAAAAAAAAAAAAAAGGCCTCAAAACATTATGTGTTACACAAATTGAAAACCTGACACTGTTGCATGAAAGAAAGAAAGAAAGTAAGTAAGAGGAACGAAGGAAGGAAGGAAGGAAGGAAGAAAAATTTCCCCACTATGTAGCCCATCACCTGAGTGATGTCTATTATAGGGAGATGTTTCTACCTAGGTGGTAATCAAATGTGCATATGCTTACCAAAGGCCAAAACACTGTAGATCACCGGCATTCCTCTAAATGTTATCACAAATTGTTGTTGTTATTGTTGTTATAGCTTAGTTTACTGAGGTCATTGAGCAGAACACATACTCTCCAGAACACAGGGGGTTTTGAGGGGAGGGGGGAGGTGAATTTCTTCCTTGCAAAGTTCAGCCACAGCAAATCATTTTTTTTTTTTTTTAAAGTTCTTCGTTGAAACCTTTGAGGTGGAGTCTAGTAATCAACTGAAACAGATGCTGTGCAGTAGGGAAAGGAGGGTGCAATGAGGCAGTAAGTGTTTACAAGGTAAACACCGCATCAGGATGGTAGGTACACACTGCTCATTTGAAGGTAGCTCTGTGGCACCATTATACATGAGGCAAATGAAGCAGAGAATTCACACACACACTGCCAGTATCTTAACTTTGTATTTTCCTTATTTAAATACATGTCAGTAACGTACTTATCCCAGCTCTCAATCCCATCCGCAGCCCCTTTACTTCTCTCCCCAATCCCAGTGATGTGCTAGAGCTGGCTAATGAGAGACAATGGTGGCAATAAAGTCTTCAGGATCTGATCCCTTCTCCCCTTCCAGGCTCATTGTCCATGGCTTACCCACCTCCTCAGTGTTCCCAATATCCCATGGGAATAGGAATTGCTATTCCCATTCTTAGATCCTTCCCATGTTTATGTGACTCTCTCTTCCAAGAACAACCCTGACTGGCTAATATCTACTCATCCAAGTCCCGGTTCAGCTGCCATCCCCTCCATGAAGTCCCCTCAGTTTCTACTCATAAGGAATGGTTTAGAGTTAGGAGAGATATGCTTGAAAAAGGCAGTGTTGCCACTTAGTAGGGATATAACTTCTGTTCATGGGATGACTCATTTCCTCATTTGTAAAATGAGAATATTAATATGTGTTTACCACTGTCAGCTGCCTCTCAAGGTTATCAGTAAAATTAAATCTTTGTACAAAATAAATATCCATACACTGCTGTGATAATTAATACCACCTGATCTTTCAGAAGTCTTTGTCATAGTTTTATAACAGTGTTTCTTAGATCATATAATAATTGTTCGCTTGTCAGTCTCCTCAGCTAGAAACACCCTGCTCAGCTTTAGATCTGAGCAGACCAGAAGGGTCCTGACACACAGTATGTGATCAACACATGTGTGCTTTATTAATGTATGAACAGTAAAGCAATTAATAATCCACTGGTCATATTTAATGTGCTTTATAATAGTGTGCTTTAAAATATTCTCAGTTGAGCCATTCAAATATGGCTCTTTCTTATTATATGGATGAAATGAAAATAGAAAAGTGTATTTCCATGGAACAATGGTCCAGAAATCAGTGGTACCCATTATTTGTAGAAGCAGAGATGAAGGCAGTTCTGAAAATAGGAAACTATAAATAGAAAGATATAAGAGAAGATACAAGGAAGGTGCAAGAAAGGATCTGTCTTGAGGGAAACTGAGTCTCACTGAATGTTGAGTCCATCAGCCAGAACATGTGGTAGACTGCACATAGAAGAAGGGGTCACAGTCAAAATTTATAAACAGAAAGACACAAAACATCACAGAAGAATCTGCTGATGAAAAAAGAGTATAACTGCAGGTAAAGAGTTGCAGGTAAAAAGCAACCTAAGATTGTTTTAAACATCACAAGAAACAAAGGAAAATACATAATCCGTAAAGCAAAATCAAGATTTAAAAAGCAGCTAAACATTGGTGCAAAATGTACAATCGTGCAAAAAACAAACAAACAAACAAACAACAAAAAAAAAAAACTTAGTGGATGGATTCAAGAACAGCCTGGGCACAGGTAAGGAAAGAATTTGAGGACAGACACGAAAAAAAGAATGGTCTAACCCACACCTGCAATCCCTGAATTCAAAGATCATGGCACAAACTCAGTACTTAGAAGGCCCTTGGATACCCAAGATACTGAAAGCAAGGTAAAAAGGTAATAAATTCTTCAGTCAGATTGTTTCTAACACCATGTACTACTATATATTCAGCAGCTACCAAGTTCTTTATTTTTTCTTGGGCAGAGCTATATGAATGATTCTCATGATATTTTCTATGAGACAGTTCTCCATATTTTGCCTAATATTAATATATACCACAGTGGTATATATAGTGATTACAGAAATTCTTTCAGAATTGAGGGAGGGTTCATGGTTGAGGCAGGACTTCCCCTCAAAATACCATACACTGAACATAACACAGAAATTTTAGGCAGCCATGCAAGTCATCTCTACCTCTGTGATTTATAGCTTAAATTATGATTATAGTTTTATACCTTCAGTATTAGTTAAATAATGATTACATGTAAACCTGGCTTTTCCTACTGGAGTGATTTTCAAACACACATGCTAAAAGGATTTTCATTTATTTTCCTAGACAACAAATAAAATTGGAGGGTAATCATAAACTGGCATCTGTGATTTTCTTCATTAGCCAGCAGGAGAGTCTGTGGGTAGTCATTGGGTCTTTCCATGTGGGAGGCCAAGATTCAGACTAATTTCCTGGCTGCAGATCAAAGTTGTGTACCCAACTTGTGGATGGTGGTACCAGTTCTTTAACAAAAAGTGCTGAGAGCAGCTCAGCTCTCAGGAGAAGCTTACCCCTCAGGAGCAAATTTTGGGGAACATAGATTGAACCAAAATGCCAAAATGGCAAAGATAGACACAGAAAGATCCTGTCTCAAAGATAACAATGAGGGAGGGTCTGATTGCAGTCCTTTTCCTACAGATATCAGAAACGCCTTTCCTATGAATGTGACATTAGAGAGAACAGATATTTTATATCATCTAACATCAGGTGCAAAAGGAAGTATAGTAGGGAAATGCTCTCCAAGACTAAATATGGTGAAAAATAAGAGCTCCTTGGATTTAGGGAGCATGATTCCAATTAGGATTCCATTTTACATTCTCTACTTCCCTGTGGAGAGGTGGAGCTTCTTAATTGTCATCATTTTATGGAGAAAGAAGCGGAGAAACCTAGTGGTTAAGAGACACGCTTCAAGTTGCCCAATGAATGGACCTAATAGCGTCTTTTCATTTCACCATTAATGCAGTTGTTTTGAATAGCCCTTGCTGTTAGGGAGGACTGTAGGCACAGGAAGAAAACATACCATTGCAAGAGTGTTCTCAGCAGGAATCATGATAGTCTCATTCTCTCTATGCCCAGATCTGTACTCATCATCTTCCTACCAGTGTCCGCCATCCATCAAGCCGCTCGACCTTGACCCCTCTTTCTTCCTCACTTTCAATCTAGTACTAAATAAATTTTAGCAAGTCTACCTCCTAAATGCCCCTCAATACTTCAATCAACAACCCCCACACCAGCCCCGCTACCATCACAGCTAGACCTCCATTACTTCCTGCCTGGATTACAGGTTCCCACTCTGCAAACTTGCCCTCTCCAATCTATTCCTTCCTCTCTCGTGACAGTAATTTTTCTAAAACCACATCTGGTCAGGACTGCAGCCTGCCATGTCCCCTTCAATTGTTTTTCAATGACTTCAGTGTGATATGTATCGAACTTCTGAAGTGGCTTAAAAGGTCTTTTTTAATCTGGCCCTAGTTTCTATCCAGTCTCATCTTGCATGCCTGCCATTTTATTTCATCTGTCCCACATGCTTTCATCCTTCAGAGTCATGCCCATGCTGTTCCTGCAACCATGAGCACTCCTCCTTTCCTTACCACTTACACCAGGAAACATCTATTTACACTTCAAATCTCTTAGCTGTCATTTTGCCTGGGAAACCCTGTCATGGTGTATGTGCTGGAACTTGCCTGTGTTCCCCACCGGACTATATACACTGTGAGGGTGAGGTACATGTCTGACATACTCACTTCTGAAACTCTAGGGCCTTGCAGTGCCCATGAAATATTTTTCTTTATATAGTTTTAACTTCTATGAAAATAAAAAATAGTTACGACATATCTAAATCATAAGTAACAACCTCAATAACACTTCACAAATTGAACACACTCCGTATGCAACACCCAGATTAAGAAATAGAACATTGCATGCTCACCAGAAGTCCCCCATTGTGCCCAGTCCAGTCTATACATCCCCATGGGTAATCACAATCCTGACTTTAGATTAATTTTTATTTGCTTTTACTTTATATAAATTATATAGCACATTGCTTTTATGTATGGATTCTCTTCTTCAACTTTATGTTAGTGAGATACATCCACAGTGTTCTAGGTGGCTATAGACTGACCATTCATTCTCCTTACACTAGTGTCCAGTAAATATTTATTAAATAAAGATAATGAATGAAATTATAATCACAAAAATCCAGAAGAGGAAATAAATCTCTACATGTTGTGGAATGAAGGAAATGGACCAACACTCCAGTCTTCAAACTGAGTCTTCTAATACCAGGAGGTATACCACTTGGTTCAATGTGTCGCACCACTCTCCCCCCATTTCATAATAGTAAATTGAAACATCAGCAACAATGAGACCAATCACTCTTTTTCTTTGCTTTATTTTTAAGGTGTGTCACCACCATAATCAGAATCACAGAGCCAGGTGCAAAGGGCAGCATTTAAATTATACGATGATGACTGGAACACAACCTTCCTGTATATTAAAAACCAGCAATACGGACATTAAGTACTGAGTGACTTCCTGCTTTTCATGCTTTACAGTATCCCTTTTCATATGCCAAATGATCTGTGAATTCCATCTGTCAGGATTTAGGGATGCACAAGACAAGGAAAGGAAGCAGCAAATTGGAACATGATAGAAAGGGGACAGAACATGGAGTCAGAGAGTGGAAGTGTGAAAGCATGGTGGGGGGGTGGGGGGGAATCTAGGAAGCATTGCCATGGCTCTTAACTCTGGCTTCAAATGAAAATCACTTGGAGAAAACACTGGTGGCTAGCTCAATCCCAGACCAGTTATTTCAGGATCACTGTGGGTGGGGTTTTGGCATCAGTATTTTTTCAAAGCTTCCCAGGTGGTTCTCACATGCAACCAGGTTTGAGAGCCACTGGTTTAAAACAAGGACCAGAGTGAAACAATAAACAGACACACCTGCAGTTGTTCTCAAACTTTATTATGGGGAAAATGTCACCTGGACAGTTTGTTTAAATTGTAGATCCTCTCAAACCCACTCCACACAACCCCCAGAAGACCAGATTCAGTTGGTCTGATGAACTCTAGGAATCCACATTTGTAACAAGCTCCCAGTGATCCCAAGGCAAGAGACGCTTTGGGGAAGAGATGGCTGATGAGGATGAAGGAGCAGAGAGGTAGAGCTGAGGATAAGGACCTCTTCCTCACCTTTCTCCAGAGTGAGTGCACTAAACTGAGTCCTGAAAGAGGTAACAGATTTTTTTTTCTCTAAAATGATGTTTGGTATAGAATAACAGAAAATACTTACTAAAATTTCATTCACCTTTAAATTTAAATCTTTCTGAAAGTATTTGAATATTATTGAATGGGCTCCAGTTATGTGTTCATCTTCCCTTACCCAGTAGCAAGCCCACCATGCTGGTTTGGAAAGAACATTATTTGAACAGAAGAGGTCTGTAACCATGAGTGTGCTTTCATATGATGATCATCTGATACTTAAGCAGCTTTTAAAATTAAGGAAGCCAGTAGTACAGGACTTGATTTGAATGACCAAATAGGGAAGGTGCATTAAATGGACTGTGAAGTTCCTTTCATTATGAGAAATGAAGGATTCAATTCGGGAACATCAGGGGTTTTTTTCCCCCCTTAACACCTGTTAAATCATCTTTGGTATTGGATCATCTTCTTCTACATTCCACGAGATTGAAATGTAAAATGTATTACAGAAAGTAACTATGACCCAAGAGACAGTCAACAGAATTTGAGTGATGTGTATATTCTTGAGCATGCCCTATCAGTCTGGACCTGTGGATGAATCAGCTTGCCTACAGCTGTGTGATCTTCAGCATGTTGCTTGGCCTTTCTGGACCACAGTTTCCTTGCTTGTAAAATGAAGCTGCTGATAATAGCTCCATTTACTGTGCTCCTGTGTATTAACATTTTTGTGCCTACCTTCCTGTATACAGTAACTGTATGTGCTATTATTATCCCATTGTATAGATGAGGAAACCGAGACTCCAAGAGGTTAGGTAACTAACCAAACGTCAAGCTCCTAAGTGGCAGAATAAGAAGCCATTTTCACTATCCTTGAAGTTTCTAGAATTTAGGGCCCATGACTTGCTCACCATTGCATCCGTTGAGTCTAGCATGTTTAGTACAGTGCCTGGCACAGAACAGGAGTTCAGTAATCACTTCTTAAGTCAGTGAATCAAACTAGCTCTAGAACCATGTTCTCTACACCTCCAATTATTTTATTATATATGCATCAAGAAGTGGACACTGGTATTAATATCCCCAAACAAATTCTATAACTCAATATTGGGAACAGTTGAAAACTTCAGTATTTTGTTTCAGGGGAGTTGAAGGAGGATTTGCAGAGTGGCTGGGTGGTGGGATTCCACAGTAACCAGAGAACAGGCCAGAACAGAGTCTAGGGTACTCCCTGCCTTTTTAATTTTGTGATGTTTAAGGTCAGTTAACTCTCTCAATTTCTTTATCTTTGAGAGCCAATGTGAATCCAGTGATCCCCGTGGTTCATTCAAATGCAAACTTCTATTGCATATACTCCTATATATAGAGAGATCTCTCTCTCTCTCTCTATCTCTCTCTCTCTCTCTCTCTCTCTATATATATATATATAAAGGCCTTCTTATTTTAAATATCCTCCAACATTCACTTACCTAGGGGAAAATCCAACTATCTAATTTGTGCAGGAGTGTCTGTAAATGGAGTTGACTATTCAGACCTTTTGCCTATCGCATTTATTCAAGGATCTGCAGCCTTCTATCTTTAGTCTGTGGCTAGTCTCTTTTTCAGATGACAAGGAGGGACAAATCAAATATATTCAGAGTGAGCAAAATAATTCTATTTCACTCAACACTCCTTGAGTTTTCTTCTACCTTCTACCATGATCAGCCTGTATAGCATTTAGAAAACTGTAGAAAACTCTATGTGAATAAGAGCTCTGCTAGATAACATGTTCAGGAAATGGAAAGAACCTGTGAGGCAAAAATCATTCTAGATTCAGAATGTTACCTTTAACAGTTATGGTCATGGGGCCATAATTCTTTTTTTTTTTTTTTAAGATTTATTTATTTACTTTGAGAGAAAGAGAGAAAAGACAGGGAGAGGGGCAGAGGGAGAGAATCTCAAGCAGATGGAGCATGGAGCCTAACGTGTGGTTCCATCTCACAACCTCTGAGCTTATGACCTGAGCTGAAACTAAGAGTCACATGCCTAATCAACTGAGCCACCCAGGTACCCCAGATAATTCTTAGACCAGCCAGATAAATACAAATGTGAACCTGGAGATGCCTGCAAACTACCTAGGGAAGGAAAATGTAAACCAAACTTAGGTCGGAGGTAAGTCTTTTGCAATCTGATTTCAAGAGGTAGCAAGTACTTCCCTATTATCTTTTCTATCACAGCCTGTTCTTTTTCATTCCACTTCTCTCAGCCTTTCAGTTAATCTGCATTGTATTCTTGCTATGAGGGTAAGATGGTATAGGAAAAAAGCAATGAAAAGGGATTTAACTTTTTTTGAGAGGGGGGACACACATACAAAGTCTCAAGTGGCATAAAATAATGCTGATACTAAAACCTCAGACTTGGAAAACAGACAAATCTGGCTTATAATTCCAGCTTCCCTAGCTGTGCAAACCTGGGCAAGGTATTTAATGTCTTTGAGTTAGTGTCTTTCAATTCTGGAATAAATAAACGATCGTTGATGATACCTACTTAATGAACCGGCTACAATGACTGAGATGATTGTGTAAAAAGTTATATACTTGATCTTTTAAAAAAATTATAGGTGTATGAGATGATGAGAGAGGAAGAAGTAATCCATTTTAATGGGGCTCTGGTACAGACTTTCTGGGTTCTTAATATGTGCTACTACCCTTGATGCCAAAAAGTACTCCTTCTTAAAACTTGGTTTTGCTGATATTACAGTAGACTGACTCATTGTTTATATCTCACTCTTGCTGCAAAGCCCTCGGGTTTTTTGTTGGCTCCTCTCTCTGTCTTCCTCCCCAGGTTCTAGTCCTGGAGTCCTGACTCTCTTGTCTTGACCTTATTCCCTTTCATGGGTCAACTGCCACATCTGTGCTGCTGACCCCTTCATCTCTATCTTCTGAGCTGAGTGTACCTCCAAACTAGAAGAGCAGAGCACACAAAAGTCAGATGCTGCAAGGGTTATAAGAAGCTCCAGGGAACAAGGTGCTGGGATCAAAGGAGATTATGCTGAGTGAAATAAGTCAAGCAGAGAGAGTCAATTATAATATGGTTTCACTTACTTGTGGAGCATAAGAAATAACACCGGAGGACATGGGGAGATAGAGAGGAGAAGTGAGTTGGGGGAAATTGGAGGGGGAGATGAACCATGAAGACTGTGGACTCTTAGAAACAAACTGAGGGTTTGGGAAGGGATGGGGGATGGGGGGATGGATGAACCTGGTGGTGGGTATTAAGAAGGGCACGTATTGCATGGAGCACTGGGTGTGGTTCATAAACAATGAATGCTGGAACACTGAAAAAACAAAATAAATAAAACCAGATTCTGCTCATCCCCCCCAAAAAAGGGAGAGAATTTTTGAGCTCTTCTCAAGCACAGGTCTTTTTTGCTAAGGCCTACCTCACATGTCAACTTCCCTGGGCTTGGAGGAAGCACTGCCATGAAAGTCTTCCCAAAGCATTGCTTTTATTAGATTTTGTTCCTACTACAAGATTCCCCTATAACCTTGTATCTCAAACACAAGCTTCTCTGCAGGGGCCACTTCTGTGTACTCATCCATCTCCCCACAGCTACTCTCACCACACCATCAACTTGCTGACAAATTTGGTAACATGTTTATTCCAAGGTAATAACACATGTAAAAGTGCCTAGCACCTGGTCAGGCACATAAAAAGTATTCAATAACCACTCATATATCAACCACAGCTTGATTGTTAGGGACTAAAAGGACCAGTTTTTCAGCTGTGTGATCATACATGTGCATGCGGGTTGGGTTTTGACATTTCCATGTGTTAACTCCACATGTTCACTATTCCTTCCCACAGAAGCCTGGAGAAAGAGACTTCTTTGCAGGGAAGACTTCTGACTTCCCAATGCAAAAATCTCTAGACACAGGCTACCCTTAGAGCCAGAGGAGAAAACAACTGTAGCTAAGTTGTAGGTGAGGATGTAGAATATTTATAGAGTGTTATATACTGCCTGAATGAAAAGTCATGAGAACAAGCAATATTCTAAACAGTGACTTGCTTCTTTTGATAGAAACAGAAAAAGTATTATTGTTCAGTTGAATCTGGGCCTTTGGGTGGGAAGGACACTGAGATTTATGCTTCCCTAAGAATTATACATTCTCAAATTGCAAATACGAAGACCAGATGGCATGCTGAAAGGGAGAATTCATCCTTTCACTGATCCACAAATATTTATTGAAATCATGCTATCGCCAGAGAGCATAGCATAGTTTCCTGCCCAAAACTAATTACCTGGAGGTATTCATGAATAAACATATGGCTATTATGTGATATCTATTGTTTGACCTACCAAACTCTGTTCTGAGCATGTTATTACCTAATTTCTCTCTTATTATATTGAAATATTATATTACAGTATAACATGATATTATAATATTATATTATAATATAATATTACAATGTAACATGTTGATGGCAGAGATCATATCTTACTGGTCTGTGTATCCCTGTCAGTTAACACAAAGTTGACGCAGAATAGGTTCTTCATGACGATTTATTCAGGAAGAGAATGAGAGTATGCAGGCAAGAACACCATTCAGCCGATTGTTGCAGTGAATCAAGTGAGATAGGAGGGCTGGAATGGAGGTTGTAGCATTGGGAATGGACACAAAAGACATTGCAGAAATAGGTTAAGTCCTGGAACATTTTCCAACATGATCATGAAAAGGCACAGTCTTGTTCCTCCTTCCTGAATTACAGGCCACCATAGTAAATAATGATTTAGGCTTCCTGGTCTGTGCATCTAACAAAGAAAACATGGATAGGGATAATGTTGTAGCCAAAACAGGAAATCTTTTATTCATTTGCTTTGGGTATGGATTCTTAGGTGCACACAGCACACACAAGTATGTGCATGTACACACATACACACACATGTACACACCCACCACCCATTCTTAATTTCTGGTTTTACTGTCAACTAAGAAAAAAATGCAAGAATAACAGGCCAAAAGACAAACAAACAATAGGAGCCAAAAGAAGCAAATGTATAACAAGTTTTTCAAAACAAATAAGTCCATAAGAAATAGTAATGATTAATAAAATATGCTTGTAGATGGTCATAATATAGTCACTGATCTAATATGTTCACCACCAGAAAAGAAAAAGCCTGGGTTGTCATCAAGAGTGGAAAAATGCGGGGCACCTGGGTGGTTCAGTGGGTTAAAGCCTCTCCCTTTGGCTCAGGTCATGATTCCAGGGTCCTGGGATCGAGCCCCGCATCGGGTTCTCTGCTCAGTGGAGAGCCTGCTTCCTCCTATTTCTCTCTGCCTGCCTCTCTGCCTACTTGTGATCTGTCTGTTAAATAAATAAAAATCTTAAAAAAAAAAAAAAGAGTGGAAAAATCCTACTAGAACGGCTAATATCCAACACCTTGAAATGCTGACAAGGATATGGAGCAACAGGTACTCTCATTTATGGCTAATGAGAATGAAAAATGGCACAGAAACTTCGGAAGACAGTCTGCCAGTTTCTTGCAAAACAACACACTCTTACCACATCATCCAGTAATTGCATTCCTTGGTATTTATGCAAATGAGTAAAAATTGTATGTCCACACAAATATTTATGGCCGCTTTATTCATAAATGCCAACACTTGAAAGCAACCAAGAAGCCCTTCACTATGTGGATGAATAGTGGTATATCTATACAAGAGAATATTATTCAGCAATTTGAAAAATTAACTTCAAGCCATAAAAACTAGAGGAAACTTAAATGCATATTATTAAGTAAAAGAACTCAATCTGAAAAAGGTTGTATAATTCCAACTATATGACACCCTGACAAGGCAAACTATGAAGACAGTAAAAGACCAGGAATTGCCAGGAGGAGGCACGGATAAATAGTTGGGATGCAGGGATAGATTTTTAAAGCAGTGAGACAGTTCTCTACGATACTACAACCACACATACATGTTAGTATATACTTGTCAAAATACATAAAATGTACAACTCAAAGAGTGAACTCTAAGCTCTGGACTTTAGTTAATAATGTATCACTATTTGCTCATCTACTTTATCAAATGTACCACATTCATATAAAATGTAAATAATAGAGGAATCTGTGGGCCAATTAGACAGGGGATATATAAAAACTCTGTTTAATTTTTCTGTAAACCTAAAACTGTTCTAAAAAATAAAGTCCATTAATTTTTGTTAAAGACAAGCAGTGTAAGTTCTACACTATATCACACTTTGTCCAAACACTACTTTAAACTGTTAGCAATCTGTCAATCAAGTATTGGTTACATAGATGAGGTGTGAGATAAAACACCAAAGGGAGTGTTCACAGGAAGGCCACCTCAGTGATTTGCAATAGCAGGAAGCATCTCCTATGTCTAAGCTGAAAAGACAAAGGGGAAGACACATATGACAACCCGGGGCTAGGGCGTAGAGAAACCTGGAACCCAATGGCCCATAGGACCTAAGGTGGCAGAGAAGGCACTGACACTGACATAAATGATACCTGGGGAAAGGAGATCATGCTTCTCCCTTCCACTCACCCCAGTCTTTTGTGAGTGCTGCTTAATAGCTAACCAAGCTGTAATTCGAGGCAGGCAATGGTACAGCAGGCATCTGCGCCCTGTAACACAGACCAGAAGGAGAGAAGGGAAAGGTCTGGAGAGCTCCGGCCACAAACCAAACTGGCTCTTTTAAGTAAAAGATTGAGTTCTTTTACTTAATAATATGCATTTAAGTTTCCTCTAGTTTTTATGGCTTGAAGTTAATTTTTCAAATTGCTGAATAATATTCTCTTGTATAGATATATATATAGATATCATCAGAAAAGAAAAAATAATAATTATGATAATTGTAATAAAACAAGGATGCTAGTGAATTGAATTAACCTGGTTTTAAAATATAGTAACCTTGGGGTGCCTGGGTGGCTCAGTGGGTTAAAGCCTCTACCTTCGGCTCGGGTCATGATCCCAGAGTCCTGGGATCGAGCCCCGCATCGGGCTCTCTGCTTAGCAGGGAGCCTGCTTCTTCCTCTCTCTTTCTCTGCCTGCCTCTCTGCCTACTGGTGATCTCTGTCTATCAAATAAATAAATAAAATCTTTTTAAAAATAAAATAAAATACAGTAACCTTGAAAGCACATTAGAAGAAGAAATTGATAAAATAGACATAACCAAAATTCAAAAAGTAGCAATAGTCCTTTACTAGAAAGATTATCACTTCTGCCCAGTTCCCATGACATTTCTTATATTATCTGCTCCCCACCAACTCTCAGTCCTAGGAAGGATAATTTCATTACATGCCATATGAGCCAACCAGATTCTCTCCTGGGAAATGGCAACCAGAGAGACTAGCTGAAGACCTTACATCTATAATAAGGAGAAGGGAAATGAGGAGGTATCTGACTTTTTAGCTCCCAGTGAAAAATCATGAGATGTACCCCCTCATTTATGCTACCTTGAATAGGTTTCTGCTTTTGCTAAGACATACCATCCCTAAGATTCAGATTGAAGTTTTTTCCTTTATGATTCCTGTGATAACATATATGAGATACATGAAAAGGAAATTTTATTATGATTTAATATTAAATACACCCAAAGAAACTCTCAGACTGCCCACATTACATATTTGTACTGGATACAGAATAATGGAGCTTGGAAATTGGTTGTAGTCGAAACAATGAGCTCAGGAGAACATACTGAGGTAAAAGTTAAGGTTACCCATTGTCCCACAACCAACAAAAACATCTTCTAAGCCAGTTATAAGAGAAAACACAGATGTAAGGATGATGTCCAAGCTGAAAAAAGATAAGTAGAAGATAGTCAAAGGCAATTAAAAAATCTAAGAAGCTCTACATCAGTCTTTCTCCATTATACCAGAGCTTAAAGAGGGCTATTTATAATAATTTTATACATATGTTTAATATATATAAATGTATTATAACTAATTTATAATGAGTTCAATAGGAGATTTTTCCCCATATTTTTATATTTTAAAATATTTTTCTTCGTCTACAAAGAAATTCTAGAGTCAAGGAGGAATAATTGAGCCCTCAGCACCTGTCAGGTGGTACCAATTGTTTACACAAATATACATATGCACAGGCATAAAGCAGCGTATGCTCTAGAAATTCAGGCATATTGACTAAAGTGCTAGAAGGGTTTTCATTTTATTTCATTTGGGCATAGAATATGGCCCTTCTATTTAATATTAAATTCTCCATAGCCATAAAATGGCATACTGTATGTACATTGTAGCAAAATATATTGCATTTTACTTTTGAGCACCCACGTGTTAATAGTTACTAGAACTAGTTACTAGAACTATTTGAAACAGTGGATGCACCATTGACAAATCATACACACACACACACACACACACACACACAGTGGATTCAGCACAATTATTGAAAAGTTCACCATCTATTGCTGTTTTAGTTTGACAGACTGACACTTAGGTACACACAGCATACACAAGTATGTGCATGTACACACATACACACACATGCACACACATCCACCACCCATTCTTAATGAGTCACATCAGGAGAAATCCTGTGTGCAACAAATGGCTCTCTTGTACAGTGGTTTCCAAATGTAGGTGGTAAGAATTCTACCTAATAGATCGAGAGGAGCCTGGTTAGGGACTACTGGCTCAGAGTGTCTTCTGGCTGTGGGCTAATTAATAGCAACCCTATTAAACAGGAAATTATAGAATTACCAGAAAATATCAGCTACTACAAAAATAAAGTTTAACATGACTATGAGTCAAACAATAGCTTCACTCTCTTCCTGACTACATAAATATTTTGAGGTAACTAAAGTGCTGTTTATAAACAGTATAAGAGCTTATACTTAGGTTGACAGACCTAGAGATCATGTGTACGCTCATTTTATAGATGAGGGAATAAAGTTCTAGAAACTTTTGAAATGAACACATGTTTTGAGTATCAAGCTGACCATAATATATCCTAGAACTGAGCGTCTTCAAATATGCACAAGTCTGTTTATATCTAAAAGAAGGAATGTTCTTTATATCCAGTGAAAATCAGCCATAGCTCCTCCACCACTTACCAGATTCAAGAGCTGTTATGGGAAGAGCATACATTAATAGGAAACTCTCCTTTTTACCCTCCAGTTATATAGAAAGTTCCTAAAAGAACACTTGTAAAGTATTATTCCTTTAAAAACTATATTGCTTTAATCAATCAGATTATACATTTATCACTTTCCTTTTGCTAACAGAAGAAAAACACCCAGTTAGAATTGTTCTTTCTAGAAGATCTTAATATAGAAGTTTTGGAGTTGAAGACTCTTTTTTATACTATCTGTATTGCATTTTTACATAACACTATTTTTAGAATAGCATAGTATTCTATAGTCTGCTAGGTATTTAAATCATCTTTCAACAGATGTCATTTTAAAAGTCATAATTTTGTATACATTATCTCATCTGATCCCCCCCTCACACATAAAACCTTTGAAGTAGGATGATATTTTAATCTTCATATTTGCAGATGAGCAAAATGGAATTTCACAAAGCTAAAGAAAGTTAAACCAAGAGACTTTCAGAAATGAATAAATTATCAAGGCCTACATCAGAATCACTTGAGGGAAGGGACAATTAAATTCAGATTCCTAGGCACTCCCCCCAACATTTCTGAATCAGAATCTCTGGGAGCAGAGCCCAGGAACCACTGAGATAATCTAATCATTTTTAACTGTTTTCTAAGTCCTAGGATTCTTCAGGGACAGTTCAAAGACTGCTATAAGAGTGAAGAAAAATCTTAATTAGTATCCCAACTCAGCCTTAAGTTTTATAAGTAATAGGTTTCCATTTACAAACTCATTGGAAGGAAAATGGAATGGGTGTTCTGCTGTTTATTTATTTTTTTTAAAGATTTTATTTATTTATTTGACAGAGATCACAAGTAGGCAGAGAAGCAGGCAGAAAGGAAGGGAAACAGGCTCCCTGCTGAGCAGAGAGCCCCTGGAATCATGACCTGAGCCGAAGGCAGAGGCTTTAACCCACTGACCCACCCAGGTGCCCTGTTCTGCTGTTTAAAAAGAAAAAAAAGAAAGCAAAGCACCTGCATTTTTCAGATGAAGACTTTAGTCCCATGAAGGCCCAAGGTCAAACAGCTTGTCAGGACAAAACCAGGTTCTGACACTCTGATGCCGGTTCCAGGGTTTTTCCATTACACCACAGTGAATCTTCCTGCTATAGAAATGTTCCTGGGTCAGAGCCTCTACTGTTGCAGATTTACAAATACCAGGTGCATTCATATAATACAAAATTAACAGTTCAATGGAGCTTTTTTCAAACTATAATATTATGGTTTCCACATGAACCACTTGGTTAATCAGGCAGACTGTAGAAACTTAAAAGCAGGTAGACTAGGACGTGATGGTTTGGATCCCTGACCTCCATTGCTCCACTGATGGAAGCCCCCTACTCTAGAAGGAGCTTGGTCTCTTGTATCTCTCCAGTCACCTATTTCCCTTGCAGCTCTACGCCTTTGAAAGCACAAAGTGGAGAGGGCAGGACCTTTTCTTCTTAATCTCCTGCATTCATTTACTACAACCTGTTTGGAACAACATGATGCATGAGTTCCAGTTGCATAGTCACAATTACACCAGGAACGAGTACGGTGTTCAGGTTAAAAACAAACAAACAAAAACAAAACAAAAACAAAAACAAAAATACCATGCATTGTCTACCCCACCCCAAACCCAATGAAACCGTAAATAGAAATTCCTTAGATGTTGTGATGTGTAGCAACTGGATATTTTGAGATTTATGCAATATGTCTGGGTTATATAAAAATACTGTAATATACTACATGTCCTCACTGGCACTTACCTAAAACCAGGTGCATCATAGTGGAAATCACTGCAACCTGTTGGTGGGTATGTTTTGTTCTCCATGGATAAGGTAGAGATGAACAATCACAATGTACAGGGAGGTCAGAGAGATTGCAATAACCTAGTACACATTGAAGTCAGGAGGGAGATGAGGCTTCACATAACTGAGGGAATCTGTTAGAAGGGAGAAGGGAGCCAGAACAGACACCGAGTAAGTAGCTAAGACTGGTATGGATGAGTGAGATCAGAAGGAGCAGTTCAGTTCTCAATGACTTTCTTCTTCTGATTCCAGACCACAGGTGTCCCAGTAAACCTCCATTGCTTGGGTTTTAGAGCAGTTCTCTGTTCCTTTCAATCAAAGCAAAAATGCCTGACTAAATACTCAGCAAGAAAAAGGAAATAGCAGAAAACATTGAATTTGTGTTTTATTTCAGAAAGAACATTTAATTTGAAAACTCCTGACTTTACAGCATTCAAATGATCCACCCAAATATAAGTTTGTATGTGTGGTTCTGTTATTGTATATATTTGCGATGTTCTTAAAAGAAAAATTGGGGCTAGCTGATATGAGAAAATTGGGGCTATAATGTTTATTGGTACTTTCAATTAATACATTAAAAATTAAATGGCCCAACATTTTTAAATTATTCAACTATTCTATGATTTTATTCCATTTAAATGAAGAATTTAATTTAAAGAAAGTTACCAATTCAGCAAGTTGAGAGTTAAATGAAAGCTAAGAAGTTTGTGAGTTTTTACTATTTTTTTCTTCTATAACTTTCTACTAATCTGATGTATCTCGAAAAAGAGTCTGCCCAAATTTTTCAAAATAAAATTACCTCCACCTTCAACCATGCTTTTTTCAAGCATGGATAATTTAAATCTAAAAGAGATTATTTCAAAGGCTTTGAATGACTGAAAGGAATGGCTTATAATGAAAATTACTTTCTCCTTCTTACACAGCATTGTATTGTAATATGGAATTCTTACTACTCAAATGAAGCTATTTCCTCATATACTCCTACACAAAATAGACTCTAAATAGGAGCCATTATGGTTCCAGGGGCTGAGCAGGCACAGGAGTCTGCTTCTAACATCCTACATGACCTAGACCATAGTCACCTAATCCACCTAGTTATCTGTTTATTTCTCTGGAAAACATGAAACTAGACTAAATCACTTGCCCTTTATGACATTAGATTGATATTTGTCCTTTTTAAAAAAATTTTATGGGAGCCTCTCTAAGATGAAAGCAACACTACATATATTGTGTAGAGTAGCTAAGCTTTGTAATTAACTGCATTCATTTTCTCTAACATGAGCATGGTAGGAGCAAACTGCTTGAAGAACCACTAGAAAATGATCCTCTACCTATTAAGTAAGGACTATTTTACTAAATAATCTCTAAGATCATTTTCTGCACAAAAATGTTATGATTCTAATTCTAAATCGACTAGGTGCACTGTTGCTGTTCCTAACAAGTGATACATGAGGTAGAAATTACAGTTATGATCCACTTTGATCCACTGAATGTTGCAGGAAAGATTTTCCATAGCTGATAAGATGGCAAATAGCATGCTTGATGGCTCTCTCATCTGAACATTAACCTAGAGCTACACCAACATACAATATAAATGGGATAGAGTGTAGAGTTGTAATGATAAAACAGAAGTAGCTGTAGGTATTCAAGTAGTCATTTAGTTCAGGAAGAGATAAGATTCAGAAACTTAAAAACGAATAAGAAAAATAAATTTAGGTGTAATCTCTCAAAGATAGGTGTAATCTCTCAAAGAATAAAAACAGGGGTGCCTGGGTGGCTCAGTGGGTTAAATCCCCTTCCTTTTGGCTCAGGTCATGATCCCAGGGTCCTGGGATCCAGCCCCACATTGGGCTCTCTGCCCAGCAGGGAGTCTGCTTCCCTTCCTCTCTCTCTGCCTGCCTCTCTGCCTACTTGTGATCTCTGTCTGTCAAATAAATAAATAAAATCTTTAAAAAAAAGAATAAAGATAAAAGTATAATCTTAAAGTAAAAAAAAATGCAATAGCTAGAAGACAAGAAAGGAAGTTTTAAAAAGAAGCAAACATAGAAATGCAAAATAATGTGGAAGAACTTATATTTTTCACAATGACTATAATAAATATAAAATACTAAAAATCACAGATCAAAGGACTTTAAGATTGCACCAAAAAAATAAGACCCAGTAGTACATCCAATATAGTAGGCATACTCAGCAGGGGGTTATTAAAATGCTGAAATAATAGAATGGTTAGGAAAGTAGGGAATACATCAAATAAAAATGTTAGATATAAGCTGAAATTTGTTTCAACTCCGACATGTAATGTCCTGTCCTCATAACAACAGAAAGTTGAACAAACAGAAAATCAATGACATTTCTTAAATCAAAGATCTACGTTTGCAGAGCAAATTGCTACCTCAAAATCTAGAGAGAATGGTAAACCCAGAGAGTCAAAAACAAGATCTACTCACCTGGAATAGAAGTTGCTGAGACCTCAAACTAGTTGGACATATACATGGCAATTTTGATGAATTGCTGGAGTCCCAGTGTATGCTAACTTAAGAATGAAAAAATATTAAGGCCATGTGGTCTTTATCTCCAGGAACCCCACCAGGTTCTTAAGATAAAAACCCAAGAAAATCCTCTTGTGGCTCTAGTTGGGAAAGGAGAAAAGTAATCCTTGGTAAATATGCACAGAGCCTTCTCTATTAAAATACAAGCCTACTCTTTGGGAAGAAATCCTTTACCACAGTCTGTGCAATAGTTGTGGGGAGAAGGATGTCTCTCTCATTCCAAACCCCTCTAGTCTTCCTGTCTCACTTAAGGAAGAAGTTACAGAGCTATACAAGAAAACATGCTTTGAAGGTCATAAAAGACACTGGCTTACCAAAAAGCTGAGACTTAATTGGAATATTATAAAACACTCTCTCACTCCCATACCTTATAACCATACTAATCTGGTTCCAGTATGAACATAAATTAAAACTGGGAGAGCTGCAACAAACAGACTGTTTTTTGTTTTTTTTTTTTGACGTGATTATCTTAAGAAATTAAAAACAGAGCTACCCTATGACCCTGCAATTGCACTACTGGGTATTTACCCCAAAGATACAGATGCAGTGAAAAGAAGGGCCATCTGTACCCCAATATTCATAGCAGCAATGGCCACAGTTGCCAAGCTTGGAAAGAACCAAGATGCCCTTCAACAGATGAATGGATAAAGAATATATGGTCCATATATACAATGGAGTTTAATGCCTCCATCAGAAAGGTTGAATACCCAACTTTTGTAGCAACATGGATGGGACTGGAGGAGATTATGCTGAGTGAAATAAGTCAAGCACAGAGAGTCAATTATCATATGGTTTCCCTTACTTGTGAAGCATAAGGAATAACATGGAGGGCATTGGAAGAAGGAGAGGAGAAGTCAGTTGGGGGAAATCGGAGGGGGAGACAAACAATGAGTGACTGTGAACACTGAGAAACAAACAGGGTTTTGGAGGGGAGGGAGTGGGAAGTTGGGTGAGCTGGTGGTGGGTATTATGGAGGGCATGTATTGCATGGACCACTGGTGTGGTGCATAAACAATGAATGTTCGGATACTAAAAAAAAAAATAAAATAAAATAAACAAAAACACAGAAATAAAATACAAAAAAAGGAAAAAGAAGCAGACTCTTTCTGAGGGAGAATACTCAAGTAAACCAAAATTAAAGAAAGGAGACAAAAAAATCACGATAGTAAAGTGATTTGAAGCCTCTGACACCTATAGCTACAGAACACATTAAACAAATCCCAACTCTTACCCAGATGAGCATACATTATTAAACTGGAGGCCTATTTTCCTCAGTTTCTGTAAACACTTACATGTCTAGCTTCCAACAACAACAAAAAAAATTACAAAGCTTACCAAAAGATAAAACAAAGCAAAAAAAAACAAAAAAGTTTCAAAGAGATGAGCAATTTTTAAAACAAGACTGAGATATGACACAGATTTTAGAATTATCTGAAGAGCATTTAAATTATGTTTAATATGTAAAGGGCTCTAATGGAAAAAGTAAACAACATATAAGAACAGATGGATAATGCAAATAGAGAGGTGAAAATTCTCAGAAAAAAAATCAAAAGTTAATGATGGAGGTTAGAAACTTTCTTAATGGACCCATCAATAGACTGGGCACAGCCAAAGGAAGAATCAGTGAGCTTAAATATATATTAATAGACACTCTTCAAATTAAAATGCAAAAAAAGCAAAATAACAAAAATAGTAAAATATCCAAGAACTTTGGAAATTTTTGAAAAAAGTTGGATTACAAGAAATAGAACAAAAATAGAGTACAAGAAATATTTGAAGCAATACGGGCTGAGAACTTTCTAAAATTAGTGACAGACACCAAACCGTATACCTAAGATGCTCAGAAAACACAAAGTAAAATAAGTACCAAAAAGATAAAAATAAAACATACCCATACATTGCATATTGAATTACAGAAAACCAAAGAGGGAAAAAATCTTGAAAGAAGCCAGATTGAAGAAAAAACAAAAACAAAAATGCTGTCTATGGAGCAATAAGGGTAAGAATTATAGCAGACTTCTTGCCAGAAATCATGCAAGCAAGAAGAGATTGAAGTAAGCATCTAAAGTGTGTGTGGGGGGAAATGTATATATATATATATACACACACACACATATACATATATATATCCACACACACATATATATATATCCACACATATATATATACATATATATATATATATCCACATATATATATATATATATATATATATATATCCACCAACCTAGGCTTCTATATTCAGTAAAATTGTGTTTCAGAAGTGAAGGAGAATTAAAGAGTTTTTCAAAGATTGAGGGACTTCATTGTCAGCATAGCTGTCCTGCAAGAAATGTTCAAAGATTTTTTTCAAGCTGAAGGAACCCTGTATTTATATAAATAAAGGTCATCAAGGAAGAAATAAAGATATGATAAGATATTTTTATTTTTATTATTAGTTAATCTGAGAATAACTGTTTAAAGTAATAATAGCAACAATATGTCAAGTGATTACAACATATATAAAAGTGAAATAGATGATTGCAATGTCAAAGGACAACAAGAAGTAAAGAAATACTGTTATGAGATACTTGTATTACATGGGGAGCAAAATAATTTTATCTGAAGGTGGATTTACATTAGTTAAAAATGTATAATATGAATTCTAGGCAACCACTAAAAACAAATTTTAAGTATAATATATAAGCTGAGAGAAGATAAAATGGAAACAGGTAAAATGCTCAGTTAAAACTAGAAGAAGTCTAACAACAAATATAAAATAGTTAAAAACATAGTTTATATTAAATAGATCAATAATCACTTGAAATATGCATGGTCCAGTTATACCAGTTAAATGACAGAGATTATCAGAGTGGCTAAAAAATAAGACCCAATTAGATTGTCTACAAGAAACCCACTTTAGATATAAAAGTAAATTAATAGCAGAGAAATAGAGAAAGAAAACTAGCCAAAAGAAACCTGGAGTAGCTATATTAATTTCAGACAAGGCAGACTTCAAAATAAGGAAACTTATCAGAGATAAAGAACAGAACTACATAATGGAAAAAAATTAATATTCCAAAAAGACTTAACAATCTTAAACACGTATGTACCTAAACACAAAATGTCAAAATATGTGAGATAAAAATTAATAGAACTGAAAGGAGAAATAGATAGTGCCCAATTGTAGTTGGAGAGGTCAACACCTCCCTTTCAATAATTGATAGATCAAACAGGCAAAAAATCAATAAAGTTGACCTGAATAACACTATCAATCAAGTTGCTCTAACTGACATTTGTAGTGCACTCCATCCAATATCAGCAGATTACACATTCTTCTCAACCTTCCATTAAACACCAAGAAAAGCCACATTCTGGCCATAAAATACACTTTAACAAATTTCAAAGAATAGAAATCATATAAGGTACACTCTCATACCGCAATGGAATTAAGCTAAAAATCAAGGAAAGGTAACTGGAAGAGCTCCAAATATATGGAAATTAAACACATACTTTAAAATAGCACTTGGGTAAAAATTAAATAAATAAATAAAAATAAAACCAAAAAAACAAACTTCTCATGAGAAAATTTTAAATATTTCAAACTCAATGAAAATTTAATTTTTTATAAAAATGTGTGAAATGCAATAAAGGTAATGTTTAGAGAAAATGTGTAACATTAAAGGCATATTTTTTTAATAAAGAAAGATCTAAAATCAATAACCTTAGCTTTCATCATAGGGAAATAGAGAAAGATCATTTAAGCCTAAAGCAAACAGAAGAAAAGAAATGATAAAAACTGGAGCAGAATTCTATAAAATTGAAAACTAGAAAACAATGGAGAAAATCAATGAATTAAAAAACTGACTCATTGAAAAAAAATCAGTGAAGTTAATAAACCTCTGGCCCGCTTAACCAAGAAAAGAGAGAAGATACAAATTACCCATACCCAAAATGAAAGCGGGATCAATACTGATTCCATCAGCATGGAAAGGATAATAAGGAATATTATAACTCCATGACCAGCAATTTTATAATTTAGATGAAATGGACCAATTTCTGCAGAGACACAAATAACCAAAACCCATAAGAGGAGAAATAGGAAGCCTGAATAATCATATATATATATATATATATATTACATTTAATTGATATTTAATAATCTTCCAAAGAAGAAAATACTTGGCCCAGATGATTTCACTGGTAAATTTTACCAAACATTTAAGGAAGAAATTATATTAATTCTCCACAATCTTTTCCAGAAGATAGAAGCAGAGGGAATAGTTCCTAATTCACTCTATGAGGCCACTATAACCCTACTATTAAAACCAGATACAAAAAAGAAAAAACAACAACAACAACAACAAAACCACATACATACATTAAAAGAAAGGCAAACAACAGAAAAATATCTTTCATAAACATGGATTAAAAATCCTTAACAAAATATTTCCAAACTTAACCCAACAATGTATACAAAAATTTATATACCACAAACAAATGGTATTTATTCCAGGCATGCAAGGCTGTTTCGACATCTAAAAATCAGCCAGTGTAATCTACTATATCAACAGATTAAAGAAGAACAAGTATATGATCATATCAGAAATCCAACGGCTATACTATGACAAAAATTTTCAGCAAAGTAAGAATAGAGGAAAATTTCCTCAATTTGATAAATAACCTCTCTAAAACACCTACAGCTAGCATGACAATTGATGATGAAAACTGAATCCTTTCCTCCTGAGATAAGAAACAATGCATGTTTATTCTCTTTTCCACTCCTATTCAACATTGTACTAAAGCTCGTAGCTAATGTGATAAAATAAGAAAAAAAAAAGCCATATCAATTGGAAAAGGAAGAAATAAAACTGTCTCTATTCACAGGTGATATGTCTATATAGAAAATTCCAAAAATTAACAAAAAGAAAAAGCTCCTGAAATAAATAATAGAGCACAGCAAAGTCACAGGATACATGATTAATACAAAAAGATCTACAAAAAGATTAATACAAACAGATCAATGAGCAACTGGGATTTGGGATTTTTTAATACATTTATAATAGCACCCAACAAATTTAAATACTTAGATATAAATCTAACAAAATATGTATAGAAATTATATATGGAAAATATGGAAAACAACAAAATGCAAAACTACCAGTAAAATATAATCAAAGAAGACCTCTAAAAGGGCAAGATATTCTGTGTTTATAAATTTGAAGACTGATTAAGATGTCCTTTCTTCACAATTTGATTTAGTGCAATCCCAATTAAAATCTCAAAAAAAAATCTCATAAGCTATTTCCTAAAGAATATACAAACAAATTCTAAAATTTATAAGGTAAGACAAAGAATGGCAAGTGGTGAGAGTTTCTCCCTGTGAGAGTGAGAGGTTACAAATAAGCAAGAGGGAAATTCTAGAATTATCATGTGATAATGAATTAGAATTGAAGACATAAACATGATCTCATAACATACATATGGAATATTTATCGATATATGTGTACATGGTTAATATAAACACATATTGCTTTGTTCTGTTAGCTGAGAGGGCCAAGAAGAAATGACAGCCATTAACAACAAGAAGGCATGTGTTTTGGTGAGCACTGGGTGTTAAATGCAACTGAAGAATGACTAAACTCTATATCTGAAACTAATGAGGTATATGTATACTATATGTTGGCTAACTGAATTTAAATTAAAAAAAAAAAAGAACATCTAGCACCCAAACTTTGGTTTCTAATACCATTCTCCAAGAAAAGAAACCAGAGTTCCTTGGAGAAATGACTGGTTCTAGGACTGGAGCACAAAATAAACAAGATGAGTCTGAAGTATCTTACAGTACTAGGAATTAAAAGGTGCTTTTCTAATTTTTTTTGTTATTTTATTTTTTCTTATGCTCAACTGGCCAACACGTTGTACATCATTAGTTTTTGATGTAATGTTCAGCAATTCGTTAGTTGCATATAACACCCAGTGCTCATTACAACATGTGCCTTCCTTAAGACCCATCAACAAGTTACCCCATCCACTGACCCCGTCCTTTCTCTAACCCTCAGTTTGGTTCCTGGAGTCCAGAGTTTCTCATGGTTTGTATCCCTCTCTGATTTCTTCCCATTCATTTTTCCCTCCCTTCCCCTGTCACCCTCTGCAGTATTCCTTATGGTTCTCATATGAGTAACACCATACAATAATTGTCTTTCTCTACTTATTTTATTTAGCATAATCCCCTTCAGTTCCATCCATGTTGATGCAAATGTTGGGCCCATTCTTTTATACCATACACAAAGATAAACTCAAAATGGATTAAAGACCTAAGTGTGAGGGAGGTATCCATCAAAATCCTAGAGGAAAACATAGGCAGTAACCTCTTTGACATTGGCCACAGCAACTTTAAGACTTGTCTCTAAAGGCAAAGGAGACAAAAGCAAAAATGAACTTTTAGGAATGACATTATGGGTAAAGGGCTGGTATCCAAGATCTATAAAGAACTTCCCAAACTCAACACCCAAAAAGCAAATAATCTAGTCAATAAATGGGCTTTAAAAAAAACAGCAATGAGACCAGGGAGTCAAGATGGCAGAGAAGTAGCAGGCTGAGACTACTTCAGGTAGCAGGAGATCAGCTAGATAGCTTATCTAAAGATTGCAAACACCTACAAATCCAACGGGAGATCGAAGAGAAAAAGAACAGCAATTCTAGAAACAGAAAATCAACCACTTTCTGAAAGGTAGGACTGGCGGAGAAGTGAATCCAAAGCGATGGGAAGATAGATGGCGGGGGGAGGGGCCGGCTCCCGGCAAGCATAGGAGCAACGGAGCACAAAATCAGGACTTTTAAAAGTCTGTTCCGCTGAGGGACATCGCTCCAGAGACTTAACCAGGGTGAAGCGCACGCGGGGTCAGCGTGGCCTCAGGTCCCGCAGGGTCACAGAAGGATCGGGGGTGTCTGAGTGTCGCAGAGCTTGCAGGTATTAGAACGGGGAAGCCGGCTACAGAGACAGAGCCAAGGAGTGAGCGCTAAGCTCGGGTTTACCTTGAACCGCTCGCAGGTTCGGTCAGCTCGGAGTGCGGCCGGAGGCCAGGGTGACGGGAGCAATTGGGCGCTGTTCTCTGAGGGCGCACTGAGGAGTGGGGCCCCAGACTCTCGGCTCCTCCGGCCGGAGACTCGGAGGCCGCCATCTTCATTCCCGTCCTCCGGACTCTACGGAAAGCGCTCAGGGAACAAAAGCTCCCAAAAGCAAACCCGAGCGGATTACTCAGCCCGGCCCCTGGTAAGGGCGGTGCAACTCCGCCTGGGGCAAAGACACTTGAGAATCACTACAACAGGCCCCTCCCCCATAAGATCAACAAGAAACCCAGCCGGGACCAAGTTCACCTACCAAGCAGTGCAGTTTCAATACCAAGGAGAGCAGTGGAATTCCAGAGGAGGAGAAAGCAAAGCACGGAACTCATGGCTTTCTCCCCATGATTCTTTAGACTTGCAGTTAATTTAATTTTTTTTCTTTTTCAATTTTTTTTTCTCTTCTTCTGCTAAATATTTTTAACTTTTACCCTTTTCTTTTTTAACGTTTTTTAACTAGTTTATCTAATATATATATATTTTTTCCATTTTATATTTTTTCATTATTGGTTTTCTTTTTTTATTTGTTTCTTTTTTTTTTTTCTTTTTTCTTTTTTTTTGTCTTTCTGAACCTCTTTATATCCCCTTTCCCCACCCCCCTCACGATTTGGGATCTCTTCTGATTTGGCTAAAGCATATTTTCCTGGGGTTGTTGCCACCCTTTTAGTATTTTACTTGTTCCTTCATATACTCTTATCTGGACAAAAAGACAAGGCTAAAAAATTCACCACAAAAAAAAGAACAAGAGGCAGTACCAAAGGCTAGGGACCTAATCAATACAGACATTGGTAATATGTCAGATCTAGAGTTCAGAATGACGATTCTCAAGGTTCTAGCCGGGCTCGAAAAAGGCATGGAAGATATTAGAGAAACCCTCTCGGGAGATATAAAAGCCCTTTCTGGAGAAATAAAAGAACTAAAATCTAACCAAGTTGAAATCAAAAAAGCTATTAATGAGGTGCAATCAAAAATGGAGGCTCTCACTGCTAGGATAAATGAGGCAGAAGAAAGAATTAGCAATATAGAAGACCAAATGACAGAGAATAAAGAAGCTGAGCAAAAGAGGGACAAACAGCTACTGGACCACGAGGGCAGAATTCGAGAGATAAGTGACACCATAAGACGAAACAACATTAGAATAATTGGGATTCCAGAAGAAGAAAGAGAGAGGGGAGCAGAAGGTATACTGGAGAGAATTATTGGAGAGAATTTCCCCAATATGGCAAAGGGAACAAGCATCAAAATCCAGGAGGTTCAGAGAACCCCACTCAAAATCAATAAGAATAGGTCCACACCCCGTCACCTAATAGTCAAATTTACAAGTCTTAGTGACAAAGAGAAAATCCTGAAAGCAGCCCGGGAAAAGAAGTCTGTAACATACAATGGTAAAAATATTAGATTGGCAGCAGACTTATCCACAGAGACCTGGCAGGCCAGAAAGAGCTGGCATGATATATTCAGAGTACTAAATGAGAAAAACATGCAGCCAAGAATACTATATCCAGCTAGGCTATCATTGAAAATAGAAGGAGAGATTAAAAGCTTCCAGGACAAACAAAAACTGAAAGAATTTGCAAACACCAAGCCAGCTCTACAGGAAATATTGAAAGGGGTCCTCTAAGCAAAGAGAGACCCTAAAACTAGTTCATCAGAAAGGAACAGAAACAATATACAGTAACAGTCACCTTACAGGCAATACAATGGCACTAAATTCATATCTCTCAATAGATACCCTGAATGTTAATGGGCTAAAGGCCCCAATCAAAAGACACAGGGTATCAGAATGGATAAAAAAACAAAACCCATCTATATGTTGCCTACAAGAAACTCATTTTAAACCCGAAGACACCTTCAGATTTAAAGTGAGGGGGTGGAAAAGAATTTACCATGCTAATGGACATCAGAAGAAAGCAGGAGTGGCAATCCTTATATCAGATCAATTAGATTTTAAGCCAAAGACTATAATAAGAGATGAGGAAGGACACTATATCATACTCAAAGGATCTGTCCAACAAGAAGATCTAACAATTGTCAGTATCTATGCCCCTAACGTGGGAGCAGCCAACTATATAAACCAATTAATAACAAAATCAAAGAAAAACATCGACAATAATACAATAATAATAGGGGACTTTAACACTCCCCTCACTGAAATGGACAGATCATCCAAGCAAAAGATCAACAAGGAAATAAAGGCCTTAAATGACACACTGGACCAGAGGGACATCACAGATATATTCAGAACATTTCATCCCAAAGCAACAGAATACACATTCTTCTCTAGTGCCCATGGAACATTCTCCAGAATAGATCACATCCTCGGTCCTAAATCAGGTCTCAACCGGTATCAAAAGATAGGGATCATTCCCTGCATATTTTCAGACCACAATGCTCTGAAGCTAGAACTCAATCGCAAGAGGAAATTTGGAAAGAACCCAAATACGTGGCGACTAAACAGCATCCTTCTAAAAATGAATGGGTCAACCAGGAAATTAAAGAAGAATTGAAAAAATTCATGGAAACAAATGATAATGAAAATACAACAGTTCAAAATCTGTGGGACACAACAAAGGCAGTCCTGAGAGGAAAATATATAGCGGTACAAGCCTTTCTCAAGAAACAAGAAAGGTCTCAGGTACACAACCTAACCCTACACCTAAAGGAGCTGGAGAAAGAACAAGAAAGAAAGCCTAAACCCAGCAGGAGAAGAGAAATCATAAAGATCAGAGCAGAAATCAATGAAATAGAAACCAAAAAAACAATAGAACAAATCAACGAAACTAGGAGCTGGTTCTTTGAAAGAATTAATAAGATTGATAAGCCCTTGGCCAGACTTATCAAAAAGAAAAGAGAAAGGACCCAAATAAATAAAATCATGAATGAAAGAGGAGAGATCACAACGAACACCAAAGAAATACAGACTATTATAAGAACATATTATGAGCAACTCTATGCCAACAAATTTGACAATCTGGAAGAAATGGATGCATTCCTAGAGACATATAAACTACCACAACTCAACCAGGAAGAAATAGAAAGCCTGAACAGACCCATAACCAGTAAGGAGATTGAAACAGTCATCAAAAATCTCCAAACAAACAAAAGCCCAGGGCCAGACGGCTTCCCGGGGGAATTCTACCAAACATTTAAGGAAGAACTAATTCCTATTCTCCTGAAACTGTTCCAAAAAATAGAAATGGAAGGAAAACTTCCAAACTCATTTTATGAGGCCAGCATCACCTTGATCCCCAAACCAGACAAGGATCCCATCAAAAAAGAGAACTACAGACCAATATCCTTGATGAACACAGATGCAAAAATTCTCACCAAAATACTAGCCAATAGGATTCAACAGTACATTAAAAGGATTATTCACCACAACCAAGTGGGATTTATTCCAGGGCTGCAAGGTTGGTTCAACATCCGCAAATCAATCCATGTGATACAACACATTAATAAAAGAAAGAACAGGAACCATATGATACTCTCAATAGATGCTGAAAAAGCATTTGACAAAGTACAGCATCCCTTCCTGGTCAAAACTCTTCAAAGTGTAGGGATAGAGGGCACATACCTCAATATTATCAAAGCCATCTATGAAAAACCCATCGCAAATATCATTCTCAATGGAGAAAAACTGAAAGCTTTTCCGCTAAGGTCAGGAACATGGCAGGGATGTCCGTTATCACCACTGCTATTCAACATAGTACTAGAAGTCCTAGCCTCAGCAATCAGACAACAAAAAGAAATTAAAGGCATCCAAATCGGCAAAGAAGAAGTCAAACTATCACTCTTCGCAGATGATATGATTCTATATGTGGAAAAGCCAAAAGACTCCACTCCAAAACTGCTAGAACTTGTACAGGAATTCAGTAAAGTGTCAGGATATAAAATCAATGCACAGAAATCAGTCGCATTTCTCTACACCAAGACAGAAGAAAGAGAAATTAAGGAGTCAATCCCATTTACAATTGCACCCAAAACTATAAGATACCTAGGAATAAACCTAACCAAAGAGACTAAGAATCTATACACAGAAAACTATAAAGTACTCATGAAAGAAATTGAGGAAGACACAAAGAAATGGAAAAATGTTCCATGCTCCTGGATTGGAAGAATAAATATTGTGAAAATGTCTATGCTACCTAAAGCAATCTACACATTTAATGCAATTCCTATCAAAGTACCATCCATTTTTTTCAAAGAAATGGAACAAATGATCCTAAAATTTATATGGAACCAGAAAAGACCGCAAATAGCCAAAGGAATATTGAAAAGGAAAGCCAAAGTTGGTGGCATCACAATTCCGGACTTCAAGCTCTATTACAAAGCTGTCATCATCAAGACAGCATGGTACTGGCACAAAAACAGACACATAGATCAATGGAACAGAACAGAGAGCCCAGAAATAGACCCTCAACTCTATGGTCAACTAATCTTCAACAAAGCAGGAAAGAATGTCCAATCGAAAAAAGACAGCCTCTTCAATAAATGGTGTTGGGAAAATTGGACAGCCACATGCAGAAAAATGAAATTGGATCATTTCCTTACACCACACACAAAAATAGACTCAAAATGGATGAAGGACCTCAATGTGAGAAAGGAATCCATCAACATCCTTGAGGAGAACACAGGCAGCAACCTCTTTGACCTCAGCCGCAGCAACATCTTCCTAGGAACATCGCCAAAGGCAAGGGAAGCAAGGGCAAAAATGAACTATTGGGATTTTATCAAGATCAAAAGCTTTTGCACAGCAAAGGAAACAGTTCACAAAACCAAAAGACAACTGACAGAATGGGAGAAGATATTTGCAAACGACATATCAGATAAAGGGCTAATGTCCAGAATCTATAAAGAACTTAGCAAACTCAACAGCCAAAGAACAAATAATCCAATCAAGAAATGGGCAGAAGACATGAACAGACATTTCTGCAAAGAAGACATCCAGATGGCCAACAGACACATGAAAAAGTGCTCCATATCACTCGGCATCAGGGAAATACAAATCAAAACCACAATGAGATACCACCTCACACCAGTCAGAATGGCTAAAATGAACAAGTCAGGAAATGACAGATGCTGGCGAGGATGCGGAGAAAGGGGAACCCTCCTACACTGTTGGTGGGAATGCAAGCTGGTGCAACCACTCTGGAAAACAGCATGGAGGTTCCTCAAAATGTTGAAAATAGAACTACCCTATGACCCAGCAATTGCACTGCTGGGTATTTACCCTAAAGATACAAACATAGTGATCCGAAGGGGCACGTGCACCCGAATGTTTATAGCAGCAATGTCTACAATAGCCAAACTATGGAAAGAACCTAGATGTCCATCAACAGACGAATGGATAAAGAAGATGTGGTATATATATACAATGGAATACTATGCAGCCATCAAAAGAAATGAAATCTTGCCATTTGCGACGACGTGGATGGAACTAGAGGGTATCATGCTTAGCGAAATAAGTCAATCGGAGAAAGACAACTATCATATGATCTCCCTGATATGAGGGAGAGGAGATGCAACATGGGGGTTAAGGGGATAGGAGAAGAGTAAATGAAGCAAGATGGGATTGGGAGGGAGATAAACCATAAGTGACTCTTAATCTCACAAAACAAACTGAGGGTTGCTGGGGGGAGGGGGTTTGGGGTGGGTGGGGTTATTATGGACATTGGGGAGGGTATGTGCTATGGTGAGTGCAGTGAAGTGTGTAAACCTGGAGATTCCCAGACCTGTACCCCTGGGGAAAAAATATATGTTTATAAAAAATAAAAAAATAAAAAAAAAAAACAGCAATGAAAGTATATGTCAAAGATATATAGGAGTGAAACCATATGATAATTGTACTATATGCTGACTAACTGAACATAATTTAAAAAAAAAAGAAAAAGTTGTTACAAGGCTAAATCTTAAATGTTCTACACACACACACACACACACACACACACACAAGATATACAGGAACTGACTGAAAGAGTACCCAATGGTCAATGTTAGACCAATTTTCGTAACAAAATAAGGTAGTAATGAATTATGACCTACAGTATAAATATCCTTGAGCCCATAATGATATAAATAAATAGTTGAATAAATAAATGGGGAAAATAGAGAAGTCTCCCACAAAGAAGAACTCCAAACAATTTATGTTGATACTCTACACTTATGGAAGTAGAATCACTCCCTACTCCTTAAATGTGGGTTGTATCTGACGACTTTCTTCCAAAGATTATGGTATGGAAGGGAGGAAAGAGGAACTTCACTGTGGAGAAACTTAAAAACCACTAACTCAAGCAGGTGAAGAAGGTTAATATCAACACTGATATGATGTGATGAGAATGGCACTTTACCTCTGTGTTTTCCACTCAAAAAGACATTATCCAAGTCCAATCTTACAAAACATCAAATAAATCCCAACTGAGGAACATTCTATATACTATCTAACCAGTAATCTTCAAAACTGTCAAGGTCATCAAAAACAAGAAAAGTCTAAGAAACTGTCACAACTAAGAAGAGCCTAAGGGTACATGATGACTAAATCTTGAATGAGGTCTTTGATCAGCAAAAGGACATTAGATAAAAACAGAGGAAATCTGAATGAAATATGGACTTTCTTTAATAATAATGTATCAATATTGGTTTATTAATTGTGAAAAATATACCATACTAATATAAGATGTTAATAATAGAAGAAACTGTGCAGGGGTGGGTGGGGGTGTATGGGAACTCTCTGTACTAACTTTACAATACTTCTATAGAGATAAAGCTGCTCTAAAATAAAAAGATTATTTAAAAAATATGTAAGCTGGAATAACAATTTTAATATCAGTCAAAATAAAACTCAAAATTTAAAATAAATTTAAAATTTAAACTAAAATAATTTTAAGATATTTAAATATTTAAAATATTAAAATAATGTTTAAAATAAAAGTCAAAAACCAAAAGTTCTCATATAAGTCTGGGGGGAATATTATATGCTGATAACAACAGATAAAAGGCATAAATTAACAAGGAACATAGTTTCATATTATGTAAAGCAAAAATTGATAGACATCTAGACATAGAAAAAAATGACATCTAGAAAAAAAAAGAATCAACAACTATAGCTAGATATTTTACCAAAGGTCTTTTTTTTTTTTACCAAAACCCTCTCAGAAATTCTTGCAATTAGCATGAAAATAGTTAAACAGAGGTAGGGGATATCATAATTAATGAATAACAGAATTAATAATTATAAATAATTTAGAATTTTAGTTTACGTGATGGACTAAAAGAAAAAATTATGATAGCTCAATAGGTACCATGAAAGTATTTGATGAAGTTCAACACAGGAATATTTTAATCTCATAAACCAAAAACAGAAGTCAACTTTCTTAATTTGGAAAAGACAGTACACCAAAAGCCTTCAGCAAATCTCATTTTTTTCACAAAGTAACATTAGATACATCCATTTAAATTTTAGAACAAGATAAAGATGCTCACTTTGCCTCTCCTTACCATGGTATCTCACAACCCTGGCCAATTCAACAAGAAAAGGAAAAAGGGTTGTAAGAAGTGAAGGGAAAAACAGAAAAGGGTCATTATTTACAAATGATATAATCCACATTAAAATAAACTCTTGATTTCAACAAATGATGCTGAGAAAACTGGATGGCCACATGCAAATAATAAAGTTGGACTCTCACCTGATTCCGTATACAAAAATTAATGCAAAATGGATCAAAGACCTAAATATAAGAGCTAAAACTGTAAATACCTTAGAAGTGAACATAGGACAAAAGTTTCAAGAGAATGGATTTGACAATGATTTCTCTAACATGAAACAGGCAACAACAACAAAAAGACAAAAAAAAAAAGACTATTTAGACATCCTGAATATTTAAGATTTTTGTGCATGAAAAGATACCATCAACAGATTAAAAGGACAAACTACAGAATGGGAGAAAATATTTACAAATCATATATCTGATAATGGACTAATATCCAGAAAAAGGAGAGTTCCTAAAATTCAACAAAAAAGAGCAAACAACTCAGTTCGAAAATGGGCAAGGGACTTGAATAGACATTTCTCCAAAGAAGATATGCATATAGGCAACCATTACATAAAAAGATATTCCACATTACTAATCATTACCAAAATGCAAGTCAAAACCACAATGAGACACTACCTCACACCTGTTAAAATGGCTACTATTAAAAAAAAAAAAAAAAAAAAAACAGAAAAGTGTTGGCAAGGATGTGGAGAAATTAGAACCCTTATACACTGTTGGTAGGAATGTAAAATCGTACAGCTGCTATGGAAAACAGTATGGCAGTGTCTCAAAAAATTAAAAATAGAATTAGCATATGATCCAGCAAGTCTACTTCTTGGTATATACCCAAAAGAATTGAAAACAGAGTCTTAAAGAGACTTTTATACCCATGTTCATAGAAACATTATTCTCAGCAGCCAAGAGATAGAAACAACAAATGTCCATCAATGGATGTATGAATAATAAATGTGAGATATATATATTTCATATTTTTTATTCATACATATATGCCCTACCATATTCCAACATTAATAAGTTTATATATAAACTTAGCCACAAAAGTCACAAAAGAACAAGTACTATATGATTCCCTTTATATGAGATACCTAGAACAATCAAATTAATAGATACAGAAAATAGAAGGGTATTGCCAAGGGTTGAGAGAAGGGGAGGAATGGAAGTTATTCTTTCATGGGTACAGAGTTTCAGTTTTGCAAAATGAAAAGTGTTCAAGATGGTGGTGATCATTAAACAACAATCTGATATTCAGTAACACTGAACTGCACACTTAAAAATGGTTGATAGTAAATTTTACATTATTTATATTTTACCACAATAAAAAATTTTAATTATAAAATAAATACAAACAAAATACCACATGAACTAATAATTCAGTACAATTACAGATAATGATCAACTTATAAATGTGAGAAAGGTTATTCTATACCTCAAGACAAACTACAAAATAAAATAGAAAATAAAAAAAACCTTTGTAATAGCAACAAAAACAACAACGTATTTAAGAATTATACTAATAAAGGATGAAAAAGACCTTTACAGAGAAAATGTTTAAACTCTTAAGGATAAAAAATGAGCACAACTAAATAAATATAAAATATAATATAACATTATAAAGATATCAGATCTGTAAGGAATTTTTCTTGAATTCAATGCAATGCTGATAAAGATACCAGTAGAAATTTTTTGCTCACCTTACAAACTTTCTAATGCTATATGGAAGAATAAAGGTTCACAAATAGTTGTCAATTATTGTTTTGCATTTGTTTTGCATTTTTATAATTTTTTACACAATGAAAATATCTTTATTTTTTCTGACTACATAAATAAAATATATTCATTAAAAAATCATGACTATATATAAACATGTGAAGAAGTCACCTGGAATTTCACTACCCTATGATAACCACATTTAACATTCTAAGTATCCATGGTTGCATTCCTTATGCATACATGTACATACATAATTTTATAGATGAGAGCATATCATATATTCTCTCTTTATCATGGCTATCTTTTTTCCACTTTCATCCTTAATTCCATGTAGCCATGTAAACATTCTATTTTTCTCCATAATCATAAGTTCTGTATATATACATACATGTGGTTTAATTCATTCTCAGGACGGTAGACTATTACATAATGTTTGAGCCATAATTCAGTGATATCCATCTCATTAGTACAACTTCGTTTGCCATTTTTCATGAATATATATAATGCTGCAGTAAAGGGCCTTGTGAGTAAAATGTTCATATAGACTTGTACTTTTATGGGCAAGATTTGTACTTACATTTCTGTAATGGAGAGCTTTCTGGGACTAGAAGTATTGAATAGAAAAGAATATGTATTTTTAATATTCATAGATATTGCCATATTCCCTTCCCAAAATGCTATATATATTTCAACATTCCTACTACTAATTTGTATCACATTATTCTTTTCTTTATGTCTCTGTTCAATGAATGTAAAGTTTTATCTAATTGTTTCTCTTTTTTTTTAAGATTTTATTTATTTATTTGACACAGAGAGAGAGATCACAAGTAGGCAGAGAAGGAGGCAGAGATAGAGGGGGAAGCAAGCTCCCTGCTGAGCAGAGAGCCTGATGTGGGGCTCGATCCCAGGACCCTGGGATCATGACCTGAGCTGAAGGCAGAGGCTTTAACCCACCAAGCCACCCAGGTGTCCCTAATTGTTTCTTTAACGTGGATTTCTCTTTTTTAAAATTTGTGCATCTTTTCACATTTGTTAGCTATTTGAATTTGTTTCTGAATTATCTATTCATATCTTATGTCCTTTTTTAACTGAGTTGTTCAACTTTGAATAATACAGAAATTAATACTTTGAGTTACAAATGTATTTTTCTTTTTTCATTGTTGCCTATTGATCTTTTATGGAATGTTTTGCCATACAAAGGCTTTAAATTTTTATGTAACCAGTTATTTCTATCACCTATTTTATAGCCTCTAGATTTCCAGTTTTGGTAGGAAGATCTCAGTAATGCATCTGTTGTGCATTTCTTCTCATAGATTTTCAAAGTTTTATTTTTAAATTATATCTATGTCTTTATTCATTTGGAATCTAACTTTTTATAATTTGGTATATTTTTCTTTCTTTCCATGTGGATAGCTAGTTGGCCAGTAGGCTGATTTTGAAGATATAAAAAGAACAGGAATTTAACCTCTCAGATATTAAGGCATGAAACAAGCTATAGAAATTTGAAGCAGTGTGGTATAGTTACAAAAATAAATATTAATGAAACAATAGAGAGTTCAAAAGAGGCTAATATTTATATGTGAATTGCTATATTATAAAGTTGAAACCAAAAATAAGTGAGAAAAGATGAAAGATGGCTTATTTAGTAGATGGTCTTGAAAAAATTTGTTTACATGCAGAAAGGCAAAATGAAAAACAAGGTTTATTTCAAATGGATTAAGGACTTCAGTGTGAAAGTTAAAATGATAAAGCAAATAGAAAAAAAAGTAGGGGAATATCTTGGTGCTTAGAAAGCAAAAACCATATATATATGGTTTTTGCTTTTATATATATATATATAAACCGTATATATATATATATATATGCATGTATATATTTCTATATATGTAAAGATACATAGAAAGCTGGATAATATCAAGTTTTGAAAAGGATATAGACAAGTAAGAGCTTTTATACAGAACTAATAGTAGTGGTAGGTGGTAAGGCCTGTATGGAAAGCATTCAGACTATATATAGCGAAATTATGAATTTTCATATTTTAACCTTAATAAATTAGGAATATTCCAAAGAAACCCTTGCAAGTCCTACAAAACAAACAAACAAACAAACAAAAAAAAACCCTAAACATGTACAAGCAAGAGGTTCGGTACTGCTTTATGTATGTATCACCAGAAAAATAGATAAATACAAAAATAGTGGGTCGATATAATGGAATGCTACAAAGCAATTGGAAATAATGTACTAGATAGACAGGAGCCAGTGTAAATACTCCTTAAAAATATGATGTAGCATGAAAACAATTTTTAAAAATGGAATGAGACTAGTATCATAATACCAGTTACAAAGAGCTTAAATTTGTGTGTATATAGAGTATATATGCACAACCATAGGACAAAAAATGCATTTTACATATACAAGAACATATATTGAAAGAATTAGATTGGTTGTCCATGGAGTGAAAAGAATGGAGATTAGGGATAAAGTAGAAAATGAAGTAAAACAAAAGAAGCACCTTGCTTAGAAGAATGTGATGGTATACTATACACTGAGTTGTACAATTATTCAATTCTGTATCTCAGATCAATAACAAAAACAAAAACAAATGAAAAAAAAGGTAAGTCTAAAAATCTCATTTTTCATCTCTGGAAACTGAGACCCTGGGAGATTAAGGTTCCTGCCCATGTCATACAGCTAAATAATGGCCAGTCCAAGGCAAACCCAGAAATACAAACCACTTTGCCCAATTGCATCCTTTACATAAGCTTTAAACAATATATACAACCAGAGCATTAAAGTAGTCAGGAGCCCAATATACTGTAAAATGTACCTACCACATAATTTAAGGAACCAACGTAACTATAGTATAGAGAATCATTTTGAAATAGTAGATGTCTTGGGTTTTGTCCACCAACCTCTTCCCTTTGGAGATTCGCACCTCCCCAGGTCCATATGTTTCTGGTGAGGTTGTCAATCCCTGGAACCCCTTCATCATCATCAATACCAAGATGGGTACTTGATCCAAACTCATCCAATTATACCTTCCCCCAAGAAGTTGTATCTTAAACAGAGCACAGGAACAAATTTGGGTGATGGCCCAACCAAAGGAGAGAGAGCCCTGAATTCCCGCTCTTCGGATGGCAGAGGCAGATGTTCTGGTCTTTCTCAAAGTCTGCTGGTTCAGCTCTTTCCTAAATTGTGTGGGCTGCTCAGCTTCCCCGAAAATATTTTTGTTGACTAAATTAGTCGGTGTTTTCTGTTAGCTTGTCTAAAAGTAATATGTTAGTTGCAATAAATTTTAAACATTTAATAAACATTTTCATGATGCTCTGGAATTGAACGGGCCATGGAGGGGGTTGATCCGTATGGCCCACGTTTCTTAAAATAGATTTCCAGGAAATTTTTTTTTTAGTTTTGTCATTCTGTAGCAAACAGAGGAATTCAAATCCATTCCACTGATGAGTCATTCCAAAAAAGACATTTTATTATCTTAATGTTTAGAAGTACTTTCAGTATCCAAGTGTTAGAAGACCTGGAACCACTTAAATATAAACCTGTCTGACATTGTTCTTTCTTTGCTCTCTCCCTTCATTAGCACCTCTCCCACCTGCCTCCTCATTGGAAGGAAACTATAAATCATAGTACACAGCCTGGTGGTGATGTGCAGACAGGGGATACAATATTTATTGGACAACTATATATTTCCTTGGGAATTTTTTTAAACACAGTCTCATTTTCCACTATTGAATCACTGCCCATGTGGAGTGTGCCATGGAATGAATGAAGTAGTGAATAAACATATTCAGTAAAATGCTGCTATAACTTCACAGAACATTAATCATAACAGCTCAAATACATCCGTTTTTTGTGTTTCATGGAACTCAAAATATTTCACCTATTATCTCAATTCACAAGAGTCCCATGAGATAGGTAGATAACCTTTGGTATGCAGTGCCTTTTCCCCAGATGTCTATAACATTCTATGCACTCTTTCTTCTTCCTTCTCCTTAAACTCTTATGAGGGAGCAAGAAGACAAGGGCTAGCCTCTTTGCTTTACAGGGATAAAAACAGATGTTCACGAGGGACAATGATTTGTCTGTTTGGCCACAGAGGCAGATATATGGGACTAAAGGATGTCCCATAAAACTCACCACAAGGAAATGAGAAAGAAGATGCTTAGATCAAAAGGAATAAAAAGCGAGAGAGAAAAGGGGAAGAAAAGGGTGGTCACCTCAGCCTAGCTTCCCACCGTTCTTCCATCAGTGTTCTCACACCACAGTTTCAGAGTACAGAGTAACCAGTCATTCCTTTTTTTTATTTTATTATTATTATTATTATTATTATTATGTTTATCTTGCCACTGTGTAGTATGTCATTAGTTTTTGATGTAGTATTCAATGAATGATTCATTAGTTGCATATACTACCCAATGCCCATCACAATACATGCCCTCCTTAGTACCCATCACCCTGTTACTCCATCACCCCACTCCCCACCCCTCTGAAACCCTAAGTTTGTTTCATAGTGTCTATAGTCTCTCAAGGCCATTGTCATTCCTAACATAATTTTCACTCCACTCTGAAAGTAAAATGTTGATAAATACAGTGGTCCAAGATCTGGGTGGGAGATGATGTCTAAGTCCATTTCCATTACTACACACATTCCTTAGCAGTCACATCACTTCTGGATCTTATTTGCCTCTATTTAGATGATATATATTTTAAATGTAAAGACTTCCTCTAAACTTTGTGGTTTCTGACTGGAATTTGGAAAGACAGAGCTGGTGGGGATAAACTGGGCCAAGTTCCTCTCAGCTTGTGGACAATTTCTCTGTGTCCAAAGTGATCTGACATTGACAACAGATAAGTTGAGAAATTAAAATATGTTTTCCTTCACCTTAAATGACAAGAAGTTTGAAGTTAAATGAATTGTCCAGGTATAGTAAACCATTCATATCAAATACCTGGGAGCACTTTCCCTCTACTTTCTCTGCTTTTTTATAATTGTCTCCATTCTGTCCTATCCTTACATATCTCACTTTGTACCTACTACATTTTTGGCAATAAGTAGTTATGAATTTGAGTGTTTTTTAAAGTCATTTTGCTAACATTTGAGGGTGACGGAAAATAATTATAGAAAATACAAACAAAAAGATAACCTTATTGCTTCAAGTAAGTGATTGAACTACATTCACTAAACGATCTAGAAAAATTTGCTTGGAAACTAATACAAGGTCATGTTTCCAAAAGTGAAGCCATTTGACCTCCTTTCATTTATTTCTCCTCACGTTGGATAAGTGTAAGAAGGAGAGAAGGTGAGGGAAGGGGAAAATGCCCGATTGTGCAATTGCCCTGAAAGGTAAATTAGTACTGATTTTAGGTTTGTGAAAGGCAGGAGAAGATGGCCATGCTTTTCTGTGATGAAAATGACTGCCAAGTCTCTACTATGGTCTCCCTGTTGATGGTGGTTTGTCAGTGTAATAGTGAAATATTTGAAACCACAAGTTCCCTCAGCTGGAGCAACAAATACTAGCTATTTTCTTAAGACTTCTGTCAAGATATTTTCTTGCATCAAAATTTGAATTTTTTTTCCAGAGGACAATGAAGGTCAGATATCACTCTTTTTCAAAAAAGTAAAGCTAACATGTCTTTTAAATAACTTCTCTTAATCTTTCAAGCCATTACTCCAAACCATGAAGTAACCTTTGTACCAAGTAGCTTCACATGCATTTAATGAAGAGAAATTAATGATTTAGAGATTTCTGTGAAATGCTTTTGAGCTAGAACATCACCATATGCATTTGTATGGTTTCTTTATCTTATACCAACAAATATCTTAGCAGGGCAGAGATTAAAAAAAAGGAACTGCCCATAACAAAAGCAAAACAAACTTTGTGTGGATCTGGAAAAATTCTTGAATGAGAAAAATGGTCACTTACCAAATGTAATATGGAAGTTATTTGGTGAATCACATACCTATTTGTACTACGGAAACACATTATGGGGAATAGCTTGTGCTAGGACCAGAAGGGAACCTCTCTAAATAAAATGGAGCAATAAAGAACATTTCCTTCTAGCCAGCTAGTATATCTCTAAGTGCATTTCTACCTGGTTTTGTCTATAGAGAAAAGAGGACATTTTTAACTAAGCAACCAAGCAACAAATGTACTATAACTAGTTACATAAAACCATATTTATGTGGATTTTGGGATCATCAACTGAAATTAGAGAAATTAGGCAAATTTGGAAATTGTAATATTTTCAAGAAAATTAGTTTTTGACTATATAAAGCATATATATATTTCTCCACTCAGATTTTTTCAGATCTCTTCTACCATTTCTACCACCCCACCCTCATCTACCCATCTATCACCCCCATCCCCCACATCTGCTCCTTTGGATTTTGATGGCCAAGTTCAGATTCTCCTCAGAGGCCCACTTTGCCTGTATAATTAGACGGAAGTTCCAGAAATATATTCCACTTTTCCCCTACTCTCCACAGCCCTCAGCAAATGACTAGTTGATACTGAACAAGACAGTCTCGGTTTTTGCCTATGGTAAGAAACTCAGAGGTGCACCTAATACTTCAGAACAACACTTTGGGCTCAATCTGAGGCCAAGAAAGACATTGCTTGAAATCCTACTTTTGCATGGCTTGCCCAATTTCCCAGCTTCTCCCAAAGAGTACCTCCTAAAAAAATCACTTGGCCACAAATCCTCCTCTCTGAGCCTGGTTCTGGAGAAACTAACTCAAGACAGTAGCTCAAGCCACTAATTAAACAATATCATCTCCATTTCATACTCATCTATAATTAGTAGTGTGTGTATATGTAATGTTCAAAAACAGAATTTTCTCTAAATTAGTACATATTAATCAACTAGAATTCCATAGTCTGTTGTTTACCTTCATAAACCTCTCCTTCAAGGAGAATACAAAAAGAAAATCACAATATTAAACATGAATATCACATTGAAAGTTAGAAGAGTACAAATTAGCAAAAATTTAAAAATCATGTTTAGATTTGTAGGAGTTTTGAAGATTCTTTACTGAAAAAACGTAAGTCAAATTCCTTTTGGGTGATATTTTTTAAATGCTCTGTAAGTTATTTAGGTCCTTCAAAGAAATTTACTACTTTCAAATTAATATAGCAGTGGATCAGCTAATAGGACTTAATTTTGATAGAAGATAAACTATGAAAATGTTGGGGAGAAAAATCATGATGAACAAGGAGCATTTTATTTATTTTTTTAAGATTTTATTTATTTATGTGATAGAGATTACAAGTAGGCAGAGAGGCAAGCAGAGAGAGAGGAAGGGAAGCAGGCTCCCCGCTGAGCAGAAAGCCCAACCAGGGCTCTATCCCAGGACCCTGAGATCATGACCTGAGCCGAAGGCAGAGGCTTTAACCCACTGAGCCACCCAGGCGCCCCAACAAGGAGCATTTTAAAAAATAAATAGTAAATGTTTTTTGACCAACATCCAACTCATTAAAATCTTTCAGAATCCAACCTAAACCTTTGCTTCAGAACCTTAATACCCTTTAGTGGGTAAATTGAATTAAATTTTGAATTTAACTTGTAAAGGTTAAAAGAGCATACTTCTGATTACATAGGAAATTAAATGTATGCTATTTCATCTTCCATTGTTTAATGCATAATATCTCATTTATTTGGAAATGATGATGGTAAAAACCTTTCATGCAGAATAACACCTATTTTTTAGCTAGAAAAACATGATCATATTCTTTTTAGATTAATTCTGCCTCCAGTTTTTGAAAACTAGAGAAATGTCCACATCTAATATGGGTTACATATTGAATTATAAGTAATGCTATATATAGGTGAGAGTAAACTGAAAAACAGAAACAGCATGCGCCTGTCAGGTAAATCCAGAACATACATACAACCATTAATTCCACAAATATTGATTGGGTGCCTAATATATGTCAAACACATATGTGGTTCCTGCCCCAGTGGAACTTAGTCTAGAAGTATTCCTTCTCAGTTCTTTATCCTCCTTGACTTCACAGTATTTCACATTGTTGACCATTGTATTTCTCTTAAAATTACCTTCTTTTTAAAGTCTAGAGATCTGAACCTGTGGAATATTCATCCCTCTGATTTCCTCTGGTTTTCTTGTCTCCTTCTGTTCCTTTCTTTCGTCCATCACCAAATGTTTATTTTTCCCAAGAGTTAGTTCATCTCTGGCTGTTTACTTAACTTCTTCTATACCCTGCAAGCTGCTGACACCAGATAGACATTTCTAATCTAGACTAATATGTACTCTAGACTAATATATACTAATATAACATATTTTCAACTGTGTACCTCACTGCTCCATTTGGATAATCCAGATACCTCAAACTTAAGGTGACCTCTTTCTTCTCACCAAAAAACAAGCAGAGGAAAATTATCCTTCCCTGTCTTCCCAAGCCCCATAAAATGCTATATCATTATTGATAAAACCTAGCTGCCTTAGATCAGAAAACCTCTTGTCTGGACCACTTATCTGTCCTTACCTGGTCTTTGGTCTCCAATCTCTCTTCCCATCTTTCTGGGAAGTCACAATTCATACAACACCACCAAAGTTATCAGTTATAAATCCAATATTAACCATGTTAATCTTCACTTTAATCCTTATAGCTGTTCATTAATTATAGTATAAAATTCAAACTTTTTATTATGAGACATAATGGGCTTCCAATCTCATCTAAATCTGATTTTTAAGATTTATCTCTACCCATCCCTATCTTATATCCAGCAGTGCTGAGCCAGTATTGTTTCCTGAAATCTTAGACATCATCAGGCCTCTGTTTTTGCATGTGTTGTTCTCTGTACCTGCAATTCTTCACCACACTACTTCAAATCTGACTCATGCATATAACTGAGAACATCTCAAAAATAGATACTGACTTTATTCATTTTTGTACCATCAGAACAGCCATGTGCTTGGATTCTCATGGATGTTCAATTTATGTTGGATTTGAAACCCTTTATAATGTGGTTCTCAGTTTCCTATTCTGTCTCATCTCTAGCCTTTTATCCAATTCAACCAATTTTCTAGTCATATAAACTTCATCATGACTGAACATATCATGTTCTTTCATGTGTTAGGCTCTTTGTTAAAATCCTATTCACCTTCCAAGAATCAACTCAATCTAGATACTTTAGATACACATTTTCATGTGTTCTGTGAAGGTTTCCCTATCTTTTCTCTCCAGACACAACCAGGTAGAATCATTTACCTTCCTTTTCAATAGCTAAATATTCATAATCTAATACTTACCCAGTTAAATTACATATGCATGTCTTGGTCTCTCCTACTGAATCATGAGATATTTATCTAATTTATATCTCCTGCACCAAGAATCATGCCAAGTATCCAGTGTATGTGTATATATATCTACATATATCTATATATATATAGATATATGTAGATATATATGTATAAAGTCTTAAGTTGAATTAAATAAAATTGAAAAATAGACCAGATTACTTGGGACACAGGATTCTCATAGCACATGGTCCACACTTTAGCTGACCCTTATAGTTTCAGACCCTCCTTAGTTTCTGAGTTATTTTTACAGGGACAACAATAATTATAACAGCTTCATCCCCACACTTAGCATTCCATAAAGCTAGCAGCCACAACATAAAGTTCTAATGACATGCCCCCAAGACTTCCTCTGGATCCTGTAACTGCCATTGTTCGTGCTTCCCTAACAAAGTAGTCACCTTGGCTCTTCTGTCTGTGAGGTAGCACTTAGGACCCCAGTTGCTCAAGAAAGGACAGACAGATCTCGTGGCACCACTGATTCTGTATTGTCCTTCCCCCAACACCACCACCATATAGACCTTATTTGTTATAGAACTCAGCAGGGTATGGGAAGACCTGCTTTCTTTAGGGGATATAAGATATAGAAGTGAAATTAGAGGGAACTGAAGTTACTTTGACCCAAAATCTTCCACAAAATGGAAAATACCACTCCACCATCTTTTATCTACCTGTTGACATACTCTACATGGAGTGTGGTTTTCCATAAGGAAAAGGGGTCATGAGTCTATTAGATAAACTTACTGAAAAGCCATGCCATCAGCCAACCAAATAGAGAAAAAGGCATCAGAATCAAGATTGAAGGAAAAATAGGCTCCATCTACCTCAGGACCAGAAAAGTGATAGGTAGGAAATCCCTCTGAATAGTTCTGTTACCACAAATCTATGTGATAGGGTCAGATCAAGGAACAGGAAGAAGTAGCATCTCAAGACAAAAACATTTCAGACGTGATACCATCATAAATAAAAGCCATGAAATAGATGAGTGATAGGTAAACTGAGCATATTATCGTGGTCATTCCTACATAATACTTTTAAGAATCATAATTATCTTTGGCTTCTGTTATTAATTGTTTAGATAAGATCTTGTTTCTGGGGGAAGGGGAACCCTCCTACACTGTTGGTGGGAATGCAAGCTCGTACAACCATGCTGGAAAACAGCATGGAGGTTCCTCAAAAAGTTGAAAATAGAGCTACCCTATGGCCCAGCAATTGAACTACTGGGTATTTACCTTAAAGATACAAATGTAGTGATCCGAAGGGGCATGTGCACCCAAATGTTTATAGCAGCAATATCCACAGTAGCCAAAATATGGAAAGAGCCTAGATGTCCATCAACAGATGAATGTGTAAAGAAGATGTGGTATATATATACAATGGAATACTAGGCAGCCATCAAAAGAAATGAAATCTTGCCATTTGTGACAACGTGGATGGAACTAGAGGGTATCATGCTTAGCAAATAAGTCAGTCGGAGAAAGACAACTATCATATGATCTCCCTGATATGAGGAAGTGGAGATGCAACGTGGAGGGGTTGGGGGGTAGGAAAAGAATAAATGAAACAAAAGAAATTATAAAGAAATTATACAACACACAATTAAAGGAAAGAATATAATACTCCAGGGAAAAGGAAATGTCAAGATGTCAAAATCTCCCTCAAATAGAATCTTACGGACAAAGCCTAGATATGCTGAGGAGACAGAAAGAGGATTTGGGTATGGCTGCAGTTTTTTGGTTTGTTTCTTTTTTTTAAGATTTTGTTTATTTATTTGACACAGAGAGAGATCACAAGAAGGCAGAGAGGCAGGCAGGAGGTGGGGGAAGCAGGCTCCCCACTGAGCAGAGAGCGTGATGTGGGGTTTTATCCCAGAACCCTGAGATCATGACCTGAGCTGAAGGCAGAGATTTAACCCACTGAGCCACCCAGCTGGCCCTGCAGTTTTTAATAGATGTTTTTCTCTGAAGTAGAGAACTCGAGACTATGAAATAAATTAGTAGATAACAAAAATTTTATATAAATCAAAAAAGTGAAATTTAATCTACATTAGCAATAAAATTTAATAAAAGTTGAATACCTTTGACTCCACTAATTCAGAATTTAAGATAATTTCATGGAAAATAGACTAAAGCTTTTTTAGTAATTTGGGATGAATGATCTTCTAGGTCAATGGTTCTTAAACTTCAATGTTCATAGGACTCACTCGGGGATGTTGGTAATCCAGGTTCTGATTCAGTAGCTTTAGGATGGGGCCCTGAGATTCTGAATTTCTAGCAAGCTCCCTATTGATCCTTATGCTAGCAGGACACAAAGATTCTTTGAGTTGCAAGGACCTGAGAAAATCATTATAAGCTGGGTTTCAGGGGGAATCATAAACAAACCAAAAACACACTTTCACAATATCCTTGGAGGGAAAAAAAATTATCATTTACAAATGAACCTTTGTTTCATTAAAACAGTTATGGTAAGAGTGCTACTTTGCAGCATCTTGTAAACAGCTAATTGGAGTTAATTCACATTGTTAAAAAAATGAAAAATAATGATTTATTTAAAAATTCTTTACCTTGCCAATTTTTCATTCTAGTTTCATTCATTTATATTGCCTTCATCTGACAATTATCATTTGATCTCCCTGATATGAGGAAGGTGAGAGGCAACGTGGGGTGTTTGGGGGCTAGGGAAAGAAAAAATGAAACAAGATGGGATCAGGAGGGAGACAAACCATAAGAGTCTCTTAATCTCACAAAACAAACAGAGGGTTGCCGGAGGGAGGGGGGTAGGTACAGGGTGGTGGGATTATGGACGTTGGGGAGGGTATGTGCTATGGTGAGTGCTGTGAAGTGTGTAAACCTGGCGATTCACAGACCTGTACTCCTGGGGCTAATAATACATTATATGTTAATTAAAAAATAAAAATTAAATAAATAAATAAATAAAATAAAAATATTTTGCCTTCCTCTTAGTTAATGAACAACTAAAAGCCAAAGAAAATAATATCATTATCCATCTTTAATTCTTCTTTGGTTCATTTTCCTACATGGGATTTCCTCCATTTACTTACTTCCTCATTTACTCAGAAAACGCACACACATACACACAGACAGGGAGTGAGGAGAGAAAGAGAGAAATGTTACTGAGAGCAAGTCCTGAAGAGACTAAGAACAGATCCTAAGATGTGCCTCCTCCACCTTGTACACCCACCTTTGGTAAGATAAATAAACAAATAATATTTTTTAAGGCAAATGTTATTGTATAAAACTCAATAAAAATAATAATCCATTAAAATTTCTAAACTGGTATTTCAATGGGCTGCTACCATAGCTGTCAAATGGCTGAGGTTGTCCGAAAGCCTTTGCTGTACCTTAGTCTCCGCCATATCGCTAAACTAAGGAAATTAAGAAGTAACGGTGATTGTACTTTCCTATTTCTAGGAGATGCTAAGGAAACATAGATTCTGGAGGATATCTTGCCTTTAGATATCAATGATGATCTGGTTTTCCATGGCAAATAAACAGTCCTTTCACTACATGAAAACAGAAACCCAGAGCAGAAAGACAGAGATGGAGGTGCAGTGCAAGGAGTATACAGAAAGACATATGATGTGTAGCAAGAGAGTGTCCAGAAAAGAAACAAGAGATAGGAAGATGAGGAAAAAAGAGAGAAGTGCAGAAATGCATCATTAAAGCAGCAAAAAAAGAAAACACAGGTATAAAGAAACTTTGAGAAGGTGGAGGAAAAGGTTGTAGCCTGTTTATATTTGTGCATGAAAAAGGAGGGTCCTCAAGCTCCAAAGAGCATACAAAACACCAGTACCATCCAACATGGCAGAAGGGTTCCCAAGCTCAAGCGTATGATCCAGGTGGAAAGTACTCCCCTATTTCAGAGATGCATGGCTTAAACAATCAAATAATAATTTACTACCCTATGTCTTTTCCATGCTCACTAAGCAAGTTTTCTTTTATGTATAAGGGAAAAAATAAACCAATCTAACAAAAGAAGCAATACCTTGACATTTGTATTTCTCATTATAAACTGATAAATTGGCACCAATGGAAAAAGAAAGAGGTGAGGAGGGATGGTGAAGGGAGAGAGAGAGAACCCAGTGCTGCACCACAGCTTTTGCTATCCTCTTGGGAAAAACTAGGACATAGAAACCAGGATTCATCAAACAGAGTTTTGCCTTGGTAGATCCAACTTCATAAAGTGGAGCTAAATTGAGTGTTACATGAAGTCAAAAGAAACCTACTGGGAATATTAGAGTTAGAAGAATTTGAATAGGGGCAAAAATGGGGGGAAATAGATATCAAAATTGAGAAGTCAAAGAGAACTGAGACTCAAGAATAAAAAATATGACATAAAGCAAGCTGTAAATATGGATGCATTCCAGAACATTCTCTTTATGTGGGTCTCAATGAGATTTGAAGGGTTCAAAATGAACCTGAAGGGAAAATCCAGACCTAACACTTAAGCGGTCTTCAATTCCCAGCCTTGTGAATATCAAGATAAGACATGCAAACCTACTTCCAGCTGGCAGGTATAGCTGCTTTTTTGCACATTTGGAGGAACTGATCAGTCGGTCTCCAGCCTAATGTAACTCTCCATCTCCCCTGGCTCTGGTCTAAGCCCTAACTCTGTTCAGAAAAACACAGGGAACAATGTAAAAGTAGATCTGACAGAAGAGACAACAACTCTCATAAGTTGCTTTAATAAGTCACATGTTCTAACGCATGAGACCAGGGTTGCATTCAGAAGGGTGGAGTCTGACTCAAATAAAAGAGGAAGCATTCAGGGCTATTAAGAGTTTCCTTGAGTCATGTTCTTCTATGAAGTGGACCTTCTAAGAATTATGCTATGGGTAAGAAAAGAAGGTGCTGCACTCAGCCTAGGCTTAAGTTAGATAAATCACACTGTTACTAACTACTCCATTCTCTAGAAAGGGGCATTCTAGACCTATGTTTCTTAAAGAAAGAAAAAAAAAATTAAAGGATTACCTCAGCTCTTGGCAAGTGAGAGCTAATGGAAGTTCCTCCAAGATACTCAGTGTTGTTATTTTTTTCTTCTCAGCATTTCTTCCTGACCAATAGGAATCCACACCTGAAGCCATCAGTTTCTTCTAACCCTCCACCCTCTCATTAAGATATAATCCTATGCTTTGACTGATCTTTTTACCTCTTTTAGTGACTAATGCTCCATTGATGAATTGAAAATATAGGTCCTATTCAGCCTTGAAAGAGACATTCCCTGGAAATGCACTAAAGTAAAATACTTATGTAAGCACAATGTTCTTATAAATCTCAGTATTTATGTCTTTAATACTCACCAAGTTATTTTATACTGAAAGCAACACTTGATCTTCCTCTATAAGCACAAATGGCAAAGTCAACAATAAGAACCATACAAAAGTCTGAAGAGGAAAATTGCAAAAAGAAATGAGAACTCTGTTCCATAGATATTTTCCTAAGTAGAAGAATGAAAACAAGGAAGTTTTCCTTTAGTTGGCCTTTGCCCACCTCACTTTTTCTAAGCCCTCTTCCCATGATACCCAGTCCTGCCATACTCCATCCTTCTACCTATATCTTGATTGCCTAAAAAACATGCACACTGTTGGACCAGATCAGTTCGGATAGACCTTCCTCAGGCAGTGTCCTATCTACATACAGGCATGGGGCAACAGCGAGGTGGAAATCAACATAACTGTCTGGAAACAAATTTCTGATGAAGCAAACTATCCTTGCCTCAACAAAGTTATTCTATGCTGCAGAAGTCAGAATAATGTTTACCCTTTGGTGAGCAATTAGAGATGGTTTCCATGAGTATGTTCAGTTTGTGAAAATCCACTGCACTATATGCTTACTTTTATGTACTTTTATGCATGTGTAACATATCAAGAAAATGGCACTGTGCAAAAGATTGAAGAGGTTCAGAAGAATGCAAAATATAATCAACATATCCTGGATATTTTAAGAAAAATTATTCCAAAGAAAGTGGAATGACATCTAATAATATTGTCAATAAAAATCCCTTCTAAATATTTTTGCAAATATTTTACAAAATATATTTTCCCTTACAAGGAATTACCTTTTAAAAAGACTCTCCCCAGGCTAATATTGGCTTTCAGTATTATGGGTCTGCAAGATGTATGTAGGAAAGGAGCTGAAGAATATCTCCAGCTCTATCCTGAGAAGAGGGCAAGCATTGCTAAATCAGGCATCATGTATATTGGATTATCCAACCAATTCTTTTTCTTGTTTAGATTCCTATAGCACGTCAGCTACAGAGACAACATAACTTAGGTTTATTGCTCTAAATTAATAATATTCCAATTTTACATAAATGTCTGTGTAGTCCCAACCTTTTTTCAGTATGAGTATCCTTGCTAATCTAAAAGTTCATCAAACTCTTATATAATAGTAACTGTGCAAATAGTGTTTGCAATAACTTCCAAAGGAGTTATGGCTCCCAGGGTGGACACAAAATAATCCTCCCACAAAAGCGTTTCTAGAAAAACATTGTCTAGCACTGGAACATGCTCCCCCACTGGGTATCGCTTTCTCTAGGCCAATCCAACCAGACTCTTTGGGAAAATAAAGCAGGTCAATTGCCTGCTTTATCCATAAATAAGAATGTTTGCAAATTCTACTGTATGTTAACTATAATAAAAGGGTTTGTATTGATGCAATGAACAGAATGTTATTTCTGTCACAAATAACAGAATGTTGTTTCTTATTTTTTAAATTAAGGTATAATTGACATACAACATACTAGTTTCAGATTAGTCTCATGTAATGAGACTATTTTGTATATATTGGGAAATGATCACCAAAGTAAGTCTAATTAGAATCTATCACCACATATAGTTACAGAATTTTTTCTTCTGATGAGAACTTCTAAGACTTACTCTTAGTAAATCAAGTATAGTACTAACTATAGTTATCATGCTGTACATATCACCTCACTCTTATTAGAATGACAATTACCAAAAAGACAAATGTTGGCAAGGCTGTACAAAAAAATGGACTCTTGTGTACTGTTGTTTAGAATGTAAATTGATTTACTCACTTTGGAAAACACTATGGAGTATCCTCAAAAAAATAAAAATAGAAATACCATACAATCTGGTAATTATACTGCTGGGCATTTTCCCAAAGAAGATTAAAACACTAATCCAAAAACATATATGCTCCCTTTTGTTTATTGTAGCATTATTTACTATAGCCAAGGTATTGGAACAACCCAAATGTTCATCAATAGATGAATGGATAAAGAAGATGTAATACACACACACACACACACACACACACACACACACACACACACAATGGAATATTATTCAGCCGTAAAGAAAGAATAAGAGCTTGCCATTTGCAAAAACATGAATGGTCCTAGAGGATATTATTTTAAGTGAGATAATAAGTCAGACAGAGAAAGACAAATACCATATGATTTAACTTGCATGTGAAATCTAAAAAACAAGTGAGTAAACATACAAAAAAAAAGAAAAAGAAAAAGAAAAAACAGACCCATAAATACAGAAACAAACTGGTGGTTGCCAGAGGAAAGGTGGGTGGGGAGATGGATTTAAGGGGGCTGGGAGATACAGACTTCCAGTTATGGAATATATAAATCACAGGGATAAAAGGTACAGCGTAGGGAATATAGTAAACGGTATTGTAATAGCATTCATTGTATGGTGACAGATGGTAGCTACACTTCTGGTGAGCATAGCATGACGTATAAACTTGTTGAATCACTATGTTATACACTTGAAACTAATGTAACACTGTGTGTAGACTCTAAGTCAATTTTTAAAAAAATATGTGAATAATAAAATTAAGTAGCATAGAAAGAAAAATGGTCAATAAGTCACTTCATTGAAATACTTAGAAAAGAAGAAGCAAAGTGTTATAAATAGAAACAAAAATAATAGAACAGAAGTAATTTCAAATATATTGGTTCTCATAATAAATAGATCCAGATAGGTTAAACCTTCATTAGTATATAAATTTTGCCAAAAAAAAAAATCCATGAACTCAAAAAGATGTATATATGCCCATTTTCAAGTCTTATAGCATTATTAACAGCTAAGATATGGAAACAATCAAAGTGTTCAATGTTGTGGGACACCTGGTTGACTCAGTCATTAAGCATCTGCCTTCAGCCCAGGTCATGATCCCAGGGCCCTGGGATCGAGCCCCACATCAGGCTCCCTGCTTGGCAGGAAGCCTGCTTCTCCTTTTTCCACTCCCCTCTGCTTGTGTTCCCTCTCTTGTTGTGTCTTTCTCTGTTACGTAAATAAAATTCTTTAAAAAAAAATTGTTCAAGAATGGATGAATAAATGAAAGAAACTGTGGATATATATGAATATTATTCAGCCATAAAAAGGAATGAAATCTTATGATTTGCAAAAATATGGATGGACCTTGAGAACATTATGCTAAGTGACATAAGTCTGAGTAAGAAATACCATACAATCTTAATTGTATGTGGAATCTAAGACAAAACAAAACAAAACAAGTTCATCAATACAGAGAATGGTTTGGTGGTTGCCAGAGATAGGCAGTAAGAGAATGAGCAATATTGGTGAAAAGGGGCAAAAAGTACAGAATGATCTTTTTGTGCATTTTCAGAGAAGTCTTCAAAGAGATTTGTCATAAATTTCAAATCACTTGAACAATCACTATTCTGGAAATACTTTAACTCAAGAATTTAAGCAAGTGTTATGTATTAGTCTTATCTCTATTGGTACTAAACATACTTCATAATACCCGTCAATTTAATGAGATTTAATAGTTCCAAGAAAGAATCACAAATCACTAATGGAGAAAAATACCTGCCAACAATTGTAAAGGGACACATATTGAAAAGCAATTTTAAATATTTATAAATATACAAGGTTTCAAAATTCACCATTAATCTGTTTTCTAAAATTAACATCTATTTTTCTCTACCAAATAAAAATTCTTTGTAGTTATTTTACATAATTAATTTTTTCCTTAATCTTTCTCTTGCTCCAAAATGGAGATACTATAGCTTATATATTTCACATACACATTTTTTTTATTAACATATAATGTATTATTTGTTTCAGAGGTACAGGTCTGTGGATCATCAGTCTTACACAATTCACAGCACTCACCATACACATACATGCCCCAATGTCCATCACCCACCCACCCAAACCTCCCCACCTGCCCTCCCCCTCCAGCAACTCTCAGTTTTTTTCCTGAGATTAAGACTCTCCTATGGTTTGTCTCATATAGACATTTCAAATGTGAACTTTCCATTCAGAGAAAATCTTGTCCTTCCTCTTTGGGAGAATATCTTGGTGTCTAGTTTATGCCATTATTTGAAACATACCTAAAACTTTCTGTCATGTTAATCATTAGTTCTTCAGCAGTCATGAAAGAAACATTCAGGAAAACTTCATTCCAGCATTCAAATATAACTGAGTTCCTGTTTTCTTCTACTTCTCTACTTGACAAGGAAAAAACATCAACTGCTCCCCCAGAGCAACTTTGAAAAAATATACAAGAAATCAACATCAGTTTTATATCAGTTCTTAAAATGATGTCTATACATAAATTAAAGTCATCTACCATCCAGGTGAGGAAAAAGGAAGAACTAAAAATGTCTTATTTCAACTTCTGCAGTCTTCTTTCTTTTTTTTTTTTTTTACTTCAATCATAACCACCCTATTTAGTTAGAAGCCACTTCCACCTAATATCCTCACCCAGAATAGAACTTGTCTAGGCGAGAATGATATACTAAAGCCTGAATGGAAAAACAAGGAGAAAGATGAAACCTGCAATCATGTTACCTTCAAGCAAAAGAGAGAAAAAGAGTACCCAGGCAAATTTACAGAACACTTGGGAAAAAACAAACTGTAGCATTCTATTCACATGCAAAGTTATTTAATTAATTAAGTAATCTCTACCCTGAAGCACTAGATTCCTTTTTCTCTAATTACTTTAGCCATCATTTTTTGGGCACAATAATTATGAATGAATGTTCCTTCTTATTATCAAAAGATGGTTTTTTCCTTCTTTCTGATAAAGCATATCAGCTAATTTAGTAGATGAGAGCAAAACTATACTTTTGCTTTTTGTCCATGTCACACTGTAGTTGTCAATCAGAGACGGTTTTGTCCCCCAGGGGACATTTGACAACACCTTCCAATGTACAGGGGAGGACCTTCGTGCCCCTAACCACCTCACAAAAGAATCATTGCACCACTTTTATTTTTCTGTTCATATATCTACGTAAAGAAAGTGTGGGTTACTTATTACATATCCTGAGACCCACATTAGTAAAAATACTTGCAGTAGACATGGAACTGTGATATCCAAATTCCATTCAAGGAAAAGACTATTGTACCAGCTGCTGAGAATACTGTCATGAAAGGATCTCTGGTTGCTATCTTTTCAAGGTTTGCTTCAGCAGCAGATGCTCTCCTCAACAAAGCAATGCCCTTCCAGGGCTGGTCCAGTGACTGATTACAGCAAGGATATAAAGGACTGGCCATTTCAGCATTCCATTCTAATGGCATTCTGAAATTTCTGATGGAATAGATCAACTCCAGAGCTCCAGTGGGAGGTCTGGCCAGTAATGCAGTTCAACTTCTCCCTCTGCCCAGTGCCGTTTCCTGCCAAAGGTATTGACCCAGAATATACTTCACTCAATGTATACTTTATTCCTGTCTCTGACTCAGCATCTACTTCTGGAGAACCCAATCTGGGACAAGATAAAAGAACTTAAGAAAAAGGTTTTGGTGGGGGAAAAAAGTTCCCCTATGACCCTATATAGGATATACCCAGGAGGGGCTTGTAGAGCCCACAGAACCCCTTGGGAAGAGTGATGAGGGAAAAAGACAGTGGGCATGGGCTCCATCTTAAAGCATAAAAAACTCTGCTATAGTAGCAAGTCAGAAATGCTCCTAGACATTGAAGATGGTTTGTTCAAATGAAAAAATAGAAATGATATAATTATTACAACTCTAAAAACCTTCTGGACACCAACAAAAGACCTCCTCTGTGTAAACTGTGAGATTTAAAAACAAAACAATGTAGTATTGTGTCGGTGAAAAGAAAAGACAGGAGTGAACCAGTAGGAAGGAGCTGAGAGTCCCAGCACCCTGAGGTTCTAGGCTGCCCTTCCTTACCTTTCCCCACCCAGACTGAGACATTTTTGATGACAAATTCACACTCTAAGGGGAGAGAGTACAACCAGAGGTCCTTTCTTTGGTTGGTGGTAGTTCAGAAACTCTGGTGGGAATGCAAATTAACAAGGGTCACAGCTTGGGGCACACCCTTCAGTGCCTTACAAGGGAGTGAAACTATGAAGCAACAGGCCATTAATCATGGCTATTTTTTTTTAAGATTTTATTTATTTATTTGACAGATAGAGATCTCAGATAGGCAGAGAGAGTGAGAGGAGGAAGCAGGCTCCCTGCTGATCAGAGAGGCCGATGTGGGGCTCATCCCAGGACCCTGAGATCATGACCTGAGCCGAAGGCAGAGGCTTTAACCCACTGAGCCACCCAGGCGCCCCTAACCATGGCTATTTTTAGCAGTGAGTCACTTCAACATAGTAGAGTCATAAAATCTAAATTTTAAATCTAAATCTGAATCTAAAATCAAATTTCAGAAGTGATTTTCATCTGTAAGAAATAAAGCTTAAATATATTTATCAGGAGAGGATGGGCTACAGAAACTATTTAAAAGTTATTTGAAACTGAATGAAGACTTTGCCCATGGTGATATGCAAAGAACAATGTTTTATGGGTCATTATAACTTGTGTTCTTATGGAAACTCATTTCTTAAAACCCTGTATTTTTCTATATCTTTGGTTTATCAGATAGGCATTTATTTTTGACAGATAACTCCAGCTTTTACAATGCGAACACTTCTGAAAATTTTATCTTAAATGAATCTTCATAAAAATAAGCATAAGCTTTGCATTTGTCGGTTAGAAAATATTTAATGTCAGTGAGATATTCAATAAATGAACAGGTAAAGATGAGAAGAAATATACATGAATGTTTATTAAGCAATGTAAAACATGCAAAGCAGAGAAAAGTAGAGACCCTCTGGAATGCTGTTTCTTATACCCATCACCAAAGAAAGTCTAGTAAATAAGCATCAATCCAAGAATCCAAATGTCCAAATGTCTTAAGCAGCTTACAGTCAACAAAGCCATAGTTGTAACCATAAACCTAGCATTGTGAGGCTTGTGGTCCAACTGGGATGACTTTTTTTGGAACAAGCCTGACCTTACAGAGTCACAGATACACAAAGGCAACCCTGTAGAGACCTGCACCTCTTCAGCCCAGGACAGTAAGTGTGGGAGTCCGGTTGGAAAGAAGAAAAGTGTAAAGAGAATGGACTGCCATCATAGAACCTAGATCCCACTGGAAAGGGAACAGGCAGAGAAAAAAAAAAGGAAACAAAGAAACTTTTTGCTAGAGATAGTGGGGAACCAAGAAGTCGTCTTAGAAAGATGAGGAAGAGGAAGTTCTAATTAAAGGAGTGGCATCACCAAATATGACAGCCTTTGAAAAAGAAAGTCAGATATTTCTTATCAGAGAGTTTGAAATATGTGGTTATATCACGTGAGATCAGGTCTCTCCCATACAGACATAGATGCAGATTTAAAAATATAGATAGATCTGCATAGATGTTTGCCACCTGAAATCTTACTAAGTTTTCCATGGTTTCTAAGGATGCTTAGTATTTTTTGGGTAAATGACAAAACAAGCAGAGACTGGCCTCTCATTATGAATTTTTACTTTTCTATATTCTGTTCTTGGTGGTAAAAGTAGAAAAGGATTTAGGAGATGCCATGTTAACATTTGCATTAATTCACACTTTCTTTGGAAGTTTAATCCTATCAGTCAGGAAATGCAAAACTTAAGGTTCTTCCATTTATGTAAATTTGCATGCCTTTAATTGGCTGCATTTTTAATTACTAAGGAGCAATTATTATTTTTCTATCCCATTTTTACAAAAGAGCATGTTCAGTTCCCTTTGTAGCACCTAATTGTCATGTAGTTCATGGATTTTGAGCTCAGACTAGCTACATTACCATTGCTCAATGCAGAATACTGTTTAAAAGAGTGTACATTTTGCACATCCAAAATGACATGCATGCACAATGATTTCACAACTTACAATGCTAAATGAAGTTATAGAGCAATTGGAGAAAGCAGATTGGTAAGCCAGAAATCTAAAGCTTTTATAAATGCATGAATGTAGTCTCCAATTTATCTGCATCCCAGACCTCTCCATCTTCCACTATCTCCCTCCCCTTTGGGGATCTCAATGATCATTAACACCTCCACCAGAGAATATGCAAGTGAAAAAGTAAAGGCATGAAATTCAAATCAGTGTGTTACTTTTTAGTAGACCCTTAGAAAGTTTTATGGAGAAAAAGTCAAAACTAATAACTAAGCTGAGGTTTGGAGATTTAGATCTTCTTCATTCATGCTCTTCCTCACTTGCCCATTAGCATAGATAATTGAAAGTTTTCTTCATATATCCTAGCACACTAACCAAAATGACATAGCTGTCATTTTAAGTTAAGACCATGGAAAGAAAACAAGATTTTAAATTACTACCAGAGGAACTATTACAGAAGTGAACTAAATTACTTCAAGGAAGCCAAAAGAACTAGTTACCCAAATAAGTTATAGAATCTTCCTCTTTGAAGATTTTGAAAAGTCAAGTAAAAAACTCCTTCAATGAAGATCTGCTTGGAGACAGAGAAATCAAACTGTATTTTGTTAACAACCTATGCTCCATAGTTTTATATTCTCTCATTTTTAAAAATGTGCAAACTATGAAATGTTTGAAAAGAGAAAATTTGTGTTGGCTTAATTAATGACATAATTCAACAGCCTCCAATCTTCCCCAAACTGTGACTACACAAACCGATCATTGTGCTACCTTTAAAATTCAGTGTACAGTGACCCTAATCTCCCCCTCCTCAGAACATAATAGTATCTCCTAGGCTGATACACATACACAAATTATAAAGGATTCCCAGGTTATGTTATTCTGGTTTGAGAATCAGACACATTCTGTGTGATCTCCACAACTGAAGACTTCCAGAGAGCCTGACCTGCTGAACTTGGTTCTCTTGGGTTCCTTAAAAAGTAACTGCTAGAACCTGAATATACTGCAGAGATGGCCCTGTCCCCAGAGTCATGCTCACTGTTTGCATGGCTAGTATGGAAAGTTTTGTCAGTTAACCTAGAGTGTAGGGATTCCTCTCCCCCAAAGACAGACAAAATCAAAAAAATGAACTGCTTGGGCCCTAATCATGAATTGATTTTATAGCTCTTAGTGATTTGGTCTTTGAATCTGTAAGAGAATTGTTATTCTTACCCCATGAAAAGTAAGCTTCAAACCAAGTTGCATAAGGAATATTAGTTCAGCATATTGGAGTGGCAATATCTAGGCTCACCAACTTCCCTCTAGTTCCCACAGGCTACTTGGCCACATGGTAAACCATTACCATTAATAATCAGCTTACACATGTCCTGAGGGAAATTATGGTGCCTCAATTCAATATTCTTAACTAAAAAACATTCGCTGAATACCCATTGCCAGTATCTTTTTCATGTGAACATGACAAGGTCCCTGCTGTGCTTTGCTAGGGGAAATATAAGACACTGTGGGAACACATAGGAGATACTTGACTATGATTATGACACTTCAGGGATTAGGAAGGTTTTCTAGAGGAAGTGACACCAAAATAGAGACTTGAAAGATCAGGAAATTATCAGGTAGAAAAAGGAAACAGGTACATTTTGGGAAAAGAAAATAACTTGTGCAAAGGATTATACACACAAAAGACCATGTTGGGCTCAAGGAACGTTACATGATCCTGTATGGCAGGGGCAAGGAGAGCAGTGAGTAATCACTAAAGGGGTGAGCAGCCGGATAATAAAGGATCTGGGATGCCATGCTAAAGGACTGGAACTTTATCTTAAGCGCGCTACAGAAAGTCATGAACTGGTTTTAAATAGAGGAGTAATACAATCCAGTTTGTGCTCTAGACAATCATTCTGAAAATCGGTTGTGAAAATAGAGGTTGGAGCCCATCAAGGAAGATACAACATAATGTTGGGTTGTAAGAAAACAGTAAAATTCCCTGAAGCAGAAAGAATCTGGGCTGGGCTGCAGTTAACAACTGGGTCAAAATGAGACCTTGAGGACCGTGGTACACAGTGAGGCTGCAAGAGTAACTGAGGATGAATCCAGACTTCAGACTGCACAATGACTGCTTCTATTCTGATAGATATGCAGACCCCCTTGAATAGTCTTGGCATGATCCAGTTCTAGAATAATTCAAGGAGTGAAGCAAATGTTTTTTTGCCTAACTGTATTGATTTGTGAGGTTTTCAAAGGTAGAGATCATCTCTCATTCATACACGAATTTTTAGGACCTTACGGCATATACATTTGGTAGATGCTCAGTAAATATTTACTGGTTGGTTAGTTAGAAGATGATTAGATGAATGGATAGATGGATGAATAAATAGATGAATCATTACACCTCAGGGATAAATGAGCTTTGGGTGAAATAATTTATCAGAACAAGTAAAAACCTAGGAATAAGCAGATAATCTAAAAACCTTTAGAAATAGGTGGTGGAACCCTCATCATGCTCTGCAGGAGCTAAAAGAGAAAATAAATCTTTTTGTCTCCAATGATTTCTACGTCTTGATCCTCAACACTGTTTCAGTGTTTCTCCCCAAAATCTGCCATGTGAACCTATTGAGACAATGTTTCCTTCAAAACTATCTTCACTATGGGTTCCAATTTTCCCTGAGGAATAGGACAAGGGACATCCCTTCCTTGGGATCATTCACAAAACCCTAAAGACAGAAATAAAAGCACAGTGTTTTTAGGACAACCATGCATTCTTTTTCCCAGAATTCAACACCCCTTCTACACCTAAAATAAAACTCTTAGAACCAGTTCTTTAATTAGAAAGAATAAGTTGTTTCCTTGATTAATTATGCATAGCAGAAAAAGACTATGTAGGAGGTAATAATTTATGGTAGCAATTTGAGGTGATTTTGTCATAAACTTTCCATGGTTTCATATTGTAGATTTTGGATAACATAGTACTTTGTCAAAAAAGGAGGGGGATGGAGGAAGTAAAATAAATATTTAAGCCCAGAGAGATCATTCCAACAAATGTTCATTCTTAGATCATCTGTTCTTCATTTCATGATATACATTATAAACAACAGCCTCACTCCAACTCTCACATTGCTGCACACTTTAAAATTCAGCAAATATGTTAGCACACATATATAATGTATTGTTGTAGTTTGCATTCACAGATAACACTACTAATGGAGTTGTTTGCCATATATATGGATAAGGTTAAAAATCTCGGAGAATAACAGTCTTGCCACATGGGCAGACTCATAGGAGGACTGTCCTATTTTTGTAGCTCTAGAGACCATTTTAGAACAAATCACTTCTCATGACTCTGTCTCTTTGCTCAATGGGTTACTAAAGTCTTTGCTCTAAAAGAGCTACATGGATTTACTCATTGCCAAGTGGGTCTTTTGGCTGCTGCTATGCCCAGAATATCTTAACTATATAGCAAAGCTTTAAATTATATTTCAGGATGTCAATTTAACATTTCTTCTGGAACCTGCAGTCTCCTGCTTCAGTTTTCCAAACAGCTGCTCAAATTTTTCTGTCTTTTGGTGGGGAAGCAATATGGCGTCAGCGTTAGCAAATACTTGTCCATGATTAAGAGGTTTTGTTTTTGTTTTTTTGGTATTTCAAGACTTTCTTTTTCTTTTTTTTTTTTTTTTTTTGAGCAGCATTACATTCACAGCAAAACTGAGTGGAAAGGACAGAAATTTTCTATATACTTCCCGCCCCCTCATATAGATAGCCTCCTCCACTATCAACATGTTCCAACAAAGTGGTACATTTGTTATGACTGATGAATCTACACTGCCATATCATTATTATCCAAAGTCCATGGTTTAAATTAAGGTCCACTCTCACTGTTGTACATTCTGTGGGTTTAGACAAATGTATAATGACACATGCCCACTATCAGAGCATCATACCATGGATTAGTTTTACAGTTTACAGAAAAACAAACAAGGAAACCAAAAATCTACACATACAAAATTGTGTTTTAAAAGGTAAATTTTATTCAGTTTGAAGAACTAAATATTATTCTAAAGTCCCTTCTACTTATTTTTTCAATAAAATTTGCTTACTACAAAATGATAATGGCAAAATGTAAATAATAGTACTTACTTCAAGGGATTGTATGAGGATTAAGCAAGATAATCCATGTAAAAGTTGGCACAGTGCCTGGCTAATGACAAATTATTAAGAAAATGCTAAGTATGATCATTATTATTGGTACTATTCATTACTTCTTGTTGGTTTTGTTTTTTAATTGCTGTTCCTGTTTTCTGAGTAAAAATATTGCCTTTTAATCATCTAACTTCAAATAAGAAAAATGTTTGACATTATGCTAGCTCTTCCTTCTTTGTTTAAAATAAACATTAAAAAAATAACATAATATCCAAATTTCTAGAAATTACTAGTGGAGGGAAAGTAGGTCTGAAGAATACTACCCAGGAAATCTGTGACCAAACATTGGCTTTCTGATTACACTGGCTATGTGACTATAATCACTTACATTCTCTGTGGGTGATGTCCTCACTGAATGAGGTTAACGTGAGAGTATCTTGGGAGTGCCAACATGTTGTATATATAATACCTCACAACATTCTTGTGAAAAATAAATGCATTTAGAAATAAAGCATTTAGACAATGCCTAGCATACACTGTGCATACACAATGGAAGTGTTAGCTCTTAATGTTATTTCTGTTACAGGTTCTATATGAACAGTCAGTATTTAATCTTTAAATCTTCTGTGATGATAGAATCATTTCATTCAAGGTGCTATATATTGGTGATAATATTCTATTTATATCTTTTCAAGGCCCAGGATATCAGAAAAATTGCTATAGTAAATATAAGGCTGGAAGCCATAAAAACATGGAAAACAAACTAGAGGCATATATCACTTTATGGAATAATATATTTCTAATTTTATATAATTTCCCATGGCATCACATAGTCAAGTATAACAAATCTTTTTATGAAGTACTCATAATTTTTCACTGGTTGTACACTGGAATGAACTATCATAACGAGTTCCAGAAACCCCTTCATTGAACACTTACATATAACTATCTGTCTACATGGTTGTCTAACTTGAGATTTCTCCCAAATTTGTAACTTTCTTAGATGATGAAAGGACAAGCATGTCTATTCCTGTTAAGAGTTTTTGTCGTGATTATATTGATCTTAATTATCAACAATACTAAAGAAGATAATTATTTCCTGCTTAAGATAAATTGCTTCATTCATTGTTTATTAACTGCCTACTATGTGCTAGGTACTCTACAGGGTGGTAGTTTCAGTCTTTACACCTCTCGAGTTCAATGGGAAGATAAACAAGTAACCAAAATATTATAAAAACAGGATCTTAAATGAAGGTAGCAGGGACACTTCTAGGTGCTATGTTATCATGGAATCTTAAGTGTGGAAATATCAAGGCAGCCTTCTTGAGTGAGCAACTTCAAAACTCAGGATGAATAAGCACTAGAGAGTCAAAAGATAATGCATTGCATAATAATCATCTTCAAAAACAGCTACTCAGCTAGCACATACTCCACTTCTTTTGCAGATTTCCATTCTCCCCTAAACTGCCCAGGATCCCCATTACATCTTGAGTTCTGAGTGGCCAGGCAAGACTATATTTGCAGTACACTCTTATTTTTCATAAAATTCCAATATGCTTTCAAGATAGTAAATATCTGAAAAAAACATTTTAAATATCACCTTCTAGTGGTGCTGGGGGGCTCAGTTGGCAAGGCCCACATTGGGCTCCATGCTGGGTGTGGAGGCTGCTCAAGATTCTCTCTCCCCCTCCCTCCGCCTCTCCCATTTCTCCCTCTCTAAAATAAATAAATGTAGATAGAAGATAGATAGATATAAATTGATATAAATTTATACACATATGTCAATTTATAAAGAACAATACCAAAGCCCAAGGGGAAATGTCATTTGAAGGCATCAACAAAAATGGAATGACAAGGGGTGCCTAGGTGGCTCAGTTCGTTGAGCCTCCAGCTCTTGGTCTCAGCTGGGGTCATGATCTTGGGATTCTTGAATTGAACACCAGGTTGGGCTCTGTGCTCTTTGTGAGGTCTGCTTGGAATTCTCTCCCTCTCCCTATTCCCCTCCCCCTGTTTACTTTCTCTCTCAATCTCTTTCTCTCTCTAAAAAAAAAAATAAATACTTTTAAAAATGGAATGACAGTATTATCTCAATATTAAGAAAAATCAAACTTTAAAGTGACAAAATATGCCTTTCACATCTGTTAAATTATAAAAAATAAAAACATATAATTTGAAGAATCAGGGCCATGCATTTCTGGTATTAGTATAAATTGTTTCCTTCTTTGGGGATAAAAATCTGGCAATACAATGCAAGAGTCATAAAAATGTTCAAAACTTTTTCTTTTTTGGGTTCAAAACTTTTGACTCAATAACCACATTCCCAGGAATTTAAATTAATGGAATGATTTTTAAAAAACAAAGGGAAAAATGTTAAAATTAGGTAAAATTGATAAGGCAAAAATGCTAATATAATTCTGATTTTAAGAATAAAGTGATTCAGCATCCAGAAAACGAGAAAATTATGAAATATTATCTAGAAGGAAATCTGAAGTCATTTAAATATAGAAACATTAAGGTCATAGAGACACCAACCAAAAAAGTATCTACAGATAAAAGTAAGAGAAAAAAATACAATTTTATAACTTAATTTGTTTACTAAGTAAGTAAATAAGTAAAAGATTTACTAAATAAGTAAAAATACTTTGATGCATCAAGTAAAATAATCATGTGTTTCATTTTGGGTAATTTTTATAAATGCCTGTTTTAAATTCCTTTTTGCATATACATATATATACATAATTTGACATAAATGTCTACATACAATGGAAATTTTTGAGTACTTTTAATTTTTCTGTTTTATTTAGCTCCCCTAGTCAATGTCTCTACCCTCCAAACTGTAGAATCCATTCCACCATGTTATCTATGATTAAAACTGTAGTATATTATTCTTTATTTTTTCTTATATTCTTATAACACAGAGAGACATGTAGAATTATATATAGATATACAATTTTATATAAATATTCATGCATATAATTTTTCTCATCTTTTAACTGAAAATAAAAGTATATCCATTTCTTTCTTCCATTTCTCACTTATATCTTATCAAGTCAATTTATGCAGCTGTAATTCACCCTGTTTAGTTGTTGTTTGCTATGGTATAATGTATATGTACCCAAATTTTTTAAATCAGTAGCTTACTCTATTTGTGCATTAACTTTGTTTCCATTTTTTCTCTTTATAAACAAGGCTTCAATGAACAACTTTTATAAATACCAATTGAGTACCAGAACTTTTGTTTCTGAGAGAGATTATCAGATCTGATATCGCTGGTCAAAAGTATTATATATTTTGAGTTTTAACAGATCTTGCCAGATTGCATTCCAAACTATTGTAATAACTCACATTTCTACCAGCAATGTGATACCTGCTTTTTAGTTCTTTCGCAGCCTCAAATGTATAAAGTGATGTTTCATGTTACTTTAACATGCAATTGCTTATTGTAAATTTAAGCATATTTTCCTTTGTTGGCCATTTGGATTGATTTTTCTAAGGGTTTCCAGTTTATTTTTTATTTTTACATTAAATTGAGGTATAACATATATATAGTAAGGTATATAAATCTTATGTGTATAGCTGGATGAATTTTTGCATAAATAGATACCACCCAAATCAAGATAAAAATATTAACAACATTCTAGAAGTCTTCTTAATACCCTTTTGCAAACTTATACATACTGTTACCTCACTCCAGCTCCAAAGGGAATCACTGCTCTATCACTTCTATGTCCTCAGATTAACTTTGACTGGTCTTGAATTTCATGTAAATAGTTCATATAGTGAGCTCATTATTGTCAACTTTTTTAAAAAAGATTTTATTTATTTATTTGACAGAGATCACAAGCAAGCAGAGAGGCAGGCAGAGAGATGGAGAAGTAGGCTACTTGCTGAGCAGAGACACCCCCCCCTCCCCCGACGTGGAGCTCAATCCCAAGACCCTGGGATCATGACCCAAGCTGAAGGCAGAGACTTTAACCCACTGAGCTACCCAGGTGCCCCTATTGTCAACTTTTTAAATCAGTGTTATATATATGATATTCAATTACATTGTAGAGAATGGAAACACTTCAGTCTTTTCATTGCTTTTTATATATGAATATTGCACAATTTAAAAATTTGGATCTTTTTACTTTGAGGCTATTAGGAATAGGGCTACAAAAATATTATTTTATGTGTCTTTTAGCAGATATATATAACCATTTCTCTTGGGTATATACCTATGACAAGAACTACTGGGTAATAGGGTAAGCGTATGTTTATATACTGCAAAATAGTTTTCCAAAGACTTTGTACTAATTTACGTTCTCACAAAGAATACATGTAAGCTCCAGTTTCCCCATATCTCAGTTCATATGTGGTATTGATTGGTGTTCTTTTTAATTTGGTCATTCTGGTGTGAAATAGGATCTTATATGCTTTTAGTTTGCATTTCTTGATGAGTAATGATGTTTAGCTTTTTTTCATGCTCTTTTTGGTTTTTATGAAGCCAATTTTATGAAGTGCCTATTCAAATCTTTTGTCTACTCTGTAATCAGGTTATTTGTATTTTAATTAATGATTTGGAAGGTTTTTATATTTTCTGGATTCAAGCCTTTGTTGGATGTATGTATTACAAATATCTTCTCGCAGTATATGGCTTCCCTTTCCACTCTTTCAATTGCATTTTAGAAAAACAGAGGTTCTTAATTTTAATGAAGTTCAACTTGTCAATCTTTTATTTTATAGTTAATGTTTTTGTGTCCTATTTAACAAAATTACATGCCTCAAGATAATGAAGATATTCTCCTGCTTCCTTCTAGAAGCTTTATTATTTTCCCATTAGTTTTTAGATATTTGACCTACCTTGAATAAAATTTTTGTAAGGGGTCAGAGTTTATTTTTTCCATAGAGATACCTAATTATTCTACCATAATTTGTTGAAAAGACTACCCTCCCCCTCGCCTCTCCAAATACAATGGTATTCTTGTAGTAAATCAGGTGATCAGATACAAGTAGAATTATCTCTCAATTCTCTATTCTTTTCAATTGGACAAATTTCTATCCTTAGGTTAATACCACATTGTCTTAATTACTGTAGCCTTTTAGTAAGCCTTAATATCTGGTAGTGCATAAGTTCTTAAACTTTGTTTTGTTTATTCAAAATTGTCTTAACTGTTCCATATAACATGTAAATTACACACACAACCTGTGGTGATTTTGATCAGGAAAGTAACGAATCTATAGACCAATCTGGAGACAACTGACATCTTAAAAACATTGAGTCCTCCATTCCTTGAAAATGGTATATCATTCCACTTTTTGAGATTTTCTTTAATTTCTCTTAATAATATTTATAATTCCCAGGGTAGATCTCTTATACATATTTCATGTTACTAACTAATTCCTAGAAATTTTAATGATTTTTTAGTGTTATTGTGTTAATTATTTATTATTAGAAATGCATTAGAAATACAAATAACTTTATATTGACATTATATCCAAAGACCTTGCTAAATTCATGTAATAGAACAGTTTGTAGATTCTTCTGGATTTTTTGCATATATAATCATGTCCACTGAAAAAAATAATAGTTTTATTTCTTTCTTTCTGGTATTTACATTTCAGTTTCTTTCTCTTGCTTTTTTTGTCCAGAATATGACTTCCAGAATGATGTTAAGTAGAAATAATGGTAGTGGACTTGTGATCTTCTTCCCAAACTTGGGATGGAGGGGGAAACATTCAATATTTAATACTAATTATGAAACCCTAATTTTTATATATACTCTTCATCAAGTTAAGGATGCTCCATTGTGCTCTCAGTTTTCTGAGAGTTCTTATGAATATGGATTGAGATGATCATTTTTTTTATTAGTTATTCTGTTAATGTGATGAACTAGATTGATTTTTTATTGGTTCATTTCCTAATGTTAAGATGACCTTCCATTCTTTGGATAAACTTCACTTAGTTATGATTTATTATCTTTTTCACATTTTACCAGATTCAATTTGCTAATCTTATATTAAGAATTCACATCCATTGTCATAAGATATTAAAGTCTCTAATTTTCTTTTTTTTTTAAGATTTTATTTATTATTTATTTGACAGACAGAGATCACAAGTAAGCAGAGAGGCAGGCAGAGACAGAGGAATGGAAGCAGGCTTCCTGCTGAGCAAAGAGCCCAGTGCAGGGCTTGATCCCAGGGATCCTGGGATGGTGACCTGAGCTGAAGGCAGAGGCTTTAGCCCACTGAGCCACCCAGGCGCCCCGTTAAAGTCTCTAACTTTCTCTCCTCTTAATGTTATTTTCAGATTTTAGTTTTGGGTTTATGTTGGTGTAATAAAACAAGAAGTGTTCCCTCTTTCTGGAGTCTCTGAAAGAGTTTATGTTAGATGGATACGTTTTCCTCTTTAAATGTTTGGGGGAATTAGACAATGAGGCCTTCCTTTCCTGGAGTTTTCTTTGTGGGAAGGTCTTTACTTGAAGATTCAATTTCCTTAACAGATAAAAACTATTGAGATTTTTCAATCACCTCTCATGTCATTTTTGGTAAGTTGTTATTCAAGATATTTTTCCATTTTATGTTCGATGTTGAAATTATAGAGTTGTGTAAAATATGCTTTATTATATTTTCAATTTAATTTCATACCTCCTAAATGTATGATGATAAAAACTTTCCATCCCTAATAGTAATTCTTTTTTCCTTTTCTTTTATTTCTTGATCAGTTTTGGTAAATACTGACAAACTTTTGTTGAAATATTCAAAGGTGCAACTGGTATTAGGCAGATTTCTCCAGAGAAACAGACCCAAAGAGAAATAGAATAGTTCCCCCTTATTCATGGGAGGTATGTTCCAAGACCCCCCTGTGGATGCCTGAAACCATGGATAGTACTGACCAATATATATATTGTTTTTTTCATATATATATAGAGAGAGAGATAGATATAGACATAGATATATAGATGATGAAGTTAAATTGGACACAATAAAAGATTAATAACTAATAATAAAATAGAACAATTATAAGTGTATACATAATAAAAGTTATAAATGTGGTCTTTCCCTTTCTCTCTCAAAATATCTTACTCTTACGATGATGTGAGATGAAAACTTCACTGAGGTGAAGTGAGGAGAAGGACAAAGTCATGGTGATATAGTGTTAGGCTACTGAAGATATGTGAGAAGGAGGAGCATCTGTTTTCATGCTGCAGTTGACCATGGATAACTGAAACCATGGAAAGCAAAACAACAGATAATTGGGGACTACCATATATATACATATGTCATCATAAGGAATTGGCTTATATGATTATGGAGGCTGAGAAAATCCAAGAACAACCATTAAAATCTGTACTGTGTTCTCCAGAGAAAGAAAACCACTCAAAATTGGTTCCCAGGACTGTTGAGTCTAAGAAGTCCCAGTATCTGAAGGCAGAAATTTGGAGACCAAGGAGAGTTGATCGTATAGTTCCACTCTGAGTCGAAAGGCCTGAGAAGCAGAACTGATGGCATAATTTCCTGACTTCCTCCAGTTCCGAAGGCAGGATGTCCCAGCTTGAGGACAATCAGTCAGTGAAAAAGTAATGCTCTCTAGCCAGCCTTTCTGTTCTGTTCAGGCCTTTAATGAATTAAAGGCCCACCTACTTTGGAAACAGCAATCTGTTTCAGTCAGTCTACAGATGCAAATGTTAATCTCACCCAAAAAAGCCCTCACAAACGTACCCAGACCAGATAATGTTTAACCAAACATATGTGCACCCATGGCCAAGTCAAGTTGACACATTAGTCCTCACACAACTTTTGGCTTTGTCAATATTCTTGACTACCCCTTTTCTTTCTACTTCATTTATTTTTGTTTAATATTTATATGTCCTTCTCCTCATTTTCTTTGTGTTTAATTTGTAATTCCTTTTCTAGCCTCTTGGGATAAAAGCTTTAATCATAGCTTCTCAACTTTCCTTCATCTCTAGTATGTGTTCTTAAAGCTAAAGATTTCCTTCTAAGCACTGCTTTATTTATGTCCTGTGAATTTCAATATGTCATATTTGTATTATTATTCAGTTCAAAATATTTTTGTAATTTCAATCAGGCTTTCCTATTTGACTCAATGAGCTATTTTGAAAGATACTGCTTTGAAATTTGAAATTCAAAAATTTTTGCATATTTTCTAGCTATGTCTGTCTATTGATCTCTAGCTTACTTCCAATCTGGTAGAAGAACATACTCTGTATACTTTAAGTTCTTTTGATATTTCTTAAGAGTTTTTTCATGGCTCAGCATAGGTTCTCTTTTGTTAACTATTCCATGGCCACATGAAAATTTATGTATTCTTTCTTATGTCAATAGGTCAAATTGGTTAATCAGGCTGTTCAAATTTGATATAACCTCATTAATTTTTTTCTCTGCTCATTTTACCTCAAACTCTGATTTTGGTATGTTTATTTTTTTCTTCCATTTCTGCCAAGTTTTGGTTAAAAATACAACTTGAAACTATGTTACTATCTTCAAACAATTTTAGAACTATGTTTTTCTTTTCAGTATGAAATATGCCTCTTACCTTTAAGTCTATGTTGTCTGATATCAGTAGTGGCCCCACATTCATGTTTCATGCTGTATATTTTTCTATTCTTTAACCTTCCACTTACCAATGTTCTTATATTTAAAGTTTGTCTCTTGTAAATACAATACAGTTGAGTCTTATTTTTCTCAAATACACTCTAATAATCTTTATCTTTTCATTAGAGGTTTTAAACAATTTACGATTCATGTAATTTTTGGTATTTAAATTTGGTTAAATTTGTTTAACTCTATGATTTTGTTATTTGTTTTCTGTTTATCCCATCTGTTCTTCTTTCCTTTATTTCTTCATTCCTGCTGCTGCTTTTAGATTAATCAAGTACTTTTAAAAATTCTACTTTACCAAAAAAAAATTCCACTTTACCTAATTCAATAGCATTGTAGTAATAATATTTTGTATTTTTTCCTTTAGTAGTTATCCTAGAGATTAAAATATGGATGCTTAACTTATTACAGTCCAACTTAATTTAACATTTCTAGAATTCCCCAAATAGTGTACAAACACTGAAGAAATATAACAAGTTACCTCTTCATATCCTTTGTGCCATTGTTATATTTCTAGATGTGCTAAAAACCTCATAATGTGCTATTATAATTTTGGGGGTTTTTTTAAAGATTTTATTTATTTATTTGACAGACAGAGATCACAGTAGGCAGAGAGGCAGGCAGAGAGAGAGAGAGAGGAGGAAGAAGGCTCCCTGCAGAGCAGAGAGCCCGATGTGGGTCTCGATCCCAGGACCTTGGGATCATGACCTGAGCCGAAAGCAGAGGCTTTAACCCACTGAGCCACCCAGGCGCCCTATAATTTTTGTTTTAAATAATAAATACTCTTTTATATCTATCTACACTTTCACCATTCTAGTACTCTTCATTCTGCTTTGCATTTCTTTCTTCTATGTGGGATTATTTTTATTCAACTTGAATGACTTCATTTACTATATCTTAATGTGTGCTGGCAACAAATATTCTCAACTTTTCTTTGCCTGAAAACTTTTATTTTATTTTATTCGTGGGAATAAACACATTTGATGATGATATACTATCCTTTCTCTGTATTCATGAGTTTATTTGCTAATATATTTAAAAAGCTTTTTGCATCTATGTTCATGAGGGATATTGATCTGTAGCTTTTTTTTTCTTATATGTCTCACCTACTTTTGGTGTCAGAATAATGATGGACTTAAAATAAGTTAGGAAGTAGTACCCCCCTCATTGTTTTCTGAAAGTTTTTAGAATGTCGATTTTCTTTCTTAAAAATTTGATCAAAGTACCCACTGAAATATCCTATACCTGGATTTCTTTTTGGTGGTGGTGGAAGGCGTGAAGAGTAGGGTATGGGTATGATTCAATTACAGAGTGATTTCAATTGTTTAATAGATATAAGGAATTCAGTTTTTCTATTTTATTTAGACTATATTCATCATAATAATCCCTTATTATTTGTTCAATGTCTGTAGAATCTGTAGTAATTTTCCCTCTTTTATTCTAGATATTGGTATTTTATGTCTTTTCTCTTTTTCATTTGATCTATCTATAGTTTATTGATTTTGATGAACTTTTCATAGATCTAGCTGTTGGTTTCACTTATTTTCTTTACTGTTGTTCATTTTCTATTTAACTAATTTCTGGTCTATTCATTTTTTTTTCCAACCTCCTTTTTCTCTCCACTGTTGGAACTGTTTCTATTGCTAGATCTTCTAATACGTTGATCTTTTCCTCTACAGAATTTACACTGCTATTAATCCTATCAAGTATTTTTTATTTCTGATATTGTACTTTTTACTTTTAGAAGTATCATTTGTCATTTTTACATCTTCTGTTTCTCTTCTCATTATATCACATTTCTCTTTAAATTCTATAGCTCTTCTAAAGTCTGTTTCTGTTATTTCCACTATCCCTACCATTTTCAAATCTGTTTCTATTGATTGATTTTTTTCTTTGCTATTACATTGTCCTGACTCATCATATCTCATAATTTTATTGGATATTGAAGATTATAAAATTCATACTATTAAATACTTGTTTAATGTTTTTCTTTCTTTAAAGAGTGCTGGACTTTGTTCTGGACTTGCACTTAAGTTGTAAAATTATTAGCATACTCAGTCCCCCAAAGAATTGTTTTTAAACATTCTTAGGACAAACCAAGGGTAGGTTTTTGGCTGGAGTTAGATTTGTTCTAATACTAAGGCAATGACTTCTGGATGCCCTGAGAATTCAACAAGATACTCCAGTTTGGCCAGTCAAGACTCCAATGTATGTTGCTCAACTTTAATTTCTTTAAGCATGTTTATTATTTTTCTACACATGTTGTCATCTGTCTATTTCAGTAGTTCTAATTCACTATGCACATGATCTAGTTCTCAAATACCTCTAAGAGGCAGCATTCCCCAAAATGATAGAGTTAAATGGTGACTCTTACCAAGTCTCTAGAACCCTGCTGAGAATCCTAGAGGAAACCTCTTTTTCCTCAGTCTCTCAAGCACAGGTCTGACATGACTCAGCCACTTCTCCATTGCAGGCCAGGGAGACCCATCATATTCATGATATATAGCCAATATTACTCTTATCTATAACCTCCTTGATCCACAATGCTTGTAAATCAAGCTATTTTCCAGGGTTGCTCACTTTATGATCTCTATTCCTGTGCCCTAATGCAGATTCCTAAGTGGTCACTGAGCTCACTAGGCAAAAAAAAAGAATCCCCTTCATTTGTATTCTCTACTAATGTTCCCACAAAACCAAAGGCTTCATTGAACACAGAAGGCTATAAGCCTCAGTAGATGTTTAACTAAGAATATGCAATCAAATCAAAATTGGACAAGGCAGAAAAGATGACAATATGCCTATTGTCATTTTCTTGAATCCCCTCTGAATAGTAACTTTCACTTTTGAGACTTCTATTTGTTCTTCCCATGTGTCCTTCCTCAGTACTCTTGTCCAGGAGAGGAAAGCTAAGTTTGTAAAATAATGCATGTTGCTGGTTAATTTTATCCAATGAAAACTATCTGCATTTCAATCATGACCTTTTATAAACAGTAACGTAATCTAAAAGCATGTATCTTTAGGACTTTTAAGTATAATGACAAGCTGGGGAAGAAAACATTTTCTGTGTGATTTCAATTATAATCATCCTAAAAATGGAATTGCTACATTGTAGGATATGGATATATTCAGCTTTACTAAATATTTTACCAATAGCAATGTATAAAACTGTTGTTACTCCACGTCCTCTCCAACACTTGGGATTGCAAGATATTTAGAGTTACAGACATCTGTTGGTGTAAAATAGTATTTCATTGTGTCTTTACTTTTCATTTTTGTCATTACATTTTCATTATTACTTGACATTTGGGTAACCTCTTTTATGAATTGATTATCCATATTATTTATATCATACTAGATTTTTTTCTTACTTATTTGTAGATCACCTTTTAATGATTGGGCTATGAATACTGTGCTAAAATACTGCAAATATATTCTCCAAATCTGCCTGCTGTCTTTTAGCTTATAGTTTTCTATGTTAAGTTGACAGATTTGTCAATATTTCACTTACACTTGATGCCTTTTGTTCTTGTACTCTTGTGTTCATGTTTAAGGAGTCTTTTCCTACCTTAAAATCATGAGGTTATTGTCTTATATTTTCTTATAAAATGTTTTTAGTTTTGCTGTTCACATTCAAAACACATTCACCTAGAATTTACTTTAGTATGATATACAACAGGGTTCTAATCTAGGGATGTAATTATTTTCTTCTTAAGGCAAATCAATCTTTATAGTCCCATTTATTAAACCTTTCCTTACTGACTCTCTACCAATTTAAACCATATCCTCCAACATGTATCTATTTCTGTTTTATACCTAATATACCTACTTCTGGGCTCTTGTCAACTGTCCATCCCTGAGTTAACCTCAGAGATCAATGCTTTATTGTTAGGGGACATTGGAATTCTTGAGAAGCAAAGTGACCATCTGTCTTTGAACTGGGCTCCAGAAAGACAAAAGCCTGTTGGATACACTTAACCATCAGAAACAAGGTGGGTGTCATGAACATCATGACATCAAGACCAGAGAGGTACTAAATGTGCTTGACACACAGGGATCTCTGATGATGGTAAATAGATCATTATGTCTATAGCATTAAGATATAAGAACAGCTAATCAAGGTATTGTTTGATTTGTGTATTAAAGAAATTGAGATCTGGGAAGGAAAAGGTTGATGTCAGTACTGTAATGGAAAATCGTTACCTCCATCCAGGTTTCAGAGCTACATTAATCAACATCATTTGAAGGGGAGGATAGATCCCTTTGAAGAATGGCCCTGCAATGCTGCCATGGGTTATATATTATACTTACTTAGATAATATACCTTCTTTCTTGCTTTAATGAAACCTGTAGTTATAGGCCAGGATAAGGGCCACCAGAGAACAAGTAATACTCAGACCTTCTGAGGAGATACAAAATACTATCACAGTTCTCCAGCTGAATGAGAGCTTATGAAGCCAGGTAATCAATGTGATAAGAGCTCAGAATCATCTGATAGTGGGTCCAATAAGTTCTGAGCCTAGTCTTTGGTAATTCCTCAGGTTCTGAATGTATAATTGATGCAGATATATGTAGCAGCTCACATAAGTTGGGGCAAGAGATATCATGAAAGGAAATTCCTGAAATTTGCATCCTAGCTAAGGTAAATAATCAGAAGTAATCAAAATAAATAAATCAGTAGAAATGCCAATCTCATAAAGAATTACAGAGATATCCACCACCATCAAAGAACTGAAGGATGCAGTGGCAGTGTATCAAATCTCTATCAACTTATCTAGGCTTTCATAAACCTAAGATGGATCACATCAAATGAGGGTGAACCTCTGTAAACTTAACAAGGTCACAGTTACTATGTGCAATATAATCTCTTTACTGGAGCAGATCAGCACAGCTTCTGAAATTTATTTATGAAATAAAACTTCCATAACTATGAAGGATTAGATGCAGCTTACCTTGTCTTTGCAAGGACAGCAGTTTACTTTCACTGTCCTGCCTCAGAGCTAGTTAACTCTTGCCCTTTCTATCATAGTTTATCACTTAATTTGGCAGTAAATAATAGAAAAATTATATATATAATGTAAGTATGTGGTTTTTTCTTTGATACAACTAACTAGAAAATATACATTTGACCCTTGAATAATGCAGGGGTTAGGGGCACCAACCCCCAAAGTAGTCAAGAGTCATGTGGATTCCAAAAACTTAACAACTAACAACCTACTGTTTACTGAAAGCCTCACCAATAACATAAAGTTGATTAACACATTCTGTATGTTATATATATATTATATACTGGATTCTTACAATAAAGTAAACTAGAGAAAAGAAAATGTAATCAAGAAAATCATAAGGAAAAGAAAAAACATTACATTATATCATTTATTAATGCCATTAGTTTACATCATCTCTTTATAAGATGAATTATCTGTCAGAACCTATTTCAATATTATCCTACATGATACAAAACATTGTGGATTGGGGTGCCTGAGTGGCTCAGTTGGTTGAGCATCTGCCTTTGGCTTAAGTCATGATCTCAGGGTGTTGGGATTGAGCCCCATGTCAGGCTCCTTACTCAGTGGGATGGGAGTCTGCTTTTCACTCTCTCTCTGCCCCTCCCCACCACTCATGCTCTTTCTCCCTCTCTGTCACAATAAATAAATAAAGTCTTAGAAAATATTTTAAAAACTGTAGATGCTATATATATTGCTAACACTAGACATCAAAAATGAAAAGATAATGTGAAAAATTCATATTTTTATAGGTTTAATGATTCATGCATTGATAATGAAAAAGAAGCAATAAGATTGCTTTATTGTGGTCTAGCTTATACACTAATGAATGAATTATTATAAAACTTTAGTGGCATTCAGTTTTGCAGTTATATTTATAATACAGTATTAGAAAACTGTTACCTCTAAAAAAAAAAAAAAAACCTGTGGTGATAGGCTGATGATACATAGTTTCTCCCATTATGAGAGAAGCATACTGTATGGTAATGTAATTTTTTGAAAGCAAAGTTATAGAACAGTAAGAAAACTAACACATTAATTTTATATTCTATATCACTTACCTTATGCCTGTGTAAAGATAGACCACCCACTTCCATACAAGTCTTGCACACAATGTTCTACAAGATGAATACTTAGGCGATGATGATGATAATGACACAAAAATGTCTCATGCAGCTCTTGCCATGCAGTTACTAGATTTTACATGAAGTTGCTCACACACATACACAAGAGTTAAGGTCATTAACTATATGGCATGATGGTTATTTACTATTCATTAAGTGGAAGGAGATCATCATAAAGGTCTTTGTCCTTGTCTTCACATTGAGGAGGGTGAGAAGGAGGAAGAAGAGGAGAGGTTGGTCTTGCTGTCTCAGAGGTGGCAAAGGTGAAGAGGTGCAGGAGGTGGAAAGGGAAGCAGGAGAGGCAAACACACTCTGTGTAACTTTACAGAAGTACATAATAATTTCTGTCTGAATTTTTTCCTTTTTCATTTCTCTAAAAACATTTCTTTACTGTACCAATCCTTCCACTGTTTGCTGTAGTTTCAGTGCCCATATCACAGAGGGCTCATGTCCTAGTAGAAGTCAAGAATAGTCTCAAATAACCAGAACATTTCTGTCAGGTTGTCTAACATCAATTTGTTTTCTGGCACTGCTTCTTCTATGTCTTCCTCCTCATGGTCTGGCACTGTTTCAGAAGCACTCATCTCCATCAAGTCATCTTCTGTTAATTTCTTTTGTGTGGTGTCTATTAGCTCTTGAATTTCTATGAGATCTATATCTTGAAACCCTTCACATCCTACCTCTTTTACCATATTCACAGTCTCTTTCATGATTTCCTTGATTGGCTCTGTTGTAAATTCTGTGAAGTCATACACAACATCTGGACACAGTTTTCTCCAGCAGGAATTTATTGTTTTAGGCTTAATGGCTTTAATAGCTTTTTTATATAGCAATGGTGGCATCTTCATTGGTATAGTCCTCCCGGACTTTCATGATGTTTTATCAGGGTTCTTTTCCATAGAGTACCATGTGCAATGAGCCTTAAAAGTCCTTATGATCAAAAACAATGAATACTGTTATGCTGAAAATAAATTTAAAAAATGATTATAAAGAAAAAAAAGTCCTTATGATCTAGAGGCTGAAATAGAGATTCTGTGTTTGGGGGCAAGTAGACCACTTCAACATCTTTGGCGCTGAACTCATGGGGTTCTGAGAGACCAAAGGTATTGTCCAATATCAGAAGAACTTTAAAAGGCAGTCTCTTACTGGAAAGGCACTTCTTGACTTCAGGAAGAAAGTATCAATGGAACCAATCCAGAAAAAGTGTTCTTATTGTCCAGGACTTCCTGTTGTACAACCAAAAGCCTGGCAGCTAATGTTTATCTTTCTCTTTCAAGGCTCAGAATTTAGCATCTTTGTAGGTAAAAGCAGATTTGACAATAAACCTAATTGCATTTGCACAAAATAGTAGAGTTAGCCTATCCCTTCCTGCCTTAAATCCTGGTGCTCACTTCTCTTTCTTACCAATAAATATCCTTTGTGGCATTTTTTTCCCAGAATAGGGCACTTTCTTCTGCATGAAAAATCCATTCAAGCAGATATTTTTCCTCCAATGACTTTCTTAATAGCACCCGGGAATCATCTGCTGCCTCTTGGTTGGCAGAAGCTACTTCTCCTGTTATCTTGACATTTTTTAAGCCAAACCTCTTTCTAAAAGTATCAAACCATTCTTTTCTGGCATTACATTCTCCAGCTTTAGATCCTTCACTTCTTTCTGCTCTAAGTTGATATATAATGACTTTGCTTTTTCTCAAATTACATTACAGTACATAAGGAGGCCTCTCTTACAGCAACCCCACACCCACATAAAAGCTGCATTTTCAATATGAGATTAAAAAAATATTTCACAAAAAGTGTAAAGTTTTCATGCCTGTTGGCATAGCTGCAGTGATAGCTTCATGACTTTTCTTCTCTTTTTTTACAATGGTCCTTACACTGGATTCATTTATCTTGAGATGGTAGGCAACCACAGTTGCAGACTTCAATTTATGGTACATATCAAGCAATTCAACTTTTTCTTGTAATGTTATGACTTTTCTTTGCCTCTTGGGAGAATTTCTAGCATCACTAGTGGCATTTCAAATGGCTCCCATGGTGTTATCCAATGTTTACAGTATTACACTGAACATGGTGAAAAATATGTGAGAAGCGTGAGAGATCACTTTTTATGGCAGTACAATTTATTTGCAACAAACTGCTCACGTGAAGATGATTAACATCACATTGCATTCCAAGCAGATACTTGCAACATTTGGGCTCAACAATAGCAACAGGAGATATCTAGGAAATTATTTTAGTAGCATAGCATGTACAATAGTTATTTTTATGCAGTTCTGATATGGTACCTTCACATTTCTTTACAATTTTTTCCTCAACTGTGAATGGTGTCATGTATGTTCTATAAGTATTTATATGCATAAGTTTTTATAAATTTTAACTTTTATAATAGATTTATATGTATTTTATAAAAGTAGATGATAAAATGGACCAGTATCTACATATATTTATGCATTCATGACATACCTAATTTTTCTTATATTTGTAGGCCATGCAGTTCATCTATAAGTTTTTTCAAATTGTCACAGATCTCCAAAATATTTCTAATATATTTATTGAAAAACATTCATGTATAAGTAAACCTATGCAGTTCAAACCCATGTTGTGTAAGGGTCAACTGCATTTAGTAACAGTAACAGTTCTCATTTTATTTCTTAAGTCTCCATGCTTCTACACATGGGTAGGCTAATTGTATCTAGAATTTTGTAATTAATTGGTCAAGTATTCCATTTTTTTCCTTCTTCTGCAGATGTTAAACACATGGCATTCAGATGTGAATTTTCCTTTGACATGCAATAATCTTCAAACATTATGATTGCAATGAAAACTTTTTCATGTTTCCATTCCAGAAAGTAAGGGCATTAAAAAAAAAACAGCCATTTGAAGATTTTCTGCACAATGAAATGACTGAAATGCTGTGGGTTTAGAGGTTGCTAGTTGATTTCAACATACAGTTAAAGATCATTACTACTTTATTCAGACCATGATATTTTTGTTACTATATTTTATATTCTTTATAAATATCAGTGCTAAAAGATAATGAAAACCTTTTAGCAAAGCATCTTAAACTTCTCTATTCCTAATTTCATAATAATAACCTATTTGAACCCAGAACTCAAGCTTCCTTTACAACCCTAATGTACCATTTTAATTTCCTATACCTATTTTGCTAACCTGTCAGGAGTTATGAAATAGGTAACATAGAAGACCTGAGCATTAATAATCCATTTTCACAGATGTCCTTCTCTCAATTTCATTAGCAGACTGAATCCCACACAACTTTCTGTAGATTAGCCTGAAAAAATCTCACCTCAATGAATTAGACACCAATATTAAGTCTTTCTTAGGAAAAAAAAGTACATATTTTCCCCAAGAGGTACTCATCTAGTTATTTCCCATTTTCACATTTATAGGTATAATTTATCTGACTATCTCAGTAACACCTTTGGATCTGAGAAAATCAGAGTGATAGGTAATGGAAATAAATCTTTAAAGACACAGGTCAAGATATATGAGCCACACTTGTAAACTAATTGTTTAAGATGATGACTAGGAAAACACGGAGAATAGATTTCACATAATTCAATTTTTTAAGACTATTGGTAGTTATCAATAACTATTAGTATAACAAATCCCTCAGAGAGATGGAAATATTATACCCAGAAAATCAGTGATGTAATGAAATTAGCACACATTTTCTGAAGGTTTGACTCCAGACTTCAATCTATCACTTGTTAACTGTGAGACCTAGGACAAGATATTGAGCCTGTCTCACCATCTGCACACTGTGAATAGTAATATCTACCTCAGAGAATTGTGAAAATTAAATAATCAAACACACAATATGTAGTACATCATAAGGTCTCAGTGAAAGTTAGGGGTTTGGGGGTTTTTGTTTTGTTTTGTTTACAAAAATCTATTTTAATAGGAAAACAGTACTGCAAATTAGAGAGTTAGTCAAGATGATATCTTAAATCCTCTCCAGTTCTGTTTCTGATTCTATAATTCCAAACAAAGACAGAAGAGTCAGAAAAACAATTCATTTTTGACTCTTATGTAGATGTTCATATGCCACCATACATCCCATCTACTGTTGGTTTCAGCTTATGCAGAACAATTTGACCATGTGGTGTGTTCATTAGACCACTGGGACAAGAACAAGTATTCTAGTTAAACAGACAGACTTTTCCTGGATTGGAATTACAGTCCCTAAATTCAAACTTAACTCCCAGGATATATCCCTTTCCAACATGCCTGAGAACACAGACTAATCAAATCCATATATCTCCTACCTTAAGGGAGACTGCTAACAACTTTGTAAATACTGCTTTATACAAATCTTAAAAGTCAAGTTTAACAATAAAATTAAATGCATACTCATGGGAGATGCTGATGGGAAAAATGATAATGAGATTGCCTCTAGGGCATCTCCTGATAAAAGTTTCTAATGGTTCTACTTGGATTTACAATTCTTTTGTTAAAGCCTATTTTGTTTCTCTTATACTGTTTTTGTGGGTTTTTTTTTCCTTAAGATAAGGGATAAAAAAAAATCAGGGCAGTATAGCAATTATATTGTACAAGAGATTACTTAATATTTCTTTGGGTACCATCTTAGTAGTACTAGAATGTATATTTTAAAGAACACTGATTTTTAGTGCTTTATTAACCTGGTTTGAATTCTAATCCCACCAGTGATGACTAATTGATCTTCCAAAAAGGTTTACTTTTTCTGATCGACAGTGTTCTCATTTGCGTAAAGATGGAATCACAGGCAATTAATTCAGAAAGAATAAAGTGAAAATAGTATGGTGGCACAGTGTTAGTTCTTGCTTTCCATTACTATTTTTCCTCTGTATTATCATCACAATAATCCAACAATGTTTAATAAAAAATATTTTCTTGTCTGCCCTTCATTTATATCTTTTATAATTTTCTCCTTGTTATTTCCATGCCCCAATACCACTGTGAAGACAGCATCAATGTAAGGCAAATAAAGACTAAGAAACTGTTACAAATTAAAGAAACTTAAAGATACATGACAGTTAAATTTCTGGATTGCATCCTGAAGTATAATGGACATTAGTGAAATATTTGGTGAAATACAAACTAAATCTGTAGCTGTAATAGTACTTCGTCAAGGTTAATTTCTTGGTTTTGATCATTGTAATGAAGTTATATAAGATAATGTTCTTGTTTTTGTATATACAAACTAAAATATTTAAGACTAAAAAGGTATTATATAGTCAACTTTCAAATATTTCAGTAATATACGTGTATATGTATAAGCCTACATATTGGAAATTCTCATCATGGGTTCCATATTTGCAAATTTATTTATTCACTAAAATATATTTGTAACCACAAAATAATACCTGTAGCATTTATGAAATCATTTATGGACATGTGCCCTGCAATGAAAATTTGAGTCACATAATGTGCACTTCCCAGTTGATGCTAAACAACTTATGTCCTGCCTTCCTGTTTAAACTCTCACACTGTAAATAAGTGTCCTTTTCACAGTTAATTTAATGCCATGTTTTTTTTTTTTCATTTTTGTTTTTGTTGATTATTTACTGTTTAAAGTGGTCCCCAACATAGTGCTAAATTGCTGTCTAGTGTTCCTAAGTGCAAGAAGGCTGTGATGGCCTTATAGAGAAAAGATGTTTAAATAAGTTCCCTTCAGGCATGGGTTATAGTGCTTATTGGCCTTTGGTTCTATGTTAATGAATCAACAGTACATGTTTTTAAAAGTGTCTCAAACAGAAACACACATTAAACAAGATTTTATATTGATCAGTTGAGGGAAATGTGAGCAGAGGCTCATGGGAATCTAAACCTGTATTTCCCCCAGGAGCTCAGCATTTGCTAATTCAGTGTTTGCTGTGCCTTTATAGAACAGACCTACCACAAACAATGACAATAGAGAAAGAACAGAAATGAGAGTGACTGATAAAGCAAAAATGATAAAATGTTAATTTCGAGAATCTGAAGGAAGACTCTACCATTTTCTGTACCTTTTCTGTACAGAAAGTACAGAAAGTTTCAATTTTTAAATGATGTTAAAAAAAAAAAAAAAGCCTGTACTCTTCATCTAGAACCTTTTTCAGGGCCAAGAGCGATCTAGAGACACTGGACAAGGGTGAGAGAGGCTAAGCCAAGAGTCGGATGCTGAAGACTGAGCATCTATTTACTCTGGCTGGCCATGGTAGCATGATTCGGTAGGAGGGTATAGTCATGGTCAGAAAAGAGAAGATATACAAGAGATATGTAGAGCCCTGAATGTGGAAAGAATAATGGAGCAGAAGCCATTCAGATTTGCAGGAAATTGGGAAGGAAGATTTGAAATGAATTAGAGCAAAAACTTCAGACTTAAAACCTTAAATAATGCAAGGTCCTTAGGAATTCTACATTTATGGGTACTGCTCATGGCATTGGGTCAGTCTGAGAGCTTTAAAAGAAGCAGGTAAGACCAAATACTTTCTTCCTCTGCATTAATATTCATCTTTTCTCAACACTGTAATTCTTCCAGAGTCATTTGTCAAAACCTTTTTTTGGTAAAAAATGAGATAAAAAATAATAATTGATGAACAACAACAAAAACCGTCTGTTCCATCTGAAGAAAAACATTTATTTGTGAACTGAAATTGATATATGTGTTTATTTGGTTGTGTGGTTTGGGAGAGGCTTTTCACTTATTGTTTAGAAAATAAGTACAATTAACAATATATCCTGAACACATTCTTAACTGTATTCATTGCTAGAGTGTAACACATGGATAAATGATTCATAAATCATAAACATACAGCTTAATAACTTTTCACAAAAGAGAACATCACCACTACTGCAATGGTCACCCTATTTCTTCCCAGTCCTTATGTCCCACAAGGACACCCCTATCCCAACTTCCATAAATTAGTTTTGCCTATTTTTAAACTTTGTACAAATGATATTATACAGTAGGTACTCTTTCTTTTCTGGCTCCTTTATTTACTAATATCTTTATGAAAATCATTGATGCTTTTCTATGTAACAATTCTTTATACTTTCTCATTACTGTTTAGTATTCCATTGTCTAGAGATACCAGAATTTATTTATGAAGTCTACTGTTGAAAGATATTTCAGTTGTTTCTAGTTTGGGGCTATTATAAATAGTAATACTATGTACATTCACGTTTTGGTACACAACTGTCCAAGGGGCTGGTACTTAGTTGTAAAATTGTTGGGTATGTGTATATTAAATGTTGAGTTCAATCTCTCAAATGGTTTTCAAAGTTCTTAAACCAGTTTATACCTTCACCAGAAGTATATGGAAATTATCCTGGACAACTTTCTATTACTCTTTTCTATCTTTATTTGATTATATTCAGAGAAAATGCTCTGAAAAATATCTACATTTTGGAAGGCGAAATTGTTTTCTGACCAAGTACATGAACAACTATTTAAAATAGTCCAAGGACATAAAAGAAAAATTGTGAAATCTATGTTTGTTTATACATACACACATTCATAAAACTGAGACCTGAATACCTTTGGAAAGATAGATATTCCTAGATACAAAAAAAATATGTCATAGATATGTCAGTTTTCCCCTAGACTAATATATGAAGTTAATGTATTTCCAAATAAATTATAATAAGGGATTTGTATAATGTAGAAATCATATTTTTAATTTCATGCAAAAAATAAATTATTAAAAATTGATAACTAAAAATTAAAAATAAAATGATAATAGGATGCTTGTCCTACTAAATACAAAGCATTAGTCTCAAGTTACTATAATTTTAATAGAATATGTTGAAACAGAATGGTCTAATAGTAAAATATAGAGTCTATAAACTTATCCCAATACACATGAATTTTACATATAATAGAAATGGCTTATAAAATGCACTTTTTTCAATGACTATCCATCTAGGAAAATAAAATTATATCCTGTTAGATACCACATGAAACTAAATCACACATGAACTCTAAAACTAAACACTAAAAAAATAAGCAGTAGAATATTTAAAATCACATTTGTGTAACTTTGAAATGAAAGATGACTTAAGAATATTGTAAAGCTCAGAAACCATTAAAAAAAATTATCAGCATATTTTAATACATAAAAATCAAAACTTTCTGTCAAAACTCAAAGATAGACTGAGAGAATATGTTTGCAATATATATGACAAAGCTTATAACAAAATAAAATGGCTGAATAAATTGTGTTTTCAAAACTAAATGTTATTCAACTACTAAAAAGAATGCATTAGATCCATATGCATTGACCTTGAAAATGGCCATGTCTTTTAAGAAGGAAAATATGTGCATTCTGAGAAAATGGTGGCAGTAGCACAGCTTTCAGACATTTCTGAGTGCTTACATAAAAATAGTCAAAGCGCCTGGAGAGAGAAAACAAAATATTTACAACAAAATCAATAACAAGTGAACCCCAAAATACAAACAGATACAGATAAACCACCAATACCTATAAGATCTAAATGTTATTGACATTTGTATGAGAGAAAGCAGAGGGAAGCAATGGTGCACCTGACTGATCTAAGAATAGTATAACACTGAATAGTCACCTTAAACTCTGGAAGGCCAATTCAAGAACAGTAGCTGCATCTAGGAAGGGTTTTGCACCCTATAATAGTGAATAAATGTAAAGAGCCATGGTAAGGACTAAAGAGTTCAGATCAGCCTAGCCTCTGTGAACTCTTGAAACTGAATTTGCAGGGCTCCTTTGTAGTACAAGGCCATAAACTGAGGAAAAATGGATTTGAACAAAATGAAAACTGATCCTACTGGGATAAAAGGGACAAAGAAAAGAGAAAAGTCAAAAAAAATTTTTTTCAACAAAGTGAATAAAGCAAGGAAATCTTAGAAAGCATTATGTCATATTTTTAACACTACACAAAAGCAGAAAAGGAAATTTTGTGAAGGCAGAAGACTAAATGAGCCAGGCTCCTTATAAAAATTCAGAAGAACTGAAATTATTAATATTAAAATGAGCAATATAAATTATTGAAATCAAACCCCATTCAAAAATACTGCATAAAAAAGAATAAGAACCAGAATGACATCTCTATAAGCAATAAAAACTTGCCAGAAAGATGTATTCAAAAGACAGTAAAATATTGTAAAGTACTATTTCAAAACAAGCTAAAAGATATTTAAAAATGTACAAAATATGAAAAAACAGTATAATTCAATATTATAAAAATTACAAATTGAGATGAGAGAATTCACAAATTAGAAAGAAGATATAAAATCATTTTAGAAATGAAAACTAACCTAAAAGGAAACAGGAGTGGATTAACACAACAAAAATTATCTTTATTCTTTTATGTATTTATTCGAGACAGAGAGAGGGCATATGAGAGGGGACAGGGGCAAAAGGAGAGGGAGATAGTGAATTCTCAAGCAGACACCCCACTGAGTGCAGAGCCAGATGTAAGACTTAATCCGAGGACGATGAGATCGTGACCTGTGATGAAATCAAGAGTTGGCTATTTACTGACTGAGCCACCAGGCACCCCAAAATTATCTTTAAATATAAATGATAAAAGAGGGAAAGAATTTTTAAATCAAAAGAAAATAAGAAAAGGATTTCAAATAGTAATATATAGCAAGAAAAAAAAAGATCCGATATATGGATAAGAGGAGCCCTAACCAGGAAAATCAATATAACTAAAAGATTATAAAATCTTTCCTAAAATAATAATAAAAAATTTCTGTAACTATATATTAAAAAGGCACAATGTGTACTTGAGTATATAGACTCAGAGCAACAAAACCAAAACATTCTAGTAGAATTTTTAGGCTTGTAATAGAAAATTTAAAACCTTTGGTGTTCAAGAGAAAAAAAGCACATGATTTGTAAAAAATATAAAAGTATATTATTATCAGATTCTTTGTCATCTTTATGCCATAAGGAAATAAAGTAATATATTTAATGTAGCCAAGGAAATAAAACGTGAGCCAAGTGATTTTTATGCAGTGAAATGGATCTTTAAATTAAAAAACACTAATTGTTACCAATAGCCAAGAATTTAGGGACTATTGTTCCCAAGAGACATTCTTAAGAAATCTACTAGAAAAATAACTTAAATCAACCAAAATGACCAAAATGACATTTACACAAGGACTGATAGTAAGGAGTAAATATATAAATATATATAAAACTAATCAAAATTTAAAAAGATTATAGATTCTCACATTTAGATGTATTACAACTATAAAAAGAAAAAGAGCAAGATAACATATATAAAACAGTTTTAACTATTTTAATTAATCATATTAGTGGTAGAAGTATTAGTATTTTGATAAAATTCATATGCATGGAGTAAAACAAATAAATAATTATAGGATATTTTAATTATAACATTTCCTATGACTCTAGGATTTTCAGAATGCAAGAACAAAAATAACAGTGTGACACAGAGCAGGTTAAGAAAAACCATCCCATTCTGAAATTTAATTTGAAATATCACTAAAAACATATAAGGTATTTTTAGAGTATGTGTGTGTGTCCTATCTGTCCACTGAAAAGGTTTAGAAATAACCATCATTCCAATAGCAAGGAGGATCAATAGGGCCTCAGATATGTGGCCTTGAAATGCTATTTCCCAATTAAAAACACAGAGGGGTGGTGCTTCCTGATTCTCATCTAGGAAAAGAGATGAACAAAAAGAGCATGTAATATCTTGATATACCAGATAACATGAAACTATTAAAAACAGGATTGTTATATAATCCATAGGAACCATCTTGAAGAAGAGTCCGCTACCCAAAGACAGAAATCTTGAACTTCGGTAGGAATAAGAATTGCACTGTATTAAAACTCAACAAATATGTTTAAATATATGATTCCGTATCATTTTCTTTTCTTGTCTAATTAGCTAAGACTTACAGTACAACATTGAAAAGGAGTGGTGAGAGGGAACATCTTACCTTGTTCCTGATCTTAGTAAGAAAGCTTCAAGTTGCTCATAATTAGCTCTAGTTTTTTCATTTTTTTGTTTGTTTTTTTTTTACTTCTAATTACACTTTTGTTTTTCATTAACATTTAATGTATTGACTTTCTCTGATTGACTTGTTTAATTTAGCATAATACTCTCTAGTGCCATCCCAATCATTGCAAATGGCAAGATTTCTTTTTTTGACGGCTGCATAGTATTCCTGTGTGTGTGTGTGTGTGTGTGTGTGTGTGTGTGTGTGTATTTCACATCTTCTTTTTCCACTCATCTGTTGATAGACATCTGGGCTCTTTCCATAGTTTGGCTACTATGGACATTGCTGCTATGAACATTCAGGTGCACGTGCCCCTTTGGATCACTACATTAGTATCTTTATGGTAAATACCCAGGAGTGCAATTTTTGGGTCATAAAATAGCTCTATTTTCAAATTTTTGAGGATCCTCCATACTGCTTTCCAGAGCAGCTGCAACAGCTTGCATTCCCACCAACAATGTAGGGGGTTCCCTTCTCTCCTCATCCTTGCCAACACCTGTTGTTTCCTGACTGGTTAATTTTAACCATTCTGACTGGTGTGAAGTGTTATCTCACTGTGGTTTTGATTCATATTTCCCTGATGCTGAGTGATGTTGAGAACTTTTTCATGTGTCTATTGGCCATTTGGATATCTTCTTTGCAGAAATGTCTCTTCATGGCTTCTGCCCATTTCTTGATGGGATTATTTGTTCTTTGGGTGTTGAGTTTGATAAGTTCTTTATAGATTTTGGACACTAGCCCTTTATCTGATATGTCATTTGCAAATAGCCTCTCCCATTCTGTTGTTCGTCTTTTAGCTCTAGTTGTTTGTTTTGTTTTGTTTTGTTTTGTTTTTTTCAGATACTCCTTACCAGGTTGAGGAAGTTCTCTTCTATTCTTAGATTTGCTGAGAGTTTTTATCATGAATGAGTATTGGATTTTGTTAAATGCCTTTTCTGTATCTATTGATATGATTGTGTGATTTTTCTTCCTTACCCTATTGATAGATTACATTAATCAATTTTCAAATATTGAACTAGACTTTCATCCCTGGGATAAATTCCACTTGGTTATGGTATATAATTCTCTTTACACATGACTGGATTCAATTTGCTAACATTTTGTTGAGGATTTTTGCATGTGTGTTCATAAGAGTCATTAGTCTGCACTTCTCTTTTCTTCTATTGCCCTTGGTTTTGGTATTTGGGTAATGCTGGCCTCGTATTATGTTAAGAAGTGTTCCTCTGCTCTAATCTCTTGGAAGAGATTGTAGAGAATTGGTATAATTTCTTTCCTAAATGTTTGATAGAATTCACTAGTGGACTCATTTGGACCTGGCACTTTCTGCTTTGGAAAGTTATTAATTATTTATCATAGTTATTTTTAAAAACTAATTAATCATATTCTGAGGATGACTAGACTCCAATTCATTATCTTGAAAACCAGGTAAATAAAAAGACAGAATCAAGCATTATTCCTGTCATCATGATATAAACTTTACTCATAGGTAATTAAATAGTAGATGAGGGAACTGGCTCCGGTAAATAATATATTTTGAACAAATAAAACAATAAATGAAAATGAAATAATAGAATATCCTCATATTGAGAACAAATACTTTGGGTAATGGCAAACTGATTTCCTAATGTATCAAGAAACAATTATAATACGAATACAGAATACAGAACTACAAAAAGCAGGCTGCCTGGAAGCACTGCTGAGTGAACAAAAACTGACGTATTCTGGTGAGGAGACAATGCTCAAAGGAAAAGAGTTATATCTACTGGGTTTCCATTTGCATGAATTTACCTGGGAGCCAGATACATTCAGTACAGTTTTATTCTTAATAGCCAAAAACAAGAAAAAACTCAAATGTCCATCAACTGGTAAACAGATTAACAAATTGTGGTAAATCCACTGTGTATAATACTGTGTAATTATAAAGGAAAAAACTACTGATTCACAGGGGCAGAGGTGAACCGCAAAAGCACTATGTAATGCAAGATAAACACATACAAAAGACTACATAGTGTATGAGTTCATTCATTTAAAGTTAGAGAAAAAGCAAAAACTAGAGAAAAGAGAGAATTAGTGATTTTCAGGAGATAGTGAGTGGGCACAGGTGTTCGACTGCAAAGAGGTGTAGAGAACTTTTTGAGTAATGGAAATGTTCAGTTTCATCATTGTTACAGTTTCTTGACTATACATATTTGTCAAACTCATCAAATATCACATGTAAAATTGGTAAATTTTATTGTACATAAATTATGCTACAAAACTGATTTAAAAATAGAGGGAAAGCCAGACTTCTCATGCTCAAGAAATTCAAATGACTTATGCATTTGCCAAAGTTCTTGGATGTGGATCTGAGTAAGCCTCTGGATCCACCTGTTAATTTGAAGGAATATAAAAGACAAATGTCTATGTTAAATTGTACCAACATTATAAAATCAACAAGATACAGATCATGAAAACTCTATAAGTCAAATGGCCAGTTCTCTTCAGCAGATAGTTTTACAGATATATCAAATTGTGGGAAGGAAAGGTAAGCTTAATCAATAGTGTATTGGGATTCACACTTGGCTAATAAAAACACAAAGCAGTCTCCCAGATTCCAGCCCAGCATGTAAGAAGCTTAGAAGTCACCAATCCATCATAACAAGTAACAAGTTGAACCAACTGGAAAAGAAACAATTCTTCTTATATTAATCAGTGAAGTTAGGAAACAGAACAAACTGTTACCCCCCCCCCAAATTGGAGAGAAAGAGAAGTATATACAGAGACAACTTCCTGGATCAGAAACCCATGAACAGAAAGTCTAGAGGAACTTTAGAAAATTTCTGCTGGGGCAGGAAAATTTAGACTGTAAATGAGAAATTACTGGAGACAGTGTGAGCAAGTTTGAGAGTTAAAAACTCCAAGGGGACCCAGTCACAAATCGGCCTTCATACTTTTGTGAATTTTACCTCCAAGAGTTCTATAAGGTCCTCACAGTAAATATCAGAGAAGAATCCCTTCTGTGTTTCTATTATGAATAGGGGAAAGGTTACCATCTTGAAATATGTCAGAGTATTCTTTACTTTTTAACAAGACCTGTTCTCAGGAAAAACTATTTTACTAAAGCATAACCTGCTAGAGTTTAATCAGAGCCTAACCAACCTGGGAGAAAGGACGTACTCAACTCCAACTCCCTCTAGCCATCCTGTCCTACCTAAGAAGAGAAAAACAACTGAAGAGCACTGGTGAAGTTCACGTTCCAGAGACCTGCTCACCAAAAGGCTGAGACCTAATCACAAGACTATAGAATGTTTTCCTTCCTCCCATAACTTATTACTACATGCTACAGGCCTATGAATCATAGTTCTTTTTATGTGCATCATATCAATTTTCAACAACAACAACAACAAAATTACAATGCATACTAAAAGGCAAGGAGCACAGTTTAAGAGATTGAATAAGCATCAGAGCCAGAGTCAGGTTGGCAGAAATGTTGAGATTTTCAGACAATTTTTTTTAAAAAACTATAACTAATATAGTAAGGGCTTTAATGGGAAAATTAGACAACCTGAAATAACAAAGAGATAACATAAGCAGAGAGATGGAAATCCTACAAAGACCTCTAAAAGAAATGCTAGAATTTAAAAAAAAAAAAAAACCAACAGTAGTACAAATGAAGAATACCTTTAAGTAGGCTCATTAGTAGACTGGATAGAACTAAGGACAGAATCTCTGAACCTAATGATATGGCAATATAAACTTTAAAAACTGAAAAGTAAAGAGTGGGGTAAAAGGCTAAGGAAAGACCACAAAGTGTTCTAGAACTGTGGGACAGCTACAAAATATGTAACAAATACAAAATGGGGATCCAAAAAAAAAAAAAGAAGAAGAAGAAGAAGAAGAAGGAAAGAAGGAATATTTAAAACAGTTGTGACTGAGAATTTCTCCAAAAGAACTTCAGACACTAAACCACAGTTCCAGGAACCTGGGAAATATTAAATAAGATAAATTCTAAAGCAAAACAAAACCAAAAACCCTATACCTAGTTATATCATATTCAAACTACAGAAAATCAATGATCAAGAAAAAATTTTGAAGTCAGAGAAGAAAAATGCATTCCTTACAGAGGATCAAAGGTAATAATTACATCTGTCTTCTCAGAAAACATGCAAGAAAAAAAAAAAGGAAGAAAGAAAGAAAGTGTGGGGGGGTTGAAGTGAAATACTTAGTGTTGATAGAATAAAAAAAACTGACCTAGAATTCTACACCCTGTGAAATTATCCATCAAAAATAAATAAATAAATAAATAAATAAAGACTTTCTTAAATAAAAATGGAGAGAATTTGTTGCAAATAGATCTGCCTTGCAAAAAAAAAAAAAAAAAAAAAAGCTAAAAAGAATCTCCTCCAAGAGAAGAAAAATGACATGTCAGAAACTTGGATCTACATAAAGGAAGCAAGAGCACTAGAAAAGGCATAAGTGAAGGGGTGTTAAACTGAATTATGGCTTTGTTTTAAAAAATGGACAGATAGATCAATAGAATAAGATAGAAAACCTAGAATTAAATCCACATAAATATAGTCAACTGATCTTTGAAAAAAGAGCAAAAAACAATACAATGAAGTAAAGATAGTCTTTTCAACAAATGGTGTTGGAATGAAGGGATATGCCCATGCAAAAAAAAAAAACAAACAAACAAACAAACAAAAGCCCTACCTAAACACAGACCTTTCATCCTTCATAAAAATTAATTCAAAATTTATCATAGCCCTAAATGTAAAATGCAAAACAAGAGAACTCCTACAGAATAATAGAGGATAAAACCTATGAAGCCTTGGGTGTGGAGACACCTTTTTAAATACAACAAATGTATGAAAGAAATAATTGAGGGACATAATCCAAGATGGTGGAGGAGTAGGAGAACTTAGTTTCCCCTGGTCCCTTGAATTCTGCTAGATAGCTATCAAATCATTCTGAACACCTGCAAACTCAACCAGAGATCTAAGAAAACAATAGCTGCAACTCTGTAAATAGAAAAGTGACCACTTTCTGCAAAGTAAGAGGTTCAGAGGAGTGAATCCAAGGTAATATTTGAGAAGATAAACTGTAGGGTGAAGGAACCTCCATCACCCAGCTACCAGAAAGTGATACAGTAGTGGAGCATAAAATCAGAACTTTTAGAAGTCTGCTCCATTGAGGGACTTCCCTGCCTGAAAGGTGCTCAGATAGCAAAGCAGGGAAGAATACTATGTGGGACAGTGTGGTCTTAGGATCCCCAGGGTCACAGGAAGTCAAGAGGTGACTGAGTGTGGCAGAGTTCCCAGACAGCAGAGCGGGTAAGCTGGTTGTGATCAGTGAATCCAGGAATAGTTTCTCAGCCCAGGGTTGTCATATGCTACAAACCGCTACACAGTCCAGTGACTGTTCTCTGAGCAGGGGCCCAGCAAGTGGCAAAACTGTCATGATACTCCCTTTCTTCTGATGGGAAGAGTAGCACGGGTATGCACCACAGAAGTCTCCAGGGTTTGGAGATTCAAAGTAAAGTCACGTGACTGAGATAGAAAAGCTCATCACATGCTGGGTGAGCATGGAGTGTGGATGGAGATGAGGGAGACAAAAGGGATTGGCTGCTTTTCTCTGAGGGCACACTGAGAAGTGGGGCCCTGAGCTCTCAGCTCTGGGACTAGAGATTGGGAGGCCATGGTTTTCATTCTCATCCTCTAAAGCTGCATGGAAAGCCTTCAGTGAACAAAAGCCATATAAAGCAATCCAGAGCCACTTACTTAGTCTGGTCCCCTGGCAAGGGTGGTGCAACTCTGCCCACCCTTTATATATATATATGAAGTTTTTCTTTCTTTACAGTTTTGAGATTTAGTTTTCTAACAAACAGGACAATATACACACAGGATCCAGTGTATTGCTCTGTGCTGTTCACCTGTCTGATTATATTCTCTCTTTTTTTTAATTTTTTTTCCATTTTAGGGTCTCTTCTGCTTTGTTAGTGTATATTTCTCTAGGGTCATTGCTGCCATTTTAGAATATTGTTCTCTCATTCATCTATTCTTGTCTGGTCAGAATGACAGGACAGAAAAACTCACCTCAAAAAAATACAACAAGAGGCAGTACTGACTGCCAGAGACTTAATCAGTATGGATATAAGTGAGATGTCAGAACTAGAGTTCAGAATAATGATTATAAAGATACTAGCTGGATGTGAAAAAGCATAGAAGACACAAGATAAACCCTTTCTGGAGAAATAAAAGAAGAAGACACAAGATAAACCCTTTCTGGAGAAATAAAAGAACTAAAATCAAACCAAGTCAAAATCAAAAAGGCTACTAATGAGAGGCCATCAAAAATGGAGGCTCTAACTGGTCACATAAATTAGTCAGAAGAGAGAATTAGTGACATAGAAGACAAAACAATGAAAAATAAAGAAGCTAAGGAAAAAAGAAATAAACAACTACTGGGTCACAAGGGAAGAATGTAAGAGGTAAGTGATATCATAAAACAAAACAAAATTAGAATAATTGGGATGCCAGAAGAGGAAAGAGAGAAAGATGTTGGGTAGATGATATACTGGAGAAAATTATAGGGAGAACTTCCCTAATCTGTGGAAAGAAACAGGCATTCAAGTCCAGGAGGCACAGAGAAACCCCCCAAAATCAATTTAAAAAGTTCAACACCTCGACATACAAAAGTGAAACTTAAAAATCTCACAGACAGAAAATCCTAAAAGCAGCTCAGGACAAGAGGACCATAACCTCCATGGGTGGAAACATAAATATGGTAGCAGAGCTATCTATCCACAGAGAACTGGCAGACCAGAAAAGACTGGCATGATATATTCAGGGAGCTAAATGAGAAAAATATACAACCAAGAATACTTTATCCAGCTAGGGTGCCATTCAAAATAGGAGAGATAAAAAGCTTCCAGGACAAACAGAAACTAAAAGAATTTGTGATCACTAAAGCAGCCTTACAAGAAATATTAAAAGGCATCTCAAAGAGAGGACCCAAAAGTAATATAGACCAGAAAGGAATAGAAATAATAAACAGAAACAGTGACTTTGCAGGTGATACAAAGGCACTAAATTCATCTTTCATTAATTACTTTGAAAGTAAATGGGTTAAATGCCCCAATCAAAAGACACAGGGTATCATATTGGATAAAAAAGCAAGACCCATTAATATGCTATCTGCAAGAGACTCATTATAGACCCAAAGATACTTCCAGATTGAAAGTGAAGGGGTAGAAAACTATCATGCTAATGGACACCAAAAGAAATCTGGAGTGGCAACCCTTATATCAGACAAGTTAGATTTTAAACAAAAGATGGTAAGAAAAGATGAAGAAGGACACTGTATCATAATTAAAGAGTCAATCTAACATTTATAAATATTTATGACCCTAACATGGAGTGGCCAATTATATAAACCAGTTAATAACAAAATTAAAGAAACACAGTGATACTAATAAAATAACAGTAGGGGACTTTAACACCCCACTCACTGCAATGGATACATCATCTAAGCACAAAGCCAATAAGGAAACAAGGGCTTTAAATGACATGCTGGATCAGATGGACTTCACAGATATATTCAGAACATCCCATCCTAAAGCAACAGAATACACATTCTTCTCTAGTGCATATGGAACATTCTCCAGAATAGATCACATTCTAGGTCACAAAATAGGTCTCAACTGGTACCAAAAGATCAGGATCTTTCTCTGCATATTTTCAGACAACAGTGCTTTGAAACTTGAAGTCAATCATAAGAGGAAATTTGGAAAGAACTCAAAATACATGGAGGCTAATGAGCATCCTACTAAAGAATGAATGGGTCAACCAGGAAATTTAAAAAGAATTTTAAAAACTCATGGAAACAAATAGAAATAAAAACACAGCTGTTCAAAACGTTTGGGAAGCAGCAAAAATGACCCTAAGAGGGAAGAGCATAGCAATACAAGCTTTTCTCAAGAAATAAGAAAATATCAAATACACAACCTAATCTTATACCTAAAGGACCTGGAGAAAAAAACAGTAAATAAAGCCTAAAAGAGGAGGAGAGCAGGAGCAGAGAAGAGAATTAATAAAGATTAGGACAGAAATCAATGAAATCAAAACCAAAAGAATGGTAGAACAGACCAATGAAACTAGGAGCTTGTTCTTGAAAAGAATAAAATAAAAAAAAACCCTGGTCAGACTTACCCCAAAGAAAAGGGAAGGACCCAAATAAATAAAATCATCAACAAAAGAGAAGAGATCACAACCAACACCAAAGAAATACAATTACAAGAATATATTATGAGCAACTAAATGCCAACAAAATTAGGCAATCTAGAAGAAATGGATGCATTCCTAGAGAGGTATAAACTACCAAAACTGAAACAGGAAGAAATAGAAAACCTGCACAAACCCATAACCAGCAAAGAAATTGAATCAGTAGTCAAAAATCTCTCAACAAACAAGAGTCCAGGGCTGGATAGTTTCCCACAGGAATTCTACCAGACATTTAAAGAAGAATCAATACCTATTCTTCTGAAGCTGTTCCAAAAAAAAAAAAAAAAAAAAAATTGAAACGGAGGGAAAATTTCCAAACTCATTCTATGATGTCAGCATTACCTTGATCCCAAAACCAGACAAAGACCCTGTGAAAAAGGAGAATTACAGACCAATATGCCTGATGAACATGGATGCAAACATTCTTACCAAGATACTAGCCAATAGGATCCAACAGTACATTGAAAGGATTATTCACCATGACCAAGTGAGATTTATTCCTGGGTACAAGGGTGGTTCAACATCTACAAATCAATCAATATGATACACTACATTAATAAAAGAAAAAAGACAAGAACCATACGATCTTTCAATAGATGCAGAAAAAGCCTTTGACAGATTATAACATCCTTTCTTGATTAAAACTCTTCCCAGTGTAAGGATAGAGGGAACATACCTCAATACCATAAAAGCCATCTACAAAGAGCCCACAGCAAGTATCATTCTCAATGGGGAAAAACTGAGAGCTTTTCCCTTAAGGTCAGGAACACAGCAGGGATGTCCACTATCACCACTGCTGTTCAAAATAGTACTGGAAGTCCTAGCCTCAGCAATCAGAAAACAAAAAGAGATAAAAGGCATCCGAATCAGCAAAAAAGAAGTCAAACTCTCACTCTTCACAAATGACATGATACTTTATGTGGAAAACCCAAAAGACTCCACTCCCAAATTGCTAGAACTCACGCAGTAATTCAACAAAATGGCAGGATACAAAAGCAATGCACAGAAATTAGTTGCATCTCTATACACCAACAGCAAGATAGAAGAAATAGAAATTAAGGAGTCAATCCCATTTACAACTGTACCCAAAACCATAAGATACCTAGGAATAAACCTAACCAAAGAGACAAAGGATCTGTATTCAGAAAACTATAAAGTATTCATGAAAGAAATTGAGGAAGACACAAAGAAATGGAAAAAATGTTCCATGCTCATGGATTGGAAGAACAAATATTTCTAAAATGTCTATGGTATCTAGAACAATCTATACATTTGAGGAAATCCCTATCAAAATACCATCAATCTTTTTATAGAGCTGAAACAAATAATCCTAAAATTTGTAGGGAACAAGAAATGACCCCAAATAGCCAAAGGAATATTGAAAAAGAAAACCAAATCTGGGACATCACAATACTGGACTTCAAGCTCTATTACAAAGCTGTAATCATCAAGACAGTACGGTGACAGCACAAAAGAGACATATATATCAATGGAACAGAAGAACCCAGAAGTGGACTCTCAACTCTATGGTCAACTAATCTTCAGTAAGGCAGAAAAGAAGATCCAATGGAAAAAAGACAGTCTCTTCAACAAATGGTGTTGGGAAAATTAGACAGCCAAATGCAGAAGAATGAAACTAGACCATTTCCTTATATCATACACAAAAATAGACTCAAAGTGAATGAAATACCTAGAAGTGAGACAAGAATCCATCAAAATCCTAGAGGAGAACCAAAGCAGCAACCTCTGTGACCTCAGTTACAGCAACTTCTTGCTAGATACATCTACAAAGGCAAGGAAAACAAAGGCAAAAATGAACTATTGGGACTTCATCAAGATAAAAAGCTTTCGCACAGCAAAGGAAACAATTGACAAAACCAAAAGACAACTGACAGAATGCGAGAATGTATTTGCAAAGGTCTTACAAGATAAAGTGTTGGTATCCAAAAATCAATAAAGAACTTACCAAACTCAACAACCAAAGAAAAAATAGTCCAGCCAAGAAATGGGCAAAAGACATGAACAGACATTTCTCCAAAGTAGACATACAAATGGCCAACAGACATATGAAAAAATGCTCAACATCACTTGGCATCAGGGAATTACAAATCAAAACCACAATGAAATTCCACCTCACACTGATCAGAATGGCAAAAGTTAACAAATCAGGAAATGATAGATGTTGGTGAGGATGTGGAGAAAGGAGAACACTCTTACACTGTTGGTGGGAATGCAAGCTGCTGCAGCCACTCTGGAAAACAGTATGGAAGTTCCTCAAAAAGTCCAAAATAGGGCTACCCTATGACCCAGCAATTGCACTACTAGGGATTTCCCCAAAGATACAAATGCAGTGATCCAAAGGGGCACCTGCACCCCAGTGTTCATAACAGCAATGTCCACTATAGCCAAACTATGAAAAGAGCCCAGATATCTATCAACTGATGAATGGACAAAGTAGTTGACTACACATATACAATGGAATACTACTCATCCATTAAAAAAAAAAAAAAATGAAATCTTGCCATTTGCAATGATGTGGATAGAAATAGAGGGTATTATGCTAAGTGAAATAAGTCAATCAGAGAAAGATAATTATCATATGATCTCATTAATATGTGGAATTTAAGAAACAAAACAGAGGATCATAGGGGAGTAGAGGAAAAAATAAAACAAGATGAAATCAGAGAGGGAGACAAACCATAAGAGACTCTTAATCATAGGAAAAAAAACCTGAGGGTTGCTGGAGGCAAGGGGGGTGGGAGATGGAGTAACTGGGTGATGGACATTAAGGAGGGCATATGATGAAATGAACACTGGGTACTATATAAGATTGATGAGTCACTGACTTCTACCTCTGAAACTAATAATACATTTTACCTTAATTAAGTGATTTAAATTAAAAATAAAATTTTTTTAAAAAAGAAATAATTCATAAGTTGGCCTTGATTACAATTTAATACTTCTGCTCTGTAAAAAAAAAAATAATAATCATGTTAAGAGAATGAAGAAACAAACCATAAACTAGGAGGACATATTTGCAAAAGACACATCTGTAAAGTACTATTATCTAAAATATACGAAGAACTCTTCAAATTCCACAATAATAAAATGAATAACCCAATTTAAAAGTGGACAAAACATCTCATCAAAGAAGATATAGAGATGTCAAATAAACATATAAAAATGTTTAACATTCTAAGTCATTAAAGAATTACAAATTAGAATGAGATTCCATTAGACACCTATTAGAATGACCCAAATCCAAATCACTAACAATGGAAAATGCTGGTAAGGATATAAAACAATGGGAAATCCCATTCATTGCTGGTATGAATGCATAATGGTGCAGCCATTTTGGAACACAAGTTTCCTGTTTCTTATAAAACTAAACATTTCTTAGCATACACAATGCAGAAATTATTCTCCTTGGTAGTTAGCCAAATGAATTAAAAACATATGTCCACACAAAAACCTGCGCACATATGTTTATAGCAGCTTTATTCATAATTGCCAAAACTTATGAGCAACGAAGATGTCCTTCAGTGAGTAAATGGATAACTATAAATTGTAGTATATCCAGACCATAGAATATTATTTGGCACTAAAAAAAAAAAAAATGGGCTATCAAGTCATGAAAAGTCATGAGGAATCTCACGTTTGTAATATATTACTATGTGAAATAAGCCAATCTGAAAAGTCTCTATACTGTATGGTTCCAGCTCTATGATATGCTGGAAAAGACAGAACTACAAAGACAATAAAAAGATGGGTGGTTGCCAGGAATAAAAAAGGCAAAGGGGAATGAATAGGCAAAGAACAGAGGGCTTTAGAGCAGGAAAATTATTCTGTATGATACTATAGTGGTGGATACATATCATTATACATTTGTCCAAACCGTAGAATGCACAACACCAAGAGGGAGTCCAAATGCAGACTATGGACTTCAGATGTAACTAATGTAATGTATCACTGCAGTTCAGGATGTCAGTAGTAAGTTTGTGGGGGTGGAAAAGCAGGGATTATATGGTAACTCCCTTGGACTTTCTACCCAATTTTGACATAAATCTAAAGCTCCTCTAAAAAATTGTTTATTAATTTTAAAAATAATATAGGTTACTATTTTACAGACATGGAAACATGTTTTGGGTATGTCCAAACAGTGTGTCCAGGATGACCCTAATTTGTTTAATAAAATATGTTCATAACCAATTGAAGAAAGTGATTAAGAGTCAGGATACTGGTTACTCTGGAAGGGAGAGAAGAACTCTTGTTAGAATGGGCTACACAGAGGGTCTTCCAAGTGGCAACAAAGTTCTGTTTTCTCACCTGCCTTGTGTTTATTATAATATATTCATCTTATAAATAGTTCACATCTTATAAATAGCATGTGGTTCTCCAAGTTGGGTCCAGATAGACAATATCAACTTCACCTGGGAACTTGTTAGAAAGGCACATTTTCAGATTCTGCCTGGGCCTACTGAGTCAGAAACTGCATTCGAACAGTCAGTCCAAGTTTTCCAATGCATGCTAAAGTTTGAGAATCATTGCACTGAGTCCTACCTTTGTTCTATGCAGTTTATTGATTTTACGTCTTATTTTACAATACAAAAATTGAAAGATTTTTAATTGCAGAATAAAGTGTTTTTTTAGCAATTCAAAGGGGGAACTTCTGCTATATATGTAGTTACAAGTTTTATATGTTGATATGATAAGAATATGAAAGGACATACATCAAATTCTTAGCATTGATTAATGCAGGGAAGTGGAGTTAAAAGAGATAATTTAACTTCTTTTAATCTCTATTGCTGATTTATTAATTTGAGTTGAATGTCACTTTCATAAATTAAAAGAATTATAAGATTTAAAAGATTAAAATCACAAAAGCTACAACTCGAACTTAAGCCTTTTCTAAATTGTTTCCTAGAATGCTAGTATCCTACCTGATGTTAACAGGTATTCCAATTAAAATTTTCAGTAGTCAAATAAAGTATAAAGAATATCTTAGAATTTCAAAATACAAATTAGTATTTTAAATGTTACAAGAGTTTCCACACGTTTAGCTGTACCCAGTATTTCCCATTTAAAAAAAAAAAAACTGAATGTTTTCTTCCCCAAATTCCCATTAATATCTAGCAGCCATGGTGTGTTGGAGTCAGATTGTACAGAGATCCAGTTGTGCTCCTCTCTTCCCAGATCTGCATTCAGAAACATTGAGTTGGCAGCTTGAAATCAGCTATAGTGAGAGTATTTACACCATGGAAATCAGCAAACATTATGACTCAAGACTCCACCTATCCCCAGAGCCGGTTGTTAAGCAATTTTCAGCACACCAATCTAAAGGACTCAACATTTTCTGAAACACAAAAGAATTCTCCTTTACATTGTTTTGTTTTATTAGAATCTGGTTGTCCTCAATAATCTTCAATTTGTTACATTCTTCATTTATAATCCATAAAATCAAATCAAAATTGTATTACTCTTAGCACACTAAAATTTATGCATAAAAAATTTTTGAAACACTAAAAAAAAATATTGGGGGAAGAATAGAAGTTGAAGCAAAAGAAGTAAAAAGGCAAATTCTGCAATGTTGCTATACAAGTATAGAAATCTGAGGGCAAAGCAAAACATTTCCAATCTTTGCAAAGAAGCAGGTGGAGATAATTTAAAATTTTTATGTTTATGTGATACTGCTTTTCTTAGCTGGTATAAAGTTCTAATTATTTTTTTCTCCAACTGCAACTACTGCTAATCCCATCCAGTAGAAATAGCTCCAGTTCCCCCCCACAGGACAGCATCTGAAAGTAGTTCTAGATTTGTGTATTTTTGGCTAAGATGACCAGTGTTCTAAAGAATGTTGTCACATCCATGTCAAACAAGTAAGCAGCTTCCTCTGTCAAAATAGTTTGAAATACAGTTCCCGTAAACACCATCCTTGCTGGCACATACGTCATTCCCTTATCCACTCTCAGCTACTTTTACATGGACTCCTCAGAAATTAAAACTTAGTATGCCCACAGAAGAGTGGGACTGGAGCCAGTGGCTGAAGATTTTTGAACAGGTGGTGGCCTGCCAGAGTGTGACAGTAAAGCCCACCTTTATAATGGAAAATTTATATTATTTCTTAACCTTATAACAAAAGAGACAGATATTATATAACCTAAGTCCCCCCTTGCCAATCCTGGGTTGCTGGCAGCCACCCTCCTTAAACAGAATTAGAACACATCACACAGATAAACTATGCAGCATAGGTCTATGAAAGCAGAAGTGGGAATCCCAGCAGCAGGAAAACAAACCCCGTTGCCCAGCAACACTGTGGCAATGGGCCGTACAGTAACATCAAGCCCAACCCTTGAAGCAAGACTCCAATTCCTCATCCATGGAGTCATGCATACCAGAATCACAGGCTTGCATGCCATAGGCTTCTGAGTGAAAGAGGAAACTCTCATTGTGAATTGTACCATGGGCTTTCCTCACACACAGTTGTAGAAACTGACCATGAGCTCAAACAGAATTCTCATTGCCACATGACTATTCTAGGGATGATGTAGGGCCATTTACTGACGTGTGGTAAATCACAGAATAGACACAAAGTACATTGCCATGTTGATAGGAGCATTTACATTATTATGATATTTATATCATTTTAATAATATGACACTACATCATATTTACATTTAATTCTGGGGAACATTAGATAAACAGTTGCATTTTTATAATTCAACCCCCTCAAAATATACATACCCATTCATAAGGGCACCCCAAAATAAGAAGATGAGTGTTACCAAGAGTGAAGCCTGCTTCTAGACATCTCCTCCACTGTCAAAACGATTCATACTTATAAAACCTTCATTTGTTTTCATTAATTATTGTGGATGTCTCCATGCTGACAGGTGAACTTCGGACATCTTTTACGGCTTATGCGAGAAGGATACATTGATGTTATTTCATAATGAGAGTCGTGGAAGTTGAAGATTCTCTGAGGAACTCTTAGGACTTTCTTTACTTCCCTGATCACTATCATTTGCTTCCAAAGTTTAACTCTTTATCTGACTGACTATTAAAAACATAGCTATCCACATCCAAATTTCAAAAGAAAGAGAATTTTCTAATCGTGGTGATATTTTGCCCTAATCATAACAGCTACCACATATTGTGCACTTTTCTCAGGTAATTTATTTACATTGTGTTATGTATTTATTACAACAATCCTATGGATTAGATAGTTTACAGATAAGGATACTAAAATTCAGAAAACTTACAGAATTTGCCTAGGGATGCCTGGTCACCGAGAGGTAGAGCTAAGATTTTAACTATCTTCCTGAAAAGCTGTTTAGTGTTCCCACTTCAATATTCTCCCTCAACATGACACCAAATAGTCATTGCTCCTCTTAATTCTTGATCCTTTAATTTCTTGAGTCAGCAAGACACAGGCACTGTCTTCCAACCATTCTTGTGAAAATCAAGAACAGGAAAATAAGTATCCTAGTTTGTTTATAATCTTATAGGGTATCCCTGCTGGGAATGAACCCAATGCAAAAAAAAAAACTGAATTGCTTCCCAAATTCCCTTCCAAGAGTGTAGTTCTGAGGAAGGCAGCCATTGCTGCGCTGTAATTGAGACGAGCTGACTTTTATGCTGTCTCTGTGAGATGTGCCCTGGCACTCACATTTCCTGGCCCTTAACTTGATGAATGTTGGCACAGCACAGTGGCTATTGCTTGCAGGAGCCTTAATGAATGATTGCATTCTGATTGACTTCTAGCCCAGACAAAATGCTGAATATACTCACTTTCAATACCCAGTGGCTCTTCCATTAATGCCTGGCTGACTTTTACATGTAGACCAAAGTCCCTAATAATAAATGTAGCGTTAGATTCAGTCGCAAAAGTGCACACCATCAAATGTGACTTGCAGACTGTACAGAGACATCAAGATAACAGGTGTAATACCTACCCTTCAATTTTGCTGTGAATCTAAAACTGCTATTAAAAAATTATCTTTTAAAAAAATAGGTACAATTTTACAACTGTAGGTTGACTCTAGGTGCCTCAGAATTGGTAACCAAATGAAAAGTAAAACAAAATGAATATGAATTTTCTTGCTAAGAAAGTTTGTATCATTAATCTTTTATAGTATATCACTCTTAGGAATAAAATGTTTCTCCATTTTTGTTACGTGGGTCTACACAATAACAATACCATGTGTATCCTAATAAGAACAATTTAGTCCTAATAAAAACTTCAGGGGAAAGCTGCCTGAGTGGCACAGTCAGTTGGGCATATGACTCTTGTTCAAACCTCAGGTTCTTGGCTCTCAGGTTTGGGGTATGAAGCAGGTCCCACTCTGTGCTCAGTGAGAAGACTGCTTGTCCCTCTCCTTCTGCTCCTTCCCTTGCTTGCTCACTCTCTCTCTCTCTCTCTCTTTCATTGAATCTTGTGTAATAAATTTTCTTTATAACAGTAATAAACATTATTTTTCCTTTTCCTTGTGTCAATCAATATTTTTCAAAAATATTATCATAGATAATCTCAAGTATAATAATTAAATGTATGACAAAAAATTTCCTTAACCATTCTTCTACTAATGGATATTTATTCACAGTGATTTTCAATTAAAAATTCTGCAAATTTAACATGCATAAACATAAATCTTTGTACAATCTGTCTACAAGAGGTGAAAATATTCTGATAGTGAATATGAGATTTCTTAGGGCTGTTGAAACATATGACCAAGCTATTTCTCTAATCAATTGGTATACTTACACAACCATCAGCCATGAGAGGATCCATTTTATTTTTTTTTTTAAAGATTTATTTATTTATTTGACAGAGAGAGATCACAAGCAGGCAGAGAGGCAGGCAGAGAGGAGGAAGCAGGCTCCCTGCTGAGCAGAGAGCCCGATGCGGGGCTCGATCCCAGGACCCTGAGATCATGACCTGAGCCGAAGGCAGCGGCTTAACCCACTGAGCCACCCAGGTGCTCCGAGAGGATCCATTTTAATAAACACTTATTAACATTGGGTATGACATTTTCAAAAAATATTTTCTCATTGATAGGTAGAAAAAGTTTTCTCCTTTTAATTTTATTTTCTTTATTTCTTTTTTTAAGGTTTTATTTATTTGAAAGAGAGAGCAAACAAGAAAAAATGAACAGGGGGAGTGGCTGGCAGAGGGAGAGGGAGACGCAGGCTCCCCGATGTAGGAAACCCAATGCAGGGCTCGATCCCAGGACCCTGAAATCATAACCTGAGCCAAGGGCATATGATTAACTGACTGAGCCACCCTGACACCCCTATTTTCTTTTACTTCTAATGATGTTGAAATTAAGTATTAATGTTCTTAATAATTTATTTGTCTAATTGATCTATCATGGTAATGAAAATCTCACAATAATTAAATTTTGCTAAAACTACTTTGAATTTCAAAAAGTGTTCACTTTCTCTATTAGTTACACTATAACATTCTATGCACGAGGATTTTTGAATGTTTTTATCTTTGTCACTAATTTTACCATCTCTTGATTAAAATGAACCTCTTTATAGCATTTAATGCTTCCCTTTAAATCCTACCTTAACTATAATGACTATGCTATACATTACATCCCCGTGACTTACTTATTTTTATAACCAGAAGTTTGTTCCTTTTGATCACCTTACCAATTTCATCTACCCCTGGCAAACACCTGTCTGTTCTTTGTATCTATTTCAATTTTTTTTAAGGTTCCACATATAAGCAAGATCATATGGTACTTATTTTTCTGCCTTACTTATTTCACTTAGCACAATGCCCTCAAGGTCCATCCATGCTGGGGCACCTGGGTGGCTCAGTCAGGTAAGTGTCTGATTTCAACTCAGGGCATGATCTCAGGGTCCTGAGATTGAGCAGGGAGTCTGCCTCTTCCTCTCCATCTCCTTATGCTTCTCCCCCTGCTCATGTTCTCTTTCCTTCTCTCTCTCAAATAAATAAAAATCTTCTTTAAAAAATCCATCCATTTTGTCACAAATGGCAGAATTTCCTTATTTTTTATGGTGAATAATATTCCATTGTATGTACAGAACACATTTCTTTATCCATCCATTGATGAACACTTAGGTTGCTTCCATGTCTTGGCTATTGTAAATAATGCTGCAGGGCACACAGGTATGCACAGATGTTTTCGGATTAGTGTTTTCTTTTCCTTTGGGTAAATACCTAGTAATGTCATTGCTGGATCATATGACAGTTCTATTTTTAAGTTTGTGCGGAACCCCATACTGTTTCCCACAGTGGTTGTACAAACATTCCCACCAAGATGCACAAGGATTCCCTTTTCCCTACAACTTTCCAACAGGTGTTATTTCTTGTCTTTTTGATAATACCATTCTAAGTGATGTCAGGTGATCTCATTGTGGTTTTGATTTGCATTTCCCTGATGATTAGTGATGTTGGGCATCTTTTCATGTGTCCATTGGCCATCTGTAGGTCTCCTTTGGAAAAATTTCTGTTCGGGTCCTTTGCTCATTTTTTAAATCAGATTGTCTGGGTTGTTTTGTTTTGTTTTGTTTTGCTATTGAGTTCTATGAGTTCTATATATATTTTAGATATTAATCTCTTAGCAAATATATGACTTGCAAATATTTTCTTCCATTAGATAGGTTGTATTTTCATTTTATTGATAGTTTCCTTCACTGTGAAGAATATTTTTACTTTAGTAGAGCCCCTTGTTTATTTTTGCTTTTTTGTCATTGCTTTGGGTGCCAAATTAAAAAAAAAAAAATCAATGTGGATATGGATGTTAAGAGGCTTACTGTCTATATTTTCTTCCAGGAGTTTTATATTTTCAGGTCTTATGTTCAAATCTTTAACGTATTTTGAGTTAATTTTTGTGTAGTTTAAGATAGTGGTCTAGTTTCACTCTTTTGCATGTAGCTGTCTAGTTTTCTCAGCACCATTTATTGAAGAGACTATCCTTTCTTCATTTTATCTTCTTGGCTCTTTTGTTGCAAAGAAATTCATCATATATACAAGGGCTTATTTCTGGGCTATTTTTCTCCATTGATATAGGTGTCTGTTGTTATGCCTATATCATACTGTTTTGATTACTATAGCTTTGCAATATATTAATTAATACACATTTATTGGTCTAATTAATAGTTGGTCATGCTTCTACCAATATGTATTTTCTTTTTATCCTTTTAAAAATATTTGCTTCCTGGTTTTCTTTTATTTGTTTTCCCTAAGTAGAGGTTTGGTTGGGGCTTTTGTTTGTCTGTTGTTTTTGCTGCTGTTTATTTTCTTTGACTTGCAAAGAAAAATATCTATACCTACCCCTTAAGCAACTACTTTAAACTTTTCAAAGACAGTCGTAAAATTATATTAAAGTAACCATTAGATTTAGGGCAAAGTAATCATTTGTTAACCTTCACTGATAGAAAATAAAATGCTTTGTGCCTTTGCTTTTGAATATTCTCCAATTTCTAGATCTTAATTTAATTTTTCCTGTATTTTTCTTTCTTTAATATCTTACACAATAAAAGCCAAATTTTGTGACCCATGTGGTAATTTAGATATTAGTCTAATAGTTTTTACCAATGATTTAGACTAGCTGACTTTTTAAAAGTTTTTATTTATTTAAGTAATCTTACACCCAGTGTAGGACTCAAACTCATGACCCTAAGACCAAGAGTCAAATTCTCCTCCCACTGAGCCAGCCAAGCACCACTAGACTAGTTGTTTTTAGCAGCCATTATTTGCTATGTCAAGAATTCTGAACTTTGACACTATTTATATTATTACAACTCAGATTTTCAAATTATGTATTTATGATGGCAGGATAGCATATTTTTAATTCACACATAACAAAGAATGCCTTTCTATTGCTTTCACACATTGATAACTTCACTGGGATTTTTAAGGATTGCATTAGAATATGTCTAGTTAATGTTCTATTTTCATAAAGTTGACCTGTAATATACTTCAATGCATTCAAGCTTTGAGGGCTGTGAATATAATTTTTGCCATGATGGAGTTTTCCTTTTTGCCATGATGGAGTTTTCCTTTTTCCTGATCATCATTGCTCTAGATTCATTCTTTCTATTTTTCTATTTAGAGAATTTATTTTATATAAGTTAACCTTTTGATGAGTCATCTATGTCTCTCTTTTTCTCCTTTTAAGCTCTGAATTATGTATGATTATATTTATTTTTTATTTCATCCATTCAACTTTCATCATTTTGTTTATACTGAATTCATTTTATCTTTTCATTAAGCAATTAAATTCCCCATATTCGTGCAGTACTTCCAGAACATAGATTGTTAGGGTGTTTTTTTTTTTCATAATGACACCCACATCCATATTTTATAATCTGTCTCTTTCTCTCTCAGCTTCGATGATTTTTCATAAGTCTGATGGTTTTTCTAATTATTCATCCTCCAGAGAAGAATCTATTCTTGCTAAGTAGTGGCTTATAGTCAAATAGAAAACTGATAGAATTTATATCGTTCTCTGCTTAAAGCTTTTACATTTTCAAAGACCATAGTTTTAAGGCAGAAGAAATTAAAAAATAATGGGAAAATTATATTCACAGTAAATTTATATAGTAGGTTCAGAGATTCATAAGTCTAGAGGAATTGGGGAGGGAACTAGACCCATAGACAATTATAGCAAAGAACTTAATGTCAATATTTGTATGATTGCCCTCCTAGAAGAGCAGGATTTCACATCACCAAAACTCTCAAGGATTGTAGCTTCTGGTTTTTGAAACAGGTCCTAGCTCAGTCACTTCCAATAACTCACTGTTTGTTCTACTTGCCACCTTGCTCACCAGCCACTCTTGCAAGATCTCCCTGTAATTTGCTGAGCACTGAGCTAATCATTGGAAATATGGTGGGAGGGAACAGATTTTCTGACTCTTAAGGGACTGATGGCAGATACAAGCAAAAGACAGTGTGTTTCAACGTAATATGACAAGGTGTATAATATGTAATTATTAGGCACATTGATGGTTTAGAGAATGCACATATATCATCAAGTTGTAATACACCACATGTGAATAAAAGTACTTCTGTAGAGGTACTGATTGAACTCACCTTGGTTGAATTGATCTTTGAATGTGTTGAAACAATTTATTTGCTGGTTTAGTTTGTTCTTTTGTTTTGTTTTGTTTTTATGTCATTAACCATCAGGTAACTGTTCGCAATAAAATGTAGCCTCTTTTCTCCTCTCTAAGACATCTTATGCCAAATCAGAGTAGGAAACTGTTATTTCCTCCTCATATCTTTATATATTCACATATCTCAAAAACTTATTCACACAGTTGCATCTAATGTGGTTGGAAGGCCAGAAACAAAACAATCAACTTGTTCTACTGCTATATTGATTGGTAAAGCAATTGGCAGAGTAAAACAACCATTACCACCAAGCTGTGTCTAAGCCTACACACCATCTTCTTATAGTTTGTGTAGACTATTATATTCACTTTGAGCAAATTATTTAACAAGTTAAACATGAATTTAAAATTTTAAAAAGAACTGCCTGGAGATAGATAGATTGATAGATAGATAATGTCTTTAATATATAATATATACAAATATGCATATATGCTATATACAAAATATTATAACTATATAGCTTTAATAGCAACTACCAATATAGATATATATACATACATGTGCATATATGTCAGTGTCAGTTTGAAATTGATAGTTTATTGGTGAGAACATGTGTATAAGCATTGTAGGGAAATCTATTCATTATGAAAACCCTTACCCCTACAGGACAGTAAGACAAGCACCAGAAGAAAATCAGAAAGGAAGAAAAGGATGAAAACTCAAAGCCTTGACAAATCACTGCAATAAGAGATTCTTTTCTCATTTTGCTGATGGTCTGTTTCTCCAGATTAATAGTAATCCGATACCATATGTTTAGTTCAACCCCTACAGCTTTTAGTGCATGCCTCTTTCAGATTCAGGCTGCCAGGTCAGCGGCTTCAGCTGCTTTTGGCAGTGTTTTGATTTTTCACAAGAATTGTTACAGTAACTCTGAACCTGAGTTTCTTGGATAAACTTCGAAGCTAAGTGCTCTTCTCTCTTCACTGGGATAGAAGACTGCCAAAGAAGCCAATAATGTTCATGCATATTTATATTTATGTATAAATAATTATGCATGTTTGTATTTACTTACAAATACTTTGAGCATTTATTAAGAAATTTGAGAAACTGTCAATCTACTTTGACATTTATATTTATGTGTCCAAGTTAAATGTTTTAGCATTTTTGCCAATAATTTTATTTGGATGTTTAAGTAGTATTTTGATAAAGGTAGGATCTCAAATGCTTAGAAAAATACCATTCTCTGTACCTTTCATCATAAATTAAAGTCTTTTCATAGAAACAATATTGTTTGCTTTTGGAGAGAATAAGATAATCACATACAAGTAAGCGAAAGACAAAATATGTGAAAAAACCCACAGGCCCTAATTTATGAAAAAATGTGCCCAATTAATTTTTAATAAATCAAAGAGTCAATAAAATGGACAAGCAAGTAGACATGTAGAGAAGTTCTTTTAGAGTTCTTTGGAAGACATTGGATATTCTTAATTTATAAAGAAAGATTTTCTGATCTTCTGAGATTTTTCTAATCCTCCCTCCACCCCCAGGTGAGGAATTATCACTCTATAACATTCTCTGAAAAGCTCTGAATTTTGTAGTTTGACTCTTAGGGTAAGTGGGGGGCAGGGAACAGATACAGACCATGACTTCAGTGTTTTCAAGGGAATATTCACTTCAACTTTTTAAGAGTGAACTGACTCAGAAAGACAGAAATTCTCTGGGACAGTTTTTGCCAGCTCCTGGGGTTGAAAAATACTGCTTGGAGAAGTCTACTTCTTATATTATCTCTAATAATTCATTTAGGGAAAATGACCTTGTTGTGCAACTCTGTTTGGAACTGTTAATTAAGATTAACGAGGATCTTGCTGTTTTGCACTGGCTTGTTTCTTCGATCAAGCTAGTTGAATCTGGACTGGTCTGATGTCCTGCCTGGACAGGGCTGACATTCTGCCAAGGAGCCAGTAATACACTGAGGAAGGTTAAAACACTGAGCTGGCAAGTAATAATGATTTGAAAGTTGAATTTGGGGCATGAACATCAGAATGGAGGCTTGACACCCAGAGGTAAAGGTGACAGAATCTAAGATACCAGTGTTGAAAAAAAGCATCTCCTTCTGTATAAGAAACATTTATGCTTTTTTCAATTACCAACTAAAAACCATGTGCAGACATTTAGAAAACTCCAGCAATTAGAGTTACCACTGAAAAGCATGCAACCCTAAGAAATTCTGAAATTTTCAATGCCAGAGACCTTCATTGAAGATCATCTCTCTATTTATATGTTCTACATTTTTTAACTTATTTATTTTTATTTTTAAAGATTTTATTTATTTATTTGAGAGAGAGAGAGCCACAAGCCAGGGTGTAGGGGAAACAGAGGGAGAAGTGGTCTCCCCACTGAAGGGGAGCTGAATTTGAGGCTCGATCCCAGGACCCTAAGATCATGACCTGAGCTTAAGGCAGATGCTTAACCCACTGAGCCACCCAGGCACCCTGTGCCTGTTCTATTTTTTTTTTTTTTAATAATAATAAATACATTTGTTTCCTCTAAGTGTCCCAATTTGGGGGAATATTTCACTTTGAAACATATTTGAAGAAGTAATTATTTTTTAAACAACTTACTGGATTCCATAAAGACTTACAAATGATATAGAATTTATATTTGAGAGAGATGGATATTTCAGCCACACAGGAAGGGAAACTAGCAAAGTTAGAAGGGATAATAACAAAACTCAAATATCATTTTCTCCTGAGCAACAGACACTATTTCCTTCTCCTAGCCAACAACACAAGGTTGTATTATTTTGTTGATATTTATATTATATTTAAACTTGGGAAATAGTAGTGTTCACAATTTTTTAACAAGTTAGCAGTCACACTAAAAAACATGTCTTCCTTTCATTATGTTGCTTTTGTTCAGTCCTACTGTGTGATGACTTAAAAGTAATAAAATAAGGGGAATATTGTTGATGTGTAACTTTTCCTCAAAAATGTCCTATAGATTCATTAGAATTCCAATCAAAGTCCAGCAGAATTGGTTTTTGGGGAAATCATTGAGATGATTCTAAAATGTATATGAAAAGGCAAAACAAGACAGCATTATAATAGCAAAAATAATTTTTAAAAAAGAACAGATTTGGAGGAATAACATTGCATTTCCAGACTTTTTATAAAGCTATGGTAATTAAGCAATGTATTGGAGAAGTAATAAACATGTAGATCAAGAGAATACAGTAAAAAATACAGAAACAGACCCATACTAACATGGTCAGTTGATGTTCAATAAAGGTGTAAAAGCTATTCAATTGTGAAAGGATAATCTTTTCAACAAATGAGCTGGAACAATGAGCTATCCTTTTTTTTTTTCCTAAAGTATCTTGATCTATACCTTGTAGTGCATATAAAAATTAACTCAAAATGGATCATATACCTCCAGTTGAACCTAAAATCACAAAACTTTTAGAGGAAAACAAGAGAAAATCTTTGTGACCTGAGGCAGCCAAAGATTTTTAGGCATGACCCTAAAAGTACAAACCATTTTTTAAAAAATGACAAATTGTCTTATTTTATTTTCCCTTCTTTTCCCGTGTGTTCATCTGTTTTGTTTCTTAAATTCCATATATGAGTGAAATCATATAGTATTTGTCTTTCTCTGACTTATTTCACTTAGCATAATATCCTCTAGTTCTACCCATGTCATTGCAAATGACAAGATTTTATTCATTTTGATTATATATATATATACACATACACATACACACACACACACACACACATACAAACATATATCACTTCCACATCTTCTTTCTTCATTCATCTTTCAATGGACATCTAGGCTCTTTCCATAGTCTGGCTACTATGCACATTGCTGTTATAAATACTGGGGTGTTATGCCCCTGTGAGTCACTACATTTGTATCCTTTGAATAAATACCTAGTGGTACAATTGCTGGATCATAGGGTAGCTCTACTTTTAACTTTTTAAGGAAACTCCATATTGTTTTCCAGAGTGGCTGCACCAGCTTGCATTCCCAACAGTGTAAGAGTGTTCTTCCCTCTCTACATCCTCACCAACCTCTGTTGTTTCCTGACTTGTCAATTTTCACCATTCTGACCAGTTGAGGTGGAATCTCATTGTGGTTTTGATTTGTATTTTCCTGATGCCAAGTGATGTTGAGCATTTTTTCATGTATCTGTTGGCCATTTTAAAGTCTACTTTGGTGAAATGTCTATTCATGTCTTCTGCCCATTTCTTAACTGGATTATTTGTTCTTTGGGTGTTGAGTTTGATAATTTCTTTATAGATTTTGGATAGTAGCCCTTTATCTGATAAGTCATTTTCAAACATCTTCTTCCATTCTCTAGGGTACCTATGTAAACAGAGAGGAAGACAAACCATAAGAGACTCTTAACTATAGGAAACAAGCTGGGGTTTGCTGGAGGGGCACTGGGTGGAGAGATGGGGTAACTGGATGATGGGTATTAAGGAGGGCACTTGATGTAATGAGCACTAAATATCACATGGAACTGATGAATCACTAAATTCTAATTCTAAAACTAATAATACAGTATATGTTAACTGAATAGAATTTAAATTTTAAAAAAGATTTTATTTATTTATTTGACACAAAGAGAGAGCAAGCAGAGAGAGTGGCAGGCAGAGGGAGAGGGAGAAGCAGGTTCCCTGCTGAGTAAGGAGTCCAATATGGAGCTTGATCCCAGGACCCTGGGACCATGAGCTAAGCTGAAGGCAATCACTTAACCAACTAAACCACTCAGGTGTCCATGGAATTTAATTTAAAAAAAAAAAAATTTAGGGGTGCCTGGGTGGCTCAGTGGGTTAAAGCCTCTGCCTTCGGCTCTCTCTCTATGCCTGCCTCTCTGCCTACTTGTGATCTCTGTCTGTCAAATAAATAAAATCTAAAAAAATTAAAAATTTAAAAATTTAAAATTTTTAAAAATTTAAAAATGACAAATTGGACTCCATAAAAATTGAGAGTTGCTTTTCAAAAGACACTATTAAGAGAATGAAGACTAGCCATATACTGGAAGAAAATGTTGGCAAAACACACATCTTATTTTAAAAAAAAAAAAACCTGCGTATACATAATATAGAAAGATCTCTCAAAATTCAATAATAAGAAAATAAATCACCCAATAAAATAAGTGGGCAAAAGATTTGAAAAGATATTTCACCAAGAAAGATATACAGATACAGTATATACATGAACAGATGTCAGCATCATTTGTAACTAGGGAAATACATTAAAACTACAATGATATAACACTAAACACCTATTAGGATGGTTTAAAAATATCTTTTTAATATCAAGTTCTAGTGAGAAAGTGGAGTAATTACAGTGGGAATGCCAAATGGTAAAGTCAGTATAAAATGATTTGGCAATTTCTTTAAAAAGTTAAACATGAAACTTACAGTAAGAGTCATTAATCTGACTGCTAGGTATTTACCCAAGTGAAATGAAAACCTTTGTTCATACAAATACCTCTATGTAAATGCTTATAGCAGCTTCCCTGTAATCACCAAACACTGGAAACAACCCAAAAGTCCCTCAACTAGAGAATGAAGAAACAAACTATGGTACAGCCATACAATGGTATAGTACTTCATAATAGACAGGAATGAACTATTGACACTCCCCACAATTGGACTGATTCTCAAGTGTGTAGCGATAAGCGAAAGAAACCAGACTTAAGAAGACTTTAAATGGTATGATTCCATTTATATGACATCTTTGCAAAGTCAGAACTACAGGGAAACAAAAGAAATCAGTGGTTGCTGGAAGCTAGAAATGTTGAGAGGGGCTTACTTGAAAGGGGGAGTTTTGAGGGTGATAGGATTATTCCACATATTGATTATGGTGGTGATGGGAGTGACAGGGTTGTATATATTTGCCAAAACGTGCAGAAATGCAAGTGGGGAAAAAATTGTGAGGGGAGGTATTCTAAAAAAACAGCAAGATGGAAGGCCAAGTTTAGAGCCATTGAGGGAGCATGAAGGACAGTGGAACTAGGTATGTGGGCCAAAGTCAGGGTAAAAATCTGATATTAGCCATTTGTAATCTTGGGCTTTTGATATATTGTTTCTTGGGCAGGTTAACTTCACCTCGCAGTTCCGTATCTTCTTCTGTGAGATGCAGACACATACCACCCACTTTATGGGGAGCTGTATGGCTACATGAGAAACTGTATGTGCTTCGTCTTAGCACGTTGTTTGACATGTATGATTATTCTAAGTAAATAGTAGCTGTAGAAGATGCCTCTGGTGACTAGCTTCACATTTCCTAGGCTCCCTCTGACTGCAGCCACAGATGGGGTGGACAGACTTATATGCTTCAGACACCTGATGCACTGACAGCATCCCATCTCTGGAAGGTGCATCAAGACTTTCTGCATTTTGTCTCTGGCCCTGGGAATGCTGCTGAGCCAGAAGGAAATGCACCCCCAGGAATACAGGGGAGTTCGAACCCCTGAAACAACCCTCAACAAATGGCAGACGGCAGTTTCTTGTCTTTCAGGAGAACTGGGGAGGTTCCAGCAGAAGAGAGACTCCTTACCCACAGCAGGGACCATAATAACATATATTCATATTGTCTTCCTCTTCCCCATCTCATACTTCATTCTCTCTCCAGCTTCCTGAGATCACCTCTCAAGTCCTCTCTCTCTCCCACTGCCCCACTGCAGCTTCTTTCAAGAAATCCCAAACTGACACACAAGCTATCACCAGAAAGCTGCATTTTTAAATCTGACACAATGACTTGATGAAATGGCCATTCCTTATGCTCCCAACCTTATCATGTCCGCCTCAACAAGTGCTATTTATGTTGTGATTTGTAACTTGCTGAGTACCTCTACCCATGTTACCCCACTTTGCCATTTCTTCCAGCTGTGGAACACAGAATTTACAGACGCTGCCTGCGGCTTCCTGTCACAGTTTTCTTCCCCTCTGGGCTCCTCCACTCTTTGCTACCTAACGGAAAATCTCTGCTCCAGAAACGAGTAGTGCCCCTGTTCTTCCACCTCCAATCCCCAGATCCTCTTCTCACAGGTCTAGCTCCTCCCCATTCAGGACACCAGGAGATTACTGAGCTACTCTGTAAGATGGGCTCCTCCAGACACAGACTTGGCTTCAGTGCTCAAGGAAGGTTTCACTATCCATCCAGATCAGAAAATGGGGAGAACTGAAGTGGAAACAGCTAAGAGAATAAACACAGAGAGAGCGACACCCTGCCCCATCCCAAGAAATTGATGCTTTGAGGTTCTCCAAACATCTTCTGATGTTTTTGCTACCTCTCACTCCCATTCATAGTTATTTGGAAAACAGCTTGTAGCTGTGTGCAAATGCTACTTATAAAAGAAAACTTAACCCAAGGCTGTGTAGCAAATAAGCCCCATTGTAACAAGATTTAACAAACACAAAAGCAGTCTTAAAATATTGTTGTATCCTTTAACAATGAAATTATTATCTATATATGGCACTCCATATCTTGTTATGACACCTGGCTCTGCTTTAGGTGGTTTTATAGCTTATACCAGTGCTGTCTGACAGAACTTTCTGCAGTGCAGAGAGGTTCTTCATCTGCACTGGCCATTGAGCATTTAACATGTGGCTAGTGAGACTGAGGCACTGGATTTATAACTTTATTTAATTTTAATTAATTTTAATTTAATAACCACATTTGGCCACTCTGGAATACTGTATTAAACAGACCTATAGTTTCATCACCAATTATCACAGAAATTAAACTTGTGTCTCCTAAGAGAATTATTTTTCGTTGGTTTTTTTCTCTCATTATTTGGTTGGGGTTGACAGAATATGATTTTTCTGGGTAATGCTGGCATTTAAATTTTAATCCCCATTGAGTATAATTATTAGTATATAGAAAAACGTTCATGCTTTTAAATCTATCAACATTCTAAGAGTCATAAACAAGTCATATTTCCTTTTTAAAAAGTTTTGAGAACAGGGGTACCTGGGTGGCTCAGTTGGTTAAGTGTTTGACTCTTGATTTTGGCTCAGGTCATGGTCTTAGGGTCCTGGGATCCAGCCCCATGTTAGGCTCCCTATTCTGCAGGGAAACTGCTTGGGGATTCATTCTCTCTCTCTCTCTCTCTCTCTCTCTCTCATTCTCCCTCTCTCACTGTCCCCCCCTCTACTCACTTACATGTGCTTTCTCTAGCTCTTTCTCTTCTCTAAAATAAATAATAGATCTTTAAAAAAATAAAAAGTTTTAAGAACATAAACAAAAACTAAAGACCTCTTGGACAGGAAGACTTTCCTCAAAAACTAAATATATGGTTTGATAGCAACCTTCACTTACTCTTTGTCTCCCTTAGAAAGAATAGTTTTAATCAGATGATTAATTAACTCTAGGCCTCTCACATTATTTTGTTTCTCTAATTTGGTAATATCAAGAACCCCCAGCAGTGCTCTGTCTTGCTTCTTTACCTACAGCTCATATCGTTGTAGGAAGCCTAAAGAAAAATTTGGCATTTTTTCTAGACATTTCTAGGCATTTTTCTCAACTCAACTCATCACCTCCCTCTCATAAACAGATCCTCATCCTGACAGTCATCTACACCAACAAAATCAGCCATCACCAATTCCTCTTTCCTCACCTCTGACAGATGGCAAGTGAAATTTCCTATCATCACCACTTTATGTCAGTTCCTAGACAAACACAGCCTCCTCATCAGACTCTAACTCCACCTTTCCTCCCTTCAACACAACTTGCACTGTCACAATATATGTCTTCCAAATTTATTGCTTTCAAATCACCTTCCTTATCCAAAAAACTTCAGTAGATCCCCATGACTTATGCAGTATTCAATCTAAGCCTCTCAGCTTTGTGCTCAAGAGCCATATTCCCTTCTCTACCATAACTTTCTTCCTACTATAAATTGCACCCCCCTTCTCTACCATAACTTTCTTCCTACTATAAATTCTGTTTCTCCAGACTGCAGTTGCCCACCACTAAGTTTGTGCCCATGGAGCTTCTTCCCAGTTCTTTGCCCAAAAATGCCCTATCTCTTCATGCTATTTACTCAACTCTGGCTCATTTTTGACCCTAGCTCAGTCCCCTTCAGGTGTTAAGTGACCCTTCAGGTGTTAAGCCTTTTCTGATCTTTAGAAACAAATGTTGCCCACATCACTCACTTGTCATTTACTGTTAGTTGACTGTGTGATGTGTATCTGTGTGTGAAAGTCAAAATACATGTAAAAGGCTTAGAGTGGCTCCTGTCACATGGTAGGTGTTCAACCACTATTAGCAATTACCAGTATGAGTATTCTTATTATTACTGCTACTAATATTATTGTCATGGAAATGACCTACTAATGTAGTCTACAGAGTCTAGCATGGTATCTTAGAATTAATATGTGCTCAATAAACACAAATCCTCTAAAGTAATTTTTATGCATGGATGATTTGCAAAGCAATTCATAGAAGCACAGAAAGAAGTGAGTGATGGAGGGGGTTTAACTAATTATTATGAGTATGGAAAATAGATTTTGCATTGAAAATTCTTTATGAAAGTCTTTATCCAGTCTGTGTATACATCCAAATTATAATATATTTAGTCTCTTCTCAGAGATAACAGCACTTCTCCTACCCATCTGTCATGTCAGGTTGCACGGAGAAAATGCTAATTTACCTTTTTGATATACCATTTGACAATTTCTGGTTTCAGATATAACACGCAAGGTTGCACATCAGTGAATCAAATTTGAATCCATATTGTCAAGTTCATATTTAGAATAAAATTATGTTGCATCTTTCATATAAACTTAAAAGTAAAGTTGTATATCAAATGAGTGTGTGCGTATAACTTGGATGCAGAAGATAAAAGTAAGGCAAAGGAAGACATTACTATCCTATTGGCTATGAAATTATAGAACCAACTCAGTCAATTAATGGAAGAAGGTTTAAACAAAGCTTCGGTTGAACTTTCACAGTGCAACTTCTGGATGCCCATTCCATTAATTCATTAAATAAAAAGAGCATTCTTTTCATTCTAATTATCTTAGCTACACATGTTAAATGTGCTAAAAGCTAAACACAAGCAATAATATTCCTGTCATTTTTTCATCTGCCAACTCTTCAGAAATAATTAAACTATATTGAGAGAAATAATTCTTCACTCAAAATGATTTTTGCCAATGCAAAGAAAGGAGCATGCAATAAAAATTCATATAACCTAGTCGTTCAGTACAAAAATAGAACTAGAAAAGCATTAACAGCAATTTAGTTCAATACAAAGGAGAAAATTGCCTGTGTTTACTTAATTTCATAGGATAAGTATATATTTAAGATTTTCCATATTCTTAAGGAATTTGGGGGATTTTAGAGACAAATTTTGTTGTAATGAAAAACATTTGGAGATTTTAATATTTTTGAATCAAGAATTTCAATATTGAATTTATTTGAATCAAAAAATATCAACATAATTTCTGAACTACAAAGTCAACAATAGAAGCAAAGAGTCACAGATACAAAGAACAGCTTCGAGCAATAAGAGATCCAAATGGGAGTTGTAAGGTGCTATAGTGACAAAAAGGATCACAGTTTTCTGGGTACTGAGAGGGAAAGACTAATTTTAAGAACATCCTCAGTCCCTCATGCCAACTAGGTACATAGGTAAATACATAGGTAGCTAAGTAGGTAGAGAGACAGACAGACAGATGAAAGATGGGTGGATGGATGGATGGAAATGAAGTTACAATTGATAGATTCTCTACAATGTGAGAGCTTGTACACAAAAGTCATCTTTGTTCATAGATGAAATTTCCTGGCCCCTTAAAGTTTTGTGTCACTGAGTAACAACAGCTAAATACAATATATCAACACAGTAACAGGAACAGGCTGCAAACAGACACAGTATTAGAGCGGTGAAACAAGTACTGTCTGGGAAGCACTTGTAGGGAGGTTTTCCTCTTCTTTTGTGTAAAACCTGAAACTTTTCCTCAACTGCAACTTATCTTTCTTCCCTCTTTTCCATAATTCAGATGCTTCAACCCTCTCTTACATTCACCTCGACCCAGTTGCTTTCACCTTTTTCCCCCCAAGGGTGAAATCTAAAATGTACCATTGTGTTATTTTTTTAAGAGTATTGTGTGTCTTTTTAACTAGTTAGTAATTAAGATTGGTATTTTTTTGACATGCACAGGTTATAAGTTGTATAGGTTTGGAATGACTTGCCCCCATTCTATTTTCATATTAAGCTTTTTTATCTTTTAGAGATGATTTTTGCCAGACATGAAGTTTTTCGGAAAAGACTGTGTCATATGCTAGCAGAAGAGATTTTTGTATTCTGTTTTAGAATTTCACCAAAAAATGTTTCGTCCTTACCCTAAAACCCATATTGCCTATGTTCAAGTTGTAATTCATCATATCCATTTGTTTCTAAGATCACTCAAAGGAATTTACAAATTTTCCTTCCTTTTTTCCACAACCTGATCTAGTCCTGGACTGTGGAAATTCCTCAACATTTATAGTAAGTTATTAATAAACCTGCCTTGATGTTGTAAAATCTTCACCGAAAGGGTGGTTATCAAAAATTAACTTTTGCAAAAATATTATTTGATATGAATTGGTTAAGTCATTAAAATTTTTTACTCTACCAATAATCCGTGATGTACAATGTTCTACCTATCTAATTACAGCACTGTGACTCATCTCTTCTGTTTCATTGCACAAGATTTCTTTAAAAGATAAAAGGTTTTTGTTCACCTGTCATCTTTCTTTTCATTGCCTTCTCTTCGTTTCCCATGTTGGCCTCAGTCATGTGGACTTTGGGATGCTAGTCACCTGCTTGCTATCTTTCTGACATATTTTTGCAAGTATTTTTGGCATATCACTGTGAGCTAAGCTTGCCTTTTCTCTCACGTTGGCTACATACTTTAGCGCTTTCCCCTTCAACTGAACTCTTCCATCTGTCTAATAAGCAATTAATTCCCTTGGAAAAAAAAAAAAAAAAATAGGCATCAGTGGTAACTTAGAAAGTATCAGTTTTTAATATATCAATACATGCTTAGGTCCAATTCAAGTGGTATTTTAGCTGTTTTATTCTCTTATTTTCAGTTTTCCTTAGTTTTTTTCAGAGCCATAGTTTTGTTTTGTTTTGTTTTGTTTTGTTTTTCAAATGGAAGGAGTAGGGTGTAGAAAAACGTAAACTCTAGAGCTTAGCTTTAGAGCTCACTTCCTTTTCCACTATTTACTCACTATGTAGTCAAGTTATTTAAACTCCCTAGGCCTCACTTTCCTCATAGAGTGGTGGGTTTATTTAAATGAGTAAAGATGGATGAGGTGCTTATAACATTGCCTGGCACATAATTAGACTAATAAGTGTATACTGCTATCACTATGACTTTTATCTTCCCATATCACTGCTTTTATGCCATGTCAGTCCTTAATGCTCTTACACTATATATTTGCCAGGGTTGAGATACAAAGTATACCTTAGGATTCATGTACCAATATGGTGCAAATCAAAGTTAACATCTTCAAACACACACACACACACACACACACACACACACACACACACCCTACACCCCAGACAAGAACATTTTAAAATTTTGTCAGCCACTCTACCACACTGATCCATGGACCTGGAACGCAGTGATTAGACTCTCAGTAAACTGGGGTCTCAGATCCTTGAGATCTTGGAGGGTTTTCCTGAAATAACCATCTAGTAATCTGTAATTAGGGAAAATATAAATTTGAACTACTCCATAAGTTACTGATATGTGAGAAGTCATTTCATTAAATCATTTATTCACGGAGTAAACAGTCGTTCCCATCCTGTGTCAAACACAACACAGGTTCCTGAGGGTACAAATACAGACAAAATATTCGTGGTTCTTAATGTCTCCATGTTTATAATCTGATAGAGAAAACATATAATGAAAACAATATAGTATAAGACCTGAAAGATGAATAATGCAAAGTTTCGTGAGAGAAGATGGGAAGGGTAGATATGCTGAATTTGGGGGTCAGGAAAGGCTTCCAGAGTAAGAGTCATCTAAATGGAGACATGAAGGGAAATAAGAATTAGTGAAAGTCTGGGTTAGAAGTTTTGAAGCAAAGAGAATAACAAGTGCGAAAATTACTCTATTAATGACCTAAAGCATTTAATTGTTCCTACTGTACTCATCTATCCCTCCACTAGATTCAGGGTGGAATATTTGTCTGATTAATGCATTGCTATGTATCCATCTCCCAGAAAAATGCAGGTATGGTGATCTACAGTATTAGCTCTATAAGTATTTGTGGAATGAATAAATAAATTCAGCATAACACTATTTCTGCTTTATAGCTTCCAAGCAGAAACCCTGGTAAGTTCACTCTGATGATTAGACTTGAGGGTCTGCAGTGTTATCATTTATGCATGTCACACATCTCCTGCACAAATAATACTACATGACATCCCTGTGTTCATATCAAAATCTACAGTTTTCTTTTCAGTGTTATTAAAGGGCAAAGAGACAATATTACCCTTGTTAAGAAAAATGATACTAATATGTCTTATCTTTCCATGAGCCTTATACACTGCCATTAAGATTCACATATAGATAGGGGTGTGGGTGTGTTCAAACATTTGTACACTACTATTTGGTACAGTTTCTCAGCTGCATTTCTATCACAATGATAGAAAAAATGGAGAAAACAAAGCTCCAATGTCTTAATATTGGTCAGAAAAATTTGCATTCAGTATAGGTTAAAAATGCAATAATTCCAGCTTTAGAGTCAAAATTTAAAAAAAAAAAAAATTCGCCAGGGTTCCTAAGTGAGTCTTAAAGTCTTTCTGAGGAACTGCAGTAAAATATCAAATTGAAGTAAACCTAACATACATGAAAGGTGGATGAGTTCCATTCTGGGAATCAGTAATTCTCATGCCAGCACAGGGGAAATTGTGAACCAACCAGTCCACTTCTAGAATTTTCCATTTTCCCCTTCAGAAACCTTTGCCTTCTCACTGCCCAAACCAACCCCCAGTCCTGTCCTTGGGGATGGTGCTCTCAAGCTCTCCACTTCTCTCTTTATGCTCTTCTCTTTCAGAAAATCAGCTAGATTGGAGGCTTTGTTTCTGTGTTCATGAAAGAGAGTCTGACCCAGTAAACAGCACAGAGTTGAAAGCCCAGTTCGATCACCTACATGCTGTGCACTCCTGGATAAGTTACACAAGGTCTCTGAAGCTCTGATTCCTCATCAGGTATGGTAGAGTGCTTTAAAAAAATAAAAGAAAAAGAAAAGAAAAGCCCTAGTTGCTACCCCATCTGGAAAATGTAACCAATGATTCCACACCAGAGAGTTAATGATTACAATACTCAATGCATCCTTCCAGAAATATCCACATGTTCAAAGGACATAAGGTCAAAGGAAGAAAATGCTTGCAGGAAATTTTCTGGTGTCGGTAAAAGAATAGTAGGGATAAAGACTTTCCCAGAGAACTTTAACCCACACTTCATGGGCAGCTACCTACTCCACCCATTCCTACTGGTATAAAGTGGTGCACATAGAATGTGATTAACAAACAGAAACTTCTAGATAAGTAAATGGTTCCAGCCCAGTTATGGGCTAGAATTAAGGCCAGAGCTAAGCATATTTAAAGTGCTTAATTAATTTATAACTGAATGAAATTGACCAGTGCCTTATATATTTTGGAGTACAGATGCCTTTTGAGTATATCTTTATACTTTCAACAGTGCTAGTACTTTTCATTAACTCTACAATGTATTTTTTCATCTCTGAAATCAGGATATTCCTTACAATTCATTGAAATTCATTAGTCTCTTTCTTCTTTCTTGGTGGTAGATTTGTGATGGAGTCTTAGGGTCACTAAAATGTTAACATAAAGAATGATACAGAATCCCAATGAACACTCAGTAAGTTCTGAGTGAAAGTCAAACAGCAAATATGCAGTTTAGTGGATCAGAGCAATCTATTTTATGTCTGTGAGCATCAACTTTAGGAATATTTTAAAAAGACAACTTTCAATAAGGTACATGTGTAAAAAGAAGTGTGCTTCAAACAGCTTAATGCACAACCTCCAATAGATTAAGACTTCATTCAAGCTTTATAAAGAGTCAGCATCCTAGTAGTTTTTGATTCACATCTTGTTATTTATAAACAATAGTTAAGATAGATACTTGTAAAGACTAAAGTGAATCTATATTCATCTTATTTTGAGATTTGCTCATACCCCTTGAAAATAATTATATATTCCCTAAGTCATCACAAAAACTGAGTTTGAAAATCTCTACCTTGCATTCATCAATATGTATGTTAAAATGCCCAAAGTACTATGATTCCTTTAAGCAATTTCCAACTGTTTATTCTACCCATGTGACCTCGGGGATATCATAAAAGGAAGAGAGAAGAAAGAAAGAAAGAAGAAATGAAAGGAAGAAGGAAGAGAGATAAAGAAGAAGGAAGGAAGGAAAGAAGGGAGGAAGGAAGGGAAAGAAAAAGGGAGGGAGGAAGGAAGGAAGAAAGAAAAGAGGGAGGAAGGAAGGAAAGGGGGAAGGAAGGAAGTCATGCATTGATAACGTAAGCACAGCAAGTTGATAGTTAATTTTACAAATCTTCTATTATTTTTGGTTTAATTTAAACATAGCCTTGTGAGGGGTGCCTGGGTGGCTCAGTGGGTTAAGCCTCTGCCTTCAGCTCAGGTCATGATCCCAGGGTCCTGGGATTGAGCCCCACATTGGGCTTTCTGCTCAGCAGGGAGCCTGCTTCCCTCTCTCTCTCTGTGCCTGCCTCTCTGCCTACTTATGATCTCTGTCTGTCAAATAAATAAAAATCTTTAAAAAAAATAAAATAAAATAAACATAGCCTTGTGAGGCCCCCATGGGGCCATCATTAATATTTTTGTATAGTGAATAGTCAGTGTTGATTCTCATGTACTTGTATTCTCTAAGAAATTACTTGTTTTTAAATTGACATTTCTGTATCTGTGAAGACTCAAAAATCCTTATTACCTTGAAGTGTTTTGGGTTTATATTTTGACTTACCACCTTGGGTGCAGTTGTCCACAGATCAGACCACAGTATATTATGTAAAAACATATAACATAAAAATTCCAATCTCAGAACCACTATTTCACACATCTGTACCTAAGAATATAATCAATTGCAGATGCCCTTGTCTATAATATTCTCTGTAGTCATGGAAAATACTACACTAGACAGACATGTTGTACCACAAATTCTCAAATTTAAAGTTTCTAAGATCTCAGAATGGTACAGTCTGACAAAATCTGCATTGCTTATCACAATATCCAATATACTTCTTGTATTAAACAATTCCTATGTGAAAGAAAAATTTTAAATAAAAATAAGGAAAGATCAATGAATCCAAAGAAATTTCAGAAACAAAATAAAATTCTATAACTATTAAGACAAGCATAGTGTTTTCTTTATTTTTCTCTAAATCTTGACCATAGACAATAAACATAAAATTGACAAAAGCAATTTTAGAACAAAAGGCAGTGGAAACAACCCAAATGTCCATCAGCTGATGAATGGATAAACATAATGTGGTACACCTACACAGTGCAATAGTATTCAGCAAAGAGAAAAAGAGGAAGGAAGTAGTTTACATGCTACAACATAAATGAACCCTGGAAATATTTTGCTAAGGAAAAGAATACAGTCACAAAAGATTGCATATTATATGATCCCATTTAAATGAAATGTCTAAATCCAGAAAGACAAAACAGATGAGTGGTTGCCTAGGGCTGGGGGTAGGTGACAGATGGGGAGTGACTACTCACAGGTACCAGGTTCCTTTTTGGAGTGATGAAAATGTTCTAAAATTAGATTGTGATGACAGTTGCACAACTCTGCCTATACTGAATTGTACCCCTTAAACTGTATACCCTAAGTGGATGAATTGTATGGTATGTGAATTATATGTGAATAACACCATTTCAAAAGACAGTAACTCAAAGGCAAAACTTTTTCCTCCTAGTAAATTGCAAAAACTTTCTCCATGGATAGAGATGGAAATATCCTGCTGCAAGCACTGAAAAGTGAAAATTTGCAAAGGATAAGGAGAGTCCTCAGCAGAAATTTACTACAGAGAGCTTAAGATGGAAGCAGTTACCCAATTCTATTATCTATGTTTAAACAAATGATTCCAGTAACCAGGAAACAGTTCTTGGGGACCGAGTAGTGTTGCCAGATAAAATAGAGGAAGCTCAGTTAAATTTGAATTCCAGACAATGAACAGATTTTTAGCATAAATGACCCCAAATATTATATAAATATTAAATTAAATATTATAAAAAGATTACATATCTGGGGACATAGTCAAAGTAAAATACTACCCATTGTCTGCTTGAAAATCAAATTTATCTGAGTGTCCTGTACTTTTTGATGTTCTTATTAAATCTGGCAACCTAGGCTGATAATTTCTTTTAGAGTACTTTCTTAACAAGAGCTCAGAGCAGTTGAAAACAAAACCAGGGTAGGTCTAGATAAGAATGGGAGAAAACTGTTCCAAACCCTATGACACCCATCCATTTATTCAGTGTTTTGTATGCCCAGGACTAGAAATTCTACAGTGAACAAGATGGACTCAGAATGTAGAGTCTGGCAAAAGAAGACAGAAAAGTGAAAACACAGTAACAGTATAGTATGATAAGTGATCAAGGATGACAAGCAGACAGCAAGCAAAGGGGAAAAGTAAACAGAAATGGGCAAAGGCTCAGAGATGAACAAGAGTATGGCTAGTTCAAAGAAACAAAGAATTTGCATATGAAAACAACAACAACAACAAAAATAGGGCAAGGGCAGAGTGCAGAAGAGTTCATTTTAAAGAGATATAAAGAAGCCACGCCATGGAGAGTTGTGGGTTTCTTTAATGTATTTTATTTTTTAGGGCAATTTTAGGTTCACAACAAAACTGAGCACAAAGTACAGAGTCCCCATATACCCCTGTCCTTACACACACACTATCAACATCCTGCATGAGAGTGTTAGATTTACTGATGGGTGAACCCACATTGACATATAGTTATCACCCAAGGACCACAATTTCCATTAAGTTTCACTCTTGGTGTTGTACATTCTATGGATTTTAACACATGTATAATTACATGTATCCACTACTTTAGTATCATATAGAAGAGTTTCACTGTCCTAAAAATCCTCTGTGCTCTACATATTTACTCTTCTTACCCTCTTAATCCCTGGCAACCACATATCTTTTTTACTATCTCGATAGTTTTGCCTTTTTCAGAATGTCATACAGTTGGGATTATACAGTATGTAGCCTTTTCAGATTGCCTTCTTTCAGTTAGTAATATGCTAAATGTGTAAGTTTCTTCTATATGTTTTCATGGCCTGATAGAACATTTCTTTTGAGTGCTGAATGATGTTCCATTGTCTGGATGTACCCATGAAAGATTTTTAAGTTATCTTAAAAGTATTGACTTTAAACAGGAGAGAAACAGGATCATATTATTTTAAAAAATCACTGTTTCTAAATTAGAGAATAGACTGGAAGGATATCCATTAGAAGATTATCATAGTAGTTAAAAAAAGAAATGATGGTGGGCTATAATAGTGTGTTAGTTGCTGTGGAGAGAAGTAAGCATAATCAAGGCACAACAGGGAGCAGAATCCTAGGACTTGGTGATTGGAAGGTAATAACTATAAAGGAGCAGGACTTATGTCAAAATTCTAGGTTTCTGATTTGGACTGTAGTGTCATTCATCAAAATGATGAGCACTGAGAATAAAGGAGAGAGTTGTGGAGAAACACACTGAGATCATCTGAGAGCACACTGAACTTGAATTATCTCCAAGATATTATCTGAGCAGTGACTTCTAGAAGATGGTATACTAATGAAGAACTTAGGAAAGAAGTCTAACACATAGATGTAGTTTTTGCAGACATAATCACAAAAGAAAAATTGAAACTTAGATATGGATGTGCTCATCCAGTGAGTGTGTTTAGACTGAGAAAAGAAGACAGGTTAGAACAGAACCCCAGAGAACAACAACATTTGAAGTCCCTGTAGAGGAAGTGATAGCAGTAAGAGATGTTGATGAGAAGCTAGGAGTTAATAACATCACAAAAGTAACAGAAGAAAGTTCCAGAAAGTGGGAGCTAGTTTAAGGCTTTTAGAGACATTAAACATTGTGGTATTCTCTCTTCCATAGGAAATTAAAACCTAAATATATATTTCATATATGTATATTAAAATTAAATTATTATCTATTTTATATCTGTCCATTGATGAAGCATGAAACCAAAACATATGCTGAAATTGATATAGTTTCTTTTAAACTTCTAATGGCAGAATTTAGGTATGTTCATTGAAGCTAATTTTCTTCAATTTTTCTTTGATTTTGGAAGAGCCTCAAGCACTTGCTTAGTCTACTTGTTGAATAATCTTATTCTATTGACAGGGGATGGTTAGCAGTATTGAATGCTCAAAACAAGAAAATAAAAACTTCAAGATACCCATTGGATTCAAAGACAAGGACATTGATAAAGTTGACAAGTTTAAGTAAAGAGATGGATCAGAATTCAGAATGAAATGAGTTATAGCCTAAATAGGAAATGTGTCAGGAGAAGGGAAAGGGGGACAATGAATATATACAACTCTTTCAAGAAATTTGGCTCTAGGGCAAGAGAGAGAGTTAATGCAAACACTGGACCTGAATGTGTGGTTACGAGATGGGATAGTCTTGAGTGTGTTCAAATGCTAACGGGGAAACACTGAGGTCTGTAGAAAAATGGATTCTAGACAAGGATGCCAGGTCAGGTCTTAGAGAATGGACTCCTCCTACTTTGTAAGAGACAGAAGAAAGACAAGAAAGTGTATAGTTCCTACCACATTTATCAATCTCATGGCTGGAAGTTAAAAGTGTTTGCTCTAATAGCTTTCTTTTCTTATGAAATAGAAGAGAAAATAATAGCCTGAGAATAAGTGAAAAAATGGAGTAGTCAGTAGTTCAAGGTAAATGGTGGAGAAATGGACTACTAGGAAGAATGAAGACATTGACTAAGAACCCATTGTGTCTAGGAAAGAAGGTAGGACAAAAAGTTAACGATATAACTCTTCTTTTCACTAAATAAATATTCTTAAAGTAATATAAGACCATATACATACACACACACAATCGATTTTCCTGGACTCTCATTTTAGTGTATTCTGATTTGAAGGAGAGATTATCTTCTATAAATGGAGTTCTTTTGATTTACATCTTTGTAATACATCAAGAGTAGTGTTAAGATATTTCTATCAATCTATTGCCAGCACCAAACTTGCTTTTAAATGCAGAGAATCAGGTTCAACTACTAATCATCTACAACTTCATTATCCATGGTTAGATTTGAGAAGCATTGATCTAAATAATCTAAAACAGGAGATATCCCAAAATTATTTGAATTGGGTTTTGAAAAACATAATTGTTTATATTAAATTTACATTCCTAATTTGCCTCACTTTGGCAAATATTAAAATTAGTTTAAATTCTCTAGGAAGATACTCATGATACTACAAGGGGATTAGTGTTTAGAGAGAATCCCAACAGAGATTAAGAGTTAGCAACAAATAATAAAGAAAATGAATCCCCTCAATTGTATTGAGACAAATGTCTAACAGAACTCCTTTTTCAATTATAAAATAACTGATAAATGATAAAATAACTGAAAAATGACTCTTAAATTTTCAGTAGAAGAGCTGTTCCCATTCTCAACCTGATGCCACTCATACCCTCAGCTGAATTTTGACTTAAACTCCATGTACATTCTTTCCAACACCCAGGCTTATATAAGTTACCTCTGAATAATAAATAGTTCCACCTTGTATAGGGTGGAGATATAGCCAGGGCAGGTGGACAACTCTAATCTAATTATACTCTCCTCACATCCCTCATCCACTCATTCATTCAATCAATTCATTCAATCTCAGTAATAATTCAAGTACTCAGAACTTACTCTGTGTCAGGGGCTGTGTTAACTGATAACATCACACAGATCAACAACAGAGATGACCTAAGTAAATTACCAATTAAAAACTATGAGATATGACTTATGGTAGTTGTGTACTATATAAGGTAAAGCAGGGGACCACCAACTTAGGTCTGGCGTTAACTTCTGAATACTTCCCAAGGAAGATAGCTTTAGAGTTCTTAAAGAATGAGCAAGAGTTAATCATCTGGAGAAGGAAAGCGATCAGGGAGGAAAATAAAGACAGGGGATCAGCTTGGACAAAGAAATAAGAGGTGTCATAGAACATCTTTGCAGTTTCCTCAGATGGAGCATATGGGTCAGACCATGGAGAGATTTGTATGTCAAGATAAGGAAGTGGATCATATCCTATAGGTTATGGGGATTTTTTTTTTTTTGATGGAAGCTTTGGAATGACATGATGAAATTCACATTTTACAACACTTTTTCTAGAAATTATGTTTTGAAAACATAATTATTTACATTAAATTTACATTCTTAATTTGCCTCATGCTTATGCAAATATTAAAACTTTTCTGAATTCTCTAGGAATTCAGTGGGTTGGAAATATTTGGGAAAAACTTGAAAGCAAGGAGACGAGCTGAGGCATCTGACTGGGACAGATGCAATGGAATCAGAAGAGGTGAAATCTGGAAATGTTAAAGGTGCAAAAAAGAAGTGATGATGGGAGGGAAGGAAGAACTTCAGCTAATTCTCCAGTCTCTGGTTTGGACATGGAATTATTTTTAGCATTACCACTCATTAAGTTAGAGATTGCAGTAGGAAAAAAATGGTTGGGCACATAGCAATGAATTCAGATTTGGACATGTTGAATTTGGAATACCCATGAGCAAAGCCTTCTAGAGATAATCAAGGAGTCAATCAATTTAATAGGTCTGTCACTCAATAGACAGGTCAAAGCTGAAGATACATATTGAGAATCATTATAATATATGTGATGTTATATGGATGAAGGTATTGACCATTGAGAGTGGAACAAGGAGAAAAGCAAAGCAAAAACAGTAGAGACCTATACACATTAATACCAACTAAAAGATTGTGAGTGTCCTACTTAGTAGAGCTAAAAAGGCTTCACCTTAGAGCTAAGGCAGAGGCCAGCTTTTCTTTATCTTTACCAACTTACCCTGGTTATTCTATCAAATAATTCTTAAATGTTTATATTTCTTCTTGATAAAATATGTTTCTTAATCTCTTCTTATAAGTAAATGTTATTTTTTAAAAACAGCTCCTGAATTAATATTGGCTTTTTTTCTTACTTCAAGAACCTGAATCAATCTACAAATAGTCTAACATCTACATCATATTATGTTCATTGGCATTTATTGACAGAGCAGGGGAGAACTTATTGTAGAACACACTATAATAGATTACAATTAAATGATTATAAATTCCTGCCATTTCTATAAGAACACCCCTACACAATATGACTTTTTCGACACCCCCCCAGCAATGGGAGAATCTTTACTCCACTCCTTGAATCTTGGGTTGCTTGTTTGGGGTTTTTTACTTGGTTTGGTCAAAAAGCCATCAACAAACATTAATGTGGGCAGAAGCTTAAAGGAATTGTACCTTGGAACGTGCACTCTATTGCATCTGGGAAAATTTCTACCACCTTATGAAGAAGCCCATGTAAGCCTACTGGAAAATGAGAGACCATGTACAAAAATGAGCCATCCCAGGTGAAAGGCTCTAGCCTCCCCGACCTTCCAGTTGACAGACATGGAAATGAAATGATCCCAGACCATCCAACTGCAGATGACCTGCACACTGCTTATAAAGATGAACAAAGCTGGCTCAGAATTGAAGACCCTCCCAGCTGACCTGGAAAACTGTGAGCAAATAAAATGATTTTTAATTTCAGTCACAAAGTTTTGGGTTGCTCTGTCATGCAGCAATGGATAACTGATACTACCACCTTCTAAAAATGAATAAGAAATCATTTAATTTGTTTTAAATAACTTTTAAATTATAATCTCTGATATAGCAAGAGAATCTCAGAGCAGGGAAACATTACCTCCTCTATGACTTTAACCAGAAAAACATATTCTACTTAAGCACGTTGTAGAGTGTTGTAGACTTATTCTAAATCATGGCAATTACCTATCTTGAATTTTAATCATAGTTAATAGCTTGGATTAAGTCTGAGTTGAGAGACAAGCAGCTCTCACAAGTTTTTACCCTGCAGCTGTAAGTTTTTAAACTTCATAACTATAATGAAGACATACAATCAGGTTTTTATCCAAATGCACATTGATACTAAACTATCTTCCCTTTATTTAATTTTTCTTTAAAAATTCAACAGATGTTTTAAAAACTACTTTAAAAGGATGCCATGACATTTCTCAAGAAATCTAGGATGAAATATTTCATAACAGATATTAATATTGCCACAGAACACTGAAAGAACTATTTTAAAGTACCCACCTCACAAGATAAACCTAGGTTTCTTAAGATAATTATGGACAAAGTTTATGAATTATTCATCTTTGTATCACCCATAGTCTCCCCAGTTTAGGAGGTACTTGATATGTGTTTAAGTTTGAGTGAGTTAATGGTTAATAGGCCAATTGCATTGTTTCAGGCTTTAGTACATGTGGTTGTTGTACTTCAGGAGAGGTGATTTGACCCATGATATATGTGACTCGATACATTTAAAGAGTCACTCATAACAAGGCTTTACTGGTATTGTACTCATAAATGAAACCACACTAATGATTTCAAAGGAATCCTCTCAACTAAGAGATCCCTCTACGTGATGTTAGATTTACCAGTTTTGACCCAGTATCTATAATAGAGAGCATTCTTCTTTTAAAAGAGCAAAATCAGCCAATCTAATTTTCACTTAGTTTACAAGATGTGTATATAGTTATGGATATATAAAATATATATTTATCTTTATATTTAGAGATACCAGGGCTGGTGATTGCTATCTGAGTGAACAGGTGTGGCTGAAAAAACCTTTGCCTGACCAACTGTTCTTTCCGCACTGTACACACATAAAGGCTATTCTATGGATGGCAGCTGTAGCCCTATTTGCAGAGCCCACAGCTATTTGTGACTCTCCACAACTGAAAATCTTTTTCTGCCCACTACCATCATTCATATATAGCTAGACTTCTAACTGGTGCAACTAAAGATTCATTGCCTATTATCACTTGGAATTCCAGGATTCCACTGAGTCATACGAAGTTTTACATCGTGGGATCTTTACAGTTTTTCTTCCACTGACTCTGTGTTTGCTTGCCACCCTCCAGCTTGGCAAACAGCATCTATATGAATCTCCTATTGTCATACATTCTTCACACCTGCCCAGTCTCAAAGCCTCATGTTTCCGTGACAATTACATACACTAGCTAAGTTTAGGTCTTCCCTGTCTGACTTGCCTACTTAAAGTTAAACATCACTCACATCAGAGGAACTGATGAGCCTATTCAAGAAATAATTTATTCATTTACTTAGTGCTTATTTAATGAAGCACCAGGCTGTTTTGAGTGCTGAGAATAAAGCAATAAACAGAGTCACTTCCACAACGGAGCTGTTATCACAGTGATGCACATTGCTCTTCCCACCACAGAACAGAGATAGTATCTCTTCTTTGGTATCACTTAGACAACTTTTAACACCTAATAAGTGCTTCATACATGCTTGTAAGGCAGGTCAGAAAACCTCATTCTATGCTAGAGTCTGAATATATATATATATATATATATATATATATATATATATACCCCTTACCGGCCAGTAAACCTTGGAGAGCACTGGACTTCTGATTGATTCCACTTTCCACTCCTGCTTCCTGGATCTCATGGATCTCTCTACTGCCTAGGTAACAAAGATCATGACTGCTTTTAGATATCCTTTGCTAATCAAAATAAGTAATTGACACCACTGTTTTCTCTCTTCAAGCTGGGATATGATTTTGATCTTCTGAAACTTGTACCAAGTCTATTGTCCTATACTTATTCTGCCAAGATTTCCATATATTTTATTAGCATTTTTCCTGAGTGCTTCAACGGTCATCTAGTTGTGAAAATATGGGTTCATGACATGGATTTGTCATGGAGGCTTGTATGTGTCTTTACATGCTGACTCACCTTCCTTCCATGTTTTACAAACACCAGTATTCATCAAAGCTCCCACATCAGATGGATATAAGACACATAATAAGTGAGTAGTAAACACAAACACAAGTCTACCATTCACTTACCTTCGTTCTGAGCCCCATGGTCTCAACCATCTTAATAGTTTGTTGGCCAGTTGGTTATTTATTCCCAAGACCTTATTTTAGAAATCCCCAAAGGAGCTACTGACATATTCCTACTGTAATATAAAATATAAAATAAAAGTTCTTTGACAAATCCTACCTATACCCAACTTCTTGTTTCTCACTCAGTAAAAATTCTCCCCCCGAAAAGGTCTGGGTTATACTCCTAAATTTGGATTCAAAAAGGTTAAACATTTTATTACCCAAGTTTCATTTCCCTTTGGACTTTTATAAATACCATGTTATTTCCCATTTTTTTGCCCCCTATTTAGTCTAGGACAAATTTGGAGTGGGAGGGAAAGAAAATTCAAAAATGTGTTAATAAACAAGTCTACTTCTGGATAATTAGAAATGGGGATTATGTGAATTGCCTTGTTTCATGGTCTGGACAGTAGAATGCACATGAATATGTTTTTTTTTTAATTACTTGACAATGATCTCTAGTCCTTCAAGACTCAAACCATGGAGCAATCACAAAACAAGCATTTATTTTACACTTCCTATGTTCATAGTAATATGCTAGTTCTTGTGAAAAGTAAAAGATTATTATCCTCCCCAAAGGGTCCTAAAATTTTTATGAAGAGAGAATGCCAAATAATGAGATATATGACCAATAATAAAATGAGATTTCATACTATTTTAGCAAAATCACAAATATTATTAAAAAGGCAAAATCAATGGTAATTGAGTGGTAGCACTAATTAGCACTAAAGGAATTTAAAGACAAGACAATTTTCACCTCCCCAAAGTAGAAGTTAGAAAATTGTTTTCCCAACTTCCCTCAAAGCTAGAGATGGTCTCATGTCCTAGGCATGAGACATGAGACATGAGCTTGGAAGAGGGTGGAGTGAGTGCAAGACTGCAGTGTTAAATTGATGCTGGCACAATAGTGTCTCCTGCAACATTCAGAGCCCACAGCAAGTTGCGCAGTGGGGTGGTACAATACTGCATTTTGGAGATTGTTTGTGAGTGCAAAGCCGTCAACCTTGACTCACTGGCCATTACAGAGACTCTGTGGTGTAAAATTTGTCCTTTTGTTAATTTCTTACTCTGCTTAAAATAGTGCAGGTGGGTTCTGTCGTTTGCAACTACAAACCTGAACAGAGACCAAACTGGTGAAAGCAAAATATGCTTCTTGAATCAATATTTGCCTAGAAAGAAGTATATATATTAGTAAAAATACTAAGTTCAGATCAAGTTTTAGAAAAGTAGGGAGAAAGGCAAGGGGCGAAAAGATACATAGAGAACATGATAAATTTACTATCATAATGTAATATGCAAAAGGTGCTGATGCATATTTGACAGGAGGAAACATTCATCTGTGCCCAGTTGCACTCTTCTTTCTCTATACTTCTGGAAGGCTGACTTTTGTCCTCTGTATCATTGCCCACACCACCACTCCCCAACTTCTGGATTTCAGTTGGGTTCACTGAGGAACATCATGGGGCAGGAGTGTTGAGATCAGAGGAGTCTATTCTCTTGGCTTCCTGCATGCAAGGTCTCATGGACTGGAGCCTACCTTGACCAAAGGATTGGGTTCTGATCAGGCAGCCTTATTCTCCCCACAGCCTTTTTTTGATAACTTTTTTAAGCTTTGAAATGCAGGGATAAGAGTGGAACTCCAAAGGCACTAGTCCCAGAGTACTTCTCAGGTTTCCTACAGTCTATCACACCTCTGCAAAGAGTGTCTTTCTGAACTTTTTTCCATTTACCCATTTGCATGTGCCATCACTTTTCTGCTGGGACCCTGACTAATAAAGTAATTTATATTATCTGTATAGTATATTATACACACACACACACACACACACACACACACACATAAATAACTATAAGGACCTGCAGGGAAAAGAGAAACACATTCTGAAAAGTGGTTAACCTCAGGGGATGGGAAGAGAGGGAGAGTCATTACAGTAGGGTTTGGTAAACAAGAGACACAGAGATAGCAACTATATGTGTAATATATATCATATGAAGGCTATGTAACCTGGCATCAATATTTCACTATTCTTTTTGTTTTGTTTTGTTTCTTAATGTTCAACAAGTTAGTTTTCAATCAGTTATGTTTAACACTCAGTGCTTATCCCATTATGTGCCCTCCTTAATGTCCATCACCCTATTACCCCATCCCCCACCCACCTTCCCTCCAGCAACCCTATTTTTTTCCTATAGTTAAGAGTCTCTCATGGTTTGTCTCCCTCTTTGATGAATTCCCATTCTGTTTTCCCTCCCTTCCCCTATGATCCTCTGTGCTGTTTACTATATTCCACATATGAATGAAAACATATGATAATGTCTTTCTCTGGTTGACTTGTTTCATTCAGCATGATACCCTCCAGGTCCATCCCGGTCAATGCAAATGGAAAATATGAAAAATCTCTCCATTTGTTTAGTTCTTTAACTCATCCCAGTGATGTTTTATAGTTTTGTGGGGAGATATGTTATCATCTTTGGTTAGATTTTTTCCTAGGTATTTGTTGCTTTTGATACTGTTGTCCATAGCATTGTTTTTTTTTTCTTTTTTAATTTTCTTTTTTTTTTTTAAAGTTTATTTAATTAAGCAACCTCTATCTCCAACTTGGGTTTCGAACTCACAACTCAAGAGATCAAAAGCCACATAACCTTCTAACTGTATCAGCCAGGCACCCCTGAATTTTATTTTCTAATTATTATTATTTTTTATTTAATTTCAATTAGCCAAGGTATAGTACATCACTAGTGTTTGATATAATGTTCAATGATTCATTAGTTGAATATGACACCCTGTGCTCATCCTATCACGTGCCTTCTTTAATGCTCATCACCCAGTTACTCCTATTTTCTCATTATTAGTTCCTAGTACATAGAAGTAGAATATATTTTTATATTAACCCTATCATCTCCAGTTATTTCACTAAATTCACTTATTAATTCCAATAATTTATGTGCACATTCTTTGGAATAATTATTTTGTCTATGAATAATAATAGTTTCTTTTTTTCTAGGGTGTATGATTTTTTCTTGCCTTGTTTCACTATCTAGGACCTCTGGTGCAATGTTGAATAGAAGTAGTGATAGCAAATATCTTTGTCTCCTATCTGAAGGATATAAATTTAAATATTTCATGACTAAGTATTGTGTTTCCTATAGGATTCTTCTGTATGTACACAATTTTCAGACTGAGGAATTTCTTTTTCTGTGCCTACTATTCTTCAGAGTGAAGAATTCCCTTTTATGGTAGGAATTTTTACCATAAATAAATATTGACTTTTAGAAAATACTTTTAGCATCTATTGAGATAACCCTATGGCATATTTTTTCTCCTTTATTCTGTAAATGTGATGGATTAAATTGACTGATTTTTGAATGTCAAAAGCATTTTCTATTCCTCCTTCCTGGAATAATCCAACTTGGTTATTTTCTTAGTTTGGGTTCCCTCCCCCACCTCCACCCTCAAACAAACACACACACAGACACACAGAGAGAGAGAGAAAGAGAGAGAGAGGGAGCTGGCCCAGAGACAAAGATTTGGTTGCAAGTAGTTTATTGAAGAGTTGAAGAAAACTCTGATAGGGAATGGAGAAGTGAGACAGGGAAGAAAAGGAAGCCAACAAAGTGTGAATTATCAAGCCAGTGGACATGGTCTGTGACTGGAGCTTAAGCCTACCAAGAAATTCCAGGAAATGGCATAGGCAGGTGTCTCACAGTTATCCCACCTGAGAGATGAGGAAACTGGAATATTTATAACACTCCCCTCCCCACCAATCAATCATTTGTTGAGAACTGCTTCTGAGAATTGTTAATTCTCTGGTATCTGTGGCCTTCATGCATATGGTCCAGAGAAAGCCCTCAGGCAAGAAATGAATATACTAAAAAGTAACATTGACCCTCCCATAGGCCAAATCGGCAACACTAATGACATACCATCCTTTCATCATATTGTGGGATTCTCTTTGCTGATACTGTGTTTGGAATTTTGCTTTTATGTTTTTGAGTGACATTGACCTATTGATCCTTTTTTTGTAATTACCTGATAATTTGTCACTGGCAATATTTCTTCCTTAAATATCTGGAGCTTTTATTGGGTCTGGATATTTCTTTCTGCAAAGACTTTTTTAAAAGGATTTCATTTCCTAAATAAAAATTATTTACCTTGTTTTCTTGCATCAGTTTTAATAAGTTATACGGGGTTGGTTTTTTTTTAAGATTTTATTTACTTATTTATTTGAGAGACAGAGAGAAAGCATGACTGGGGGAGGGGTAGAGGAAGAAGCAGACTCCCTGCTGAGTGGGGAGGTGAATGTGGGGCTCAATCCCAGAACCCTGGGACCGTGACCTAAACTGAAGGCAGAAGCTTAATCTACTGAGCCACCCAGGTGCCCCAATAAGTTATAGTTTTAGGGGTTTTTTTTAATTTTATTTATTTAATTGACAGAGAGAGAAAGAGAATGCACAAGCAGGGAGAGCAATAGAGGGAGAAGGAGAAAAGCAGGCTCCACAATGAGCAGAGAGCCCAACATGGGTCTCCATCCTAGGACCCTGAGATCGGGACCTGGGCCAAAGATATGTTTAACCAATTGAGCTACCCAGGTGCCCCAATATATTATAGTTTTAAAGGTGCTTATTTATTTTGAATTTTCAAATGTATTGTTAATAAATTTTTTCTGTAGTATCCATATGGATGCAAGAGAATACTTTTATCTCCTCAAACAGTACACTAGACATCTCTGGGACACCTGGGTGTATCAGTCAGTTAAGTGTCTGCCTCCAGCTCAGGCCACAATCCCAAGATCCTGGGATGGCGTCCTGTATCCAGCTACTTGCTCAGCGGGGAGGCTGCTTCTTCCTCTGCCCACTGCTCCCCCTGCTTGTGCGCTCACTCGCACTCTCTCTCTCTCTCTCTCTCTCTCTGACAAACAAATAAATAAAAATCTTAAAAAAAAAAAAAAGAACACTAGACCATCTCTGAAATAGGTAACTTCAGGGCCAACCCAAGATTAAATATTAGCCTTATATTTGTGTAACTTAAGAAAACCAAGATCTGCCCCAAAGTGACTATCTGCCTCCACAGATAAAAGCTACTAGTGATTTTTCAATGCAATTCACTCACGGGAAACAATTAACTTTCACCTCACTTAGCACTAATTTCACAAGTTATAAAGACCTAAGAAGAACTTGGAGACTCAAGAGTGCAACTCAGATAACAAATCAAAGCAAGAGATTTAGATTTTGAGTTAACAAACTAGAAATAATAGATGAAGCCATAAGAAAGAGCTCATATTCCAGAAAAATGTGGAGAGAGAAAAGTGCCAAGTTTGAAAAAGAATTTAAGTGGAAAAAACTTACAACAAAAATTAATTAGGAAAGGTGAAAAGTAAGGGGAAGAACCAGAGTGGTGATGTTGTTGGACATGTCAAAGAAGGAGAATTTCAAGAGCAAAGAGTTGGTAAGTGAAGCCCAATATGAATAGTAACCTTAAAGAATAAGGACTAAGGTCATTTGTTTTTGAATGACAGCTGAGAAAACAGTAAAGTAGTAAATGTTAGCAATTAGAAATGTGGATAAGGCATCATTTCACTGATTTCTAAGAAATGTATATATTGAATAGCTATGGTGCCAAGTAGTCAAGATTTAAAAATGTTTCCATGCAGGGGAAAAGAAAAAAAGGAAAGTTCTATACCATAGCCTCACAGGTTGAGATGCAAAAAGGATAAAAAGCAGTTGAAAGTGAGTCAGGTCTACACTCAAAGGTCAAGAATATTATAACCAAAATAACAACCCTTTTTTCCTCAAACCTGATATTTAAAGTCCCACAAAGTTTAATATTTTTTAAAAAGCACTGCTTTTCTTCTGTCCTGTTGTATGACTGAAAGTGTTTTGCCAATCTCTATAATAAAAGAAAAAAATACAGCAATCCTAAGAGGAGTCATCACACTCTGTCATTTTAGCTGTTTACATGAAACAGAAAAGTAATGTGCATGTTGGGAATCCAAGCAGAGTGAACTCTGTTACCCTCACCCTGTCTTTAAGGACATCCCAAACTTAAGTGATTTCTGGAAATCTTAAACATGTAAGACCCTCCTGATTCCAGAATCTCAGCTAGTATTTTGATTACGTCTAAAGATTTGACAGTGAAAGAATTGCCCAACCCTGCTCTAAAAAGAAAGATTTTTAAAAGACCCTTACTTTAGGGGGGAAAAAATTCTACCTCTTGTGAAACTTGCAATATCTTCAAAGAAAATCTTTTTCTGTTTCGGTACAGGAAAGGAGCTTGGCACATGAAAACCAGGGCACGCCATCTCTCCAACAAAGATATTTCTCATGTTTTTGCAGAGTAACCTCAGTGATTAAAAGGGGTAATCAAAGTACATGAGGGCAGAGAACCCAATAATTTGTAACAAATCTTCATTAAACACTTATTGGTTGCAGAAAATACATGAATTTCCACAGTTCCCATATCCCAGGGTATTTGTTCATTCCCCACATCCCTTCTCTAGCACAGAGGCTTACCTTTGTCTTCTGCAATAGAGATGAGTACATCTTCCTAGGACTGATGTTGGAAGAGGGGTGGCAGAGAGAACAGAAGAGGTGAGTCCTCAGGACTCTACTCCTGGGCAGGTTTAGTGATTCCAGGCACCCCCTCCATCACAGCTGGAGCTGTAGGGATAACTGATAAGACTGCTTTAGATTTTCTCACTTTAGTCTGCTGAACATGGTTTCCTAAAACTGAATATACACATTAAAGTGAAATAATGAGTAGATAACCTTCCCCACACTATGCTTTACTCCTTTCTGAGCAACACAAACCCGCAATGCAGGGCCATGGAAGTTAACGTTGTCAATGTTGTAACACCACAAAGTTAGAAGAAACTTTCAAAATGAGCCCAGTGGTGGGTATTAAGGAGGGCACGTATTGCATGGAGCACTGGGTGTTATGTGCAAACAATGAATCATGGAACACTGCATCAAAAACTGATGATGTACTGTATGGTGACTAACATACACAATTTAAAAAAATAGGAAAATAATAAATAAATCAGTAAAAAAAATGTTCTGGCCCAAACCCCTCATTTTACTGATGAAGAAATGGGGGCCTAGAGATGGGTAATTACTTGCCCTAGGCTACACAGTTACTGGAAGATTAGGATTGAAACTGTAGTTACGTTTTACCACACCAAACTTTTCTTGCAACAATAAACAAAGATTGCATTTTCTCTTTTTTTCCATTTCTCATTTTCCCCTTCCTTCCCTCCTTCTTTCCTTTCTTCCTTTCTTTATTCCTTTCTTCCTTTTTTCCTCCATTCTTCTCTTCTTTGTTTCATTCCTTCTTCCTCTTTTTGAATTGAATAAGTATTGAAACCAAAGATTAAAAGTATTGCATTCTTTAACCCACCACGCTGTCTACCCCTCCAGGCACCATTAAGAAGTCTTCAACAGTGTCTTTGAACTGAAACTTGTTTTACAGGTTCTCAGCTTAGACACAACCTCATTATTTGTTTTTTAATAATTTGAAAATAACTCTTTATGTATTTTATAATTTTTGAACTTTGCAAAACTTGGCTTATCCCTGTATTATCTGTTTCAGCATCAGTTTCCTACATATGGATGGCCAATACAGCCATTAGATCCATTTCAAATGTATTCACTGAAACAGTGATTGAAATTTTGTGACACAAGTCAACAAAATTTAGTGCAGTTTCATGGGTCCAGATTTATCATAGCACATTAGACATAATTTTACCTTGACCTTTACAGTAATGGAATTTTAAAGTTGAAAAACATAAACTTTAACACTAATCTACTTTTATGAGTAGCTGTTACCCAGAAGAGTTAAAAGTTGTATGTGCCCAAAAAAAAAAAAAAAAAAAAGGTGTATGTGCCAAGGTCATATATTTAATTAACAGTGGAACCAGCATTAAAACTTCTCTACTGGATGGTCTACCAGTTCAATTGTTTATCCTGCTACATCACATTGTCTCCCCAAATGCAGCTTACAGATGAACACAATTATTTGCATCTTTCCCATCCAAATGTTCCTAAAATAAACTTTGAGCTATTCTACAGTAATCATTCTTTTTATTGAGAGGATGTTTTGATTCTATCTTCCTTTGTTGGATTCCACCTTTCTTTCATCTGTGGGCCTTTGCTGCAGTTGCCCTGCTGAAATGATAAACAAACCTTCAGGTTCTTGTCTGATATCATCAAAGAAGTTCCTTGCGTTTATGAAACAGGTTTCCTTCCTTGTTGGCACAGCCATCACTGCTTATGAAAGTAGCTGCATCAAGAAATCTGCTCTATGACTCCTTAAGAATTGGGGCATAGTGAACTTTTGTGTTTCAACATTTATAGAAGCTGTATAACTTCAATTCTCAGTGTTGCTTTTCACCAACACTGTCTTCTCTTAGTCAACTGTGAATCCTACCCTCATGATTCCCAGAACACTGAATCAGTCATCAGATTCCACTATTGCTGAACTCTCTCCCATATCTCTCCCTTTGAGAGTGGAGTTTCAACAGCAGTTCAACTCTTTGAGACCTAGACTCTTCTGCTGATCTCCAAATGCCTCCATACATCTATTACCTCCTAGCTTCCATCCTTCCAAAATGTGTCCATTTTACTTGAGTGTCTTACAGCCCAAGACCTTTGTTTACTATTAATTTCTTCCTTCTTGACACTCTCAATTTCTTTGACTACAAAACCAACTCTTGCTCCTGGTTCTCCCCCAATCCTCTGATTAATCCTTAGTCTTCTTTGCAGACTCCTCTTCCTCTAATAATCCTTATATATGATACCCTCCTCTCTTCTCAATATACAAGGTCTGCTGGTCAAATGAATTTACTCAGCCAGCACCTAACTGATCCCTCACAAAGCTACATCTACAGACCAGATCTCTCTCTCTCACACCTTGCAGACAAAAATCTAGAGCTACTCTGTCCAGTACAGAAGCCCTGATACATGAAAGTATTTAAACTCAAATTTAATATTAAGTAAAATTTAAGTGGGTTAAAGCCTCTGCTTTCGGCTCAAGTCAATTTTAAGTTAGTATATTGGGCAGCACAAATATAAAAAAATCATCATCAATACAGAAAGCCCTATTGGACTGTGCTAGTCTGGAACTTTCCACAAACAATATCAAGAGAAACCCATTTCTACCTTAAAATAAGAGACATAAAATGTCTCTTATATGAATTTTTAAACCTACTCTTCAGTATAAATTTCCTTCCTGTGTCCTCTACAGTAACCCTATTGATATTGACATAGTTCCCATAAACTTTCCAATAGTCTCCTAGTTGATTTCCCTGCCCATGTTCCTGCATATCCTACCCACTACCACAATTCATTTTTGCACAATGTAACCAAGGATCTCTTTCCAAAGTGTAAAGCTGGTTGTGTTAAGCTCCTAGTAATAAGTTTCAGTGGTTTTCTAGTATCTATATAAGATGACCAAATAATTTATCATCTAAACTCTGACAATTTTTATAATAATAGGGAATGCTATTAATAATTATTCTGCTACAATAGGACTAAAATGGACTCTCTGAGGTAAACCTGTATGTATGTTTACTCTTTATAGAATCTAAATTTCTTAGCTTAGTTTATGAGCTCTTATATAATCTGACCCTGTCTACCTCTTCAGCTCTGTAGGTCTACTTGTCATTCATCAAATGTAATATCCTGTTACTCTTCTGTGAATTTTGTTGTTCTGGACCCTCTATCTAGATCTCCTGCACTCTCCTTGTCATGCCTGCTAAATACAGAATTTTAAAAGATGTATGTAAGTACTATATACTCTATTGTTTTTAAATATATGTATTTCCTGCTTATGAAATAATATAAAATTCTCAGAATAACTTGAAAAATATAGAAAAGTTGAAAAAAAAACAAAAGCATCCACATTCTAACCACTGAGAGATAACCACAATTAATATTCCATTGTGTATTTTTCTCTATCCATATATACACACACAGTTTTCTTACCAAAATTTAATTTTTACTATTTTATAATAGGCTGTTTTGTGTGATATATTATTTATTTTCTCATGTCACAAGTATTCTTCTATAATATGAGTTTTAGTGATGGGATATTAATTCATTGTATGAAAATAACACAAGTTTAGCTAATCTTGTGTTGGATATTTTTTGAAATTTATGAAATTTTTAAACAAATACATCTTCTCACAACAAAAGCAATTCATATTCACTGAAGACTTCTGCAAGGAAAATGCACAAAGAAGAAAAGAGATTTATCACATTCTGAAAAATTACTTGTATGGTGTTTGAAAGAAAAGTCTATATGAAAACATATTTCTGAAATTGCTATTAAGTCAATGGAAAAATATTGCAATTCTAGAAATGTGGACATGCAAATTTCCAAGAATGCAAATATTGTATAAAGATAGTTTTTCCACACCTATGAATATTTTTCTCTTAATATCTAATACAGCTACTAAGCTTAATACTTATAAACATACATGTTAAACATGTTTGTAAGAAATACTTCTTAAGATATGTAGCAGCATTCTAGGAATTCTACCCATGAGCATTAAGGTGGAATGTAGCTTTTCTGAAAATTTCCACTGCATTTTAATCACAGATGAAATAGAGATTCACTGTTAAAAAGTTATGCAAAATTTCTGACCTGGGAATTTTTGAAAACATCAACTATTTCTCTGAAAGATGTTAGACTTAACCAAGCATAATTGGACCTGAATTTGTGATTCCAGGAAACAGAAATATGATTAATATATCAGAGATATAGTAACCAATTACCATTTCAGCAAGTGAAAGGTGGACGTGTGAATATATGAATACCAGAACATGTGCCATAATGCTACCATAATTTTATTACTTGCTGCCCTTCTGCTAATTTTAAAATGACTCCATTCAATCTGAATTAAACTTTAATATGCCACATCTTGGTACTTGTTTGGCAGGAAAATGTCACAAATTTATTCTAGTGATCTCTGCACACTGACCTATTACTGAAATGTTTATCTCCTTTCAAAAAAAAAAAGATATCAGAATATTTAGAAAGAAAGAATGCCACCAGCTAGGATCTGTAGTGACTGAATAATATTAATATTCAATTGGATTTTAGAGGAAGTAGTTCAGAAAACTATAAAAATATCGACAATTCTTGTTGACTTCAAGCCCTAAACATATACATAGCATAAGACTCAGAAGTTGTGGTTGAGAAAACACAACCTCCCAGAAGGGCCTAAATTTTTTTTTTTAATTTTTTTTTAATTTATTTGACAGACAGATCACAAGTAGGCAGAGAGGCAGGCAGAGAGAAAGGAAAGCAGGCTCCCCGCTGAGCAGAGAACCCAATGCGGGGCTCAATCCCAGGACCCTGGGATCATGACCTGAGCCGAAAGCAGAGGCTTTAACCCACTGAGCCACCCAGGTGCCTCAGAAAGGCCTAAATTTAGCAAACTCACACCAGTATGTCAATATAGAGCCAAGCAGCACCCATGTTTGCAGAGGTGAAACGAGGAGGCACAGTGGCACTCGGCCATTCTGAACTGGGCCTTAAGGAAGAGCATGTAACTCACCTCTGTAGGTGTCTGGGTATATCTGGGAAACATCAGGGGTAAGACCATAGCCTGCAGGTTATGCACACTTGCACAGACTAATTATAGAAATGTCCAAGTGCCAAAAAATACACCTGGGTGTCCTTGGCTAAAGAAGGAAAAAAAAGGAAGCTAAGGTGAATGGCTCAGACCAAAGCTAAACACACTGCAGGAACACTGGTTATGGGGCACTTGGGTGGCTCAGTCAGTTAGGCGTCTGCCTTAGACTCAGGTCATAAGCCCAGGGTCCTGGGATGCAGTCCCACCTGGGGCTCTCTGCTCAGTGAGGAGCCTCCTACTCCCTCTCCCTCTGCCTGCTTCTCCCTTTGCTTGTGTGCTCTCTCTCTCGCCCTGTGTGTGTGTGTGTGTGTGTGTATGTATACATAATAAAATAAATAAAATCTTTAGAAAAAAAAAGAACACTGAGGGGATAGAGCCTCCTTATGTTTGCTAGCGAATCAAGGATGTGTGCTAACACAGGCGTGAAAAGAGGTACAAATCCTCATGTTTAGGAGATGAACGCAAATCAGTTCAGATAAATTACCTTGCCTTAGTGTTCAGTTTGAGATCCTCTCAGATTGCCAATATATTGACCAGAGAAGATCCAAACTGAAGTTTGCTATAGTATGCACCAAGAGTCTCACTGGTTCTTACACAACAGCAGAGGTAGGAGCAGGTGACAAGTGGTAACAGACCTGGTACCAGTTGGCTGGGCTACTGAGATTAAACACCAGCTGTCCTGGCACCAATAGGCATCTCCTGCAACTAGCACTTTTCACCCTGAAATGTGTAATTATTGCCTTGACTAGGGCAAAATGCTAACCTTTCCTTCTACTTCATTTATAAGCATTCTTCTAGGCACAATTATACACACAAATGCATTTTTTTGCTCCTTAAACTGTAAATGTTGTCGATTAAAAAAAGAGCATTTGTATAGATCAAACCATTTTCCTTTGGGCTCTAATATAGATTTTGTAGATGGGGTTCATAGGCCCATAAGCTAAGTTAGTGACCACTGCAGGCAAGTAAAAGGTGTCATGCAATAATAACACTGGGTGGTTGTTAAGAGCTTTACAGGTTTTAAGTCACTTTCACATATATTACTTTATTTCATGTTCATAATAAACTAGGAAGTAGGACAGGAGTTATTATCATTTGTGTGCACTTGAGTAAACTAATCTGGGTTTAGAGGTGTTTCGTGTGTTGCTTAAAGACCCATGACTAGTAATTGTACAGGTTTTCTAACTCAGAGTTCAGCATTTTTTCCTCTACAAAATAAACTAAATTGGATTACTGTTAAATATTTTCAAAATTTCTCTCACTCTATATATATATAGGTTTCTAGATAAATTTCTCCATATAAGTTCCTTATATGTTTTATGCAAGGACACCTAGATAAATTTCTGCATATGTTACTTACACACAGATATTTCTAGAAAGAAGAGAACTTGTCTGCCTAAATTCTCTAATTCTACCCCTATTCCAACACTAGGAGGAAACAGAAATCTAATATTTCCTTTGAAGTCAGAGAGGATTAGGAGGAGGACCCTCTGTTCTGGCTACAGGGAAAGAAACGCAGGAGGAACTAACTCTCCAACCTGGAAATACACACAGCATGAGTCATCTATTTTAATGTAATGACAATAGTTTCTATGCTCTGAAGTTACTTCATATACTTGGAGAAAGTTGTCAGAATAACCTCCAACCTACAAGTTAGGAACTTGGACTATTGAAAGTTTTATTTAAGTGACCTTTACCTTTAACAAAGTCTGAATGTGAGGCTCCCTTCCATTCCTGAAGGCCTCAGGCTATAAGGAAAACATGGTATTAGAGGAATAAAAATATCAATAAGAATTGAGTAAATAATGGGAACATTGATAATACCACAACAAATAATGTCCAAAAGACAGTTAAAACATGAAAATATCAAGAGAAGAGAAGGTAAGATTTCTCTTAGGTGATTTGAATTTCTAAATCTCTTAGGAATAACTTTTATCATCTGCAAAATCTTTTAAAAAATTTAATTGTATTTGTCAATGCAACATCTATTGGAACTTATGTCTTGTTTTATTTGGCACTTTAGTAAGGCACTTTTGCACAATATGTCAACACATTGTGCTAACCTTTGTCAAGAAAGGCAAGCATTGGAATCTTTGTCAGTCAAGCATTTCATTTTTAAAAAAATGATCTAAGAGTCAAGAACAATAGACAACTATTCTTGGCTTCATTAGTGCCTTTATTTTGATCTTTTCCTTTTGACACTCTTTCTCAGGCACATTTAGGCAAATCTAGTGACATTAAGCCCCATTTAAAGGAAACCAAAAATTCCACAATGAAGTTCTCCACTTGACTGGAAGATTTTCATTCTCAGAAAGAGTGGAAATTGAATATGATTATCTTTCACTTTGAGATTCATTTAAAATAAGAACAGGTGCATCAAAACCAGATTGGGGTTAGTAATGAATGGGGAGAAAGTGCAGTGACTATTAGATTCAAGATATGACCAAATTTAGCAGGAGTAAGGCAGAGAGGCTGACAGAGAGATGAGATCAAGAATATATTAAATACCACAAATGTCATTAATCTGTACCTAAGGCAATGAACAGTAGATCCTGTTACATTTTGAAATGAAAGAAAACACATTGGGGAGGAACCGTAAGTATTAATTAGTTAGATACATATACATTCCTCTTAATTAGTTCACATTTCCCAAAGTAAATAAACACTCAGAGATGATGTTTAATTCTCTGCTAATTAATATTAATGTTAGAAATGCTAAGCCAAAAAAAGTCAATATCTAGATGTAGTGTGCCTATGCTTTTCGTGCTATCTGTATTTTTGAAGTGGGTTCTTTGCACAAGTGGAAATGTTCTTAATTATTTTTAATTCTAGATGTAGTCAGAGACTCTGACTCTTAAGAAGTAGAGTGAGGGAGACTACGTATGGTGAGTCTTCAGAAGAATTCAGTGTATATGTTTACATAGGGAGGGATGACTTTATCTACCTTTTTTTTAATTTTTTAAATTTTTTTATTAACATATAATGTATTATTAGCCCCAGGGGTACAGGTCTGTGAATCACCAGGTTTACACACTTCACAACACTCACCATAGCACATACCTTCCCCAATGTCCATAACCCAACCACCCTCTCCCTACCCCACTCCCCCCGGCAACTCTCAGTTTTTTTCGTGAGATTAAGAGTCTCTTATGGTTTGTCTCCCTCCTTATCCCATCTTGTTTCATTTATCCATTCCTACCCCCCAAACCCCCCACATTGCCTCTCAACTTCCTCATATCAGGGAGATCATATGATAATTGTCATTCTCTCATTGACTTATTTCACTAAGCATAATACCCTCTAGTTCCCTCCATGTTGTTGCAAATGGCAAGATTTCATTTCTTTTGATGGCTGCAATAGTATTCCATTGTATATATGTACCACATCTTCTTTATCCATTCATCTGTTGATGGACATCTAGGTTGTTTCCATAGTTTGGCTATTGTATCACTATCTTTTGAAAGGGTTGAGCACCACTAGGTAGTTACGTAAAAGATACAGAAATACTGATTCAAAGGGACACACGTACCTGGATACTTATAACAGCGTTATCAAAATAGTCAGATTATGGACAAAGCCCAAATGTCCATCAACTGATGAATGGATAAAGTTGTTAGATATATATATACTCAGTATACAGTCAATATATATATGCTCAGCCATAAAAAAAAAGAATGAAATCTTGTCCTTTGCAACAACATGGATGCAACTAGAGTGTATTATGCTAAGTGATATAAATCAGTCAGAGAAAGACAAATACTGTATGATTTCACTCATACATGGAATTTAAGAAACAAAACAGATGAGCATAGGGGAAAAAAAGAGGTAAACCATAAAACAAACTCAATTATAAAGACACACTGAGGGTTGCTGGAGGGGAGGTGGGTGGGGAGGATGGGTTAAATGGGTATTGGGGATTAAGGAAGGCATTTGTGATAAGCACTGGATGTTTTATGTAGGCGATGAATCACTGAATTCTAATCCTGAAACAAACATAATACATGTTAATTAAATGGAGTTTAAATAAAAACCTGAAATAAAAACAAATATATACATAAATGCATAAATAAAATTTAAAAACAAAAAAGAAAACTTTGCTATCTTTAGAAACAAAATGCAAAAATAAAAATGGTTACATTATATTATTTTTATAATTATTATTTTTCTTTTTCTTAAAGCATTCGAAGACTTAAAGTAGCACCTATCAATAACACCATTTATGTTTTTCTCCTTGCTGGAATAGTTAAGTAACAGAGTCTTCCTCAAGATGGTGAAGCTCCTGGTGGGTAGGGGCCATTTGTTGGTTGTGTTCAATCTAAACTCAGTTCTTATCACAGTACCTGGAACATAATAAAAGTTAAATAAATAGTTGTAGAATCAATGAGTGAATTATACTCTATATTCAAATTGGCTTCTTGAAAATCAAACATCTCTACACATCTTCAGAATGTATATGATGAAGAAGGAGTGTATGCCTTATAAGTAGACAGGGCTGGACTACTTTATAAGTAGACAGCCTAGACTAATCTAGGCTAATCACCAAATGAACTGAACCTCAGTTTCCCCTTATCTAAAATGAGATGCTCACTTTGCCTGGCTGTGTTATAGATTACAGATATTGTACACACACACACACACACACACACACACAGAGTCCAGCAGAATATCTGATATTTATTATATGTTCAATAAATTGAAATTATTTTTACCATTTAATACCTAGATCATCTATTAAAGTAAGTTTAAAATGAAAAGCTTAGCCAAAGCTTAGTGCAGCCTCTCATAAATGAGAAAAATTAGAAAGAACAAGCAATTTGCTGAAGATCCAAAATTAGTGATTTTCAGAGAAACAGGGGTCTGTACCAATTCCTGCTGAAAGGTTTGAAGGCAGATTTCACTGGATCTATCATCTACTTTTAATTGCACATACATTTTGACATAATTCAGCATACCTTTTCCCAGGCCCCACAAAACTATATATATGTGGATATTACTATCTCTTAATATTAATCTTCTTATATTTGTATGGCTTCTCTGCCTTTGAAACAAGGTAAATAAACTTAGAAACTCTGCATGATGAATCAGTTCTCCAAATGACTGCAGTATACACTAATTTAGATTGTCCTGAATATTGGCTGAACTAGATTATTTTAATTTTTTTTTTTGATGTATCACTTCAACTTTCTAAAGTTTAATTAAGAGTAAAATAGGGGCACTGGGTGGCTCAGTCAGTTAAGCATCAGACTCTTGACTTAAGCCCAGGTCATGATCACAGGGTTATGAGACCAACCCCGAGCTCTTTCCACACTCAGTGGGAAGTCTGCTTAAGATTCTCTCCCTCTCCTTCCACCTCTCCCCTCCACATGCAAAGCGCTCTCTATCTCTCTCTCAAATAAATAAATAAAATTTTTTTTTTAAAAAAGGAGTGAAATAATGTTTGGTAAAATACTCATCTTATCAAAATACCAGAAAAACTTAGTCTATTCCTAAGGCAAGGTGTGATACTATAGGTGGCGTCTTGCCACTTTACAGAGGCCTCAAATCATGCTACTCTTTTTAGCAAATTGAAATTATTCCAATGGCTTGAGAACATCTGGAGAAGCTTTAGGCTCATCCACTTCTTAGCTTCCAGCACAGTGGTCTCCTCCTGTGTCTGCTTCTTCCTTCAGAACTGTCTTCTCCACCACCAGAGCACGTCTTATTCCTGCCTCTCTCATCACTGTGTACTGATCCACTGGGTGTGGTTAAGGGTCTGAACCATCAGCATCTTCATCTACAGTCCACTCCCAAGTCCAGCAGTGAAATGCTCAGAGCAGTGGAAACACAAGGATTCCAGACAGACTCGGTTCATGTCCTGTCACTCAGGAGTAATAGGCCTCAGCCATACTTTGCTTCCTTGACTGAGGTTACCTCATCTGTATATCAAGGGTGGCAAAAACATGGACTATTGCAGTTCTCCAAGGTTATTCAGAAGCTCCAAATCTGTAAGAATGCACTGAAAACTGTAAGTGCTCCCCATATATTGGTTGCTTTCTTTTTTCTTTTTAAGATTTTATTTATTTGTCAGAGAGAGCACAGAACTAGGAGGAGGGGCAGGCAGAGGGAAAATCAAACTTCCTGTTGAGCAAGGAGCCTGGTATGGGACTCAATCCCAGGACCCTAGGATCATGACCTGAGCCAGGCGTCCCTATTGGTTGCTTTTAGGATTATCCCCAAAGGACCCTTCTCTGTCCATGCTTACTTGCTAGGATAAACTGGGAGTTGATAACCACTAAACTGATGAGCTACAACATTGATGAGCTCCAGTAATAAAAGTAAAGTATCTTAGTCAGCTTGAGCTGCTATACCAAAATATACACTCGGCAGCTTGAACAGCAAACATTTGTTTCTCACAAAAAGTTCTGGAGGCTATGAAGTTCAAGATCAAGGTGCAAGCAGATTTGATGTCTGGTGAGGGCACTCTTCCTGGTTTGCAGCTGGCCATTTTCTTGCTGCATCTTCACATGGTGATGAAGAGAGAGAGTTCTGGTCTCTTCCTGTTCTAATACGGATACTAATCCTACTATGTGGACTCTACCTTTGTGACATCACCTAAATTTAATTGCTTCCTAAAAGCCCCACCTCCTAATACCATCGCATTGGAGGTTAGGGTTTCAACATGTGAGTTTGGGAGGCACATTCAGTCCTTACCATAGAGGGTCAAAATATTTTTAAAAATCTGGGACACCACAATGTATGAACAATGGACTGAGCTGGAAGTTAGGTATAGAATTTTAATTCAGGTTCAATGTCTTGCTCTATAAAGTAAGAAAGTCACTTAGCAAATTAGCAATTAATTATGTTGTCAGGTACCATGTTAGGTATGTAACACATACATTATTTCTAATCTTAAAATATTATAGCAATTAGTAATTAAATATTATATATATAGTAATTGAAATTATCCTTGATTTGCAGATGAAGACATGGAGACTCCGAGTGCCTCAGTAGCATGCCTAGTATTATAAACTACTCAACAGTAGTCCCAAGATTGAGACCTAGTTCTGTTACTAAAATCCCTTCCTTCCTCACTCTATCATGCTTTTGCTTTCTTCCTTGGTTGTCTTATCTGTAAGTTGAATCGTCACTCCAGAAGTTTTCTTTGGCCCCATTCAACTCTAAAATGTGATAATTGACTATAGTAGAGGAGTATTTAGATTTCTCAGATGAGCTATTAAAGCAGTTCTAAATAAATTAAACTGTATGCCTATGAATAGATTGTAAGTGTACCAAGATGTTAAGAGTCTTATCTTTCAGGCTTGTGAGGAGGAGACAGAGGAAGCTGGAACCCCTGACCCCATCACTGGAAGCACCCTCTTCCATTTACTCCAGTGTGCTATGTGACTAAAACATTTTTGGTGTGTCATGACCAAAAGTGTTTGGGAAGCTCTGTAGTAATGAACCATGTGATTACATGTAACAGGGAAAGTGTTTTGTAGCTTGAAACCATAGAATCCATATAATTCAACTCATGTTGTGAGTCTGGAAATGGCTTAGTTTTCCCAGAAAAAAGCCATAGCATGATTTATATGTTCTCCAACTTGTGTAGTTGAAGCCACAAATAAATTTTGCAAAGGCAGACACTGATTGAGCCAAGAAAACTAAACACTGATCTTTTGAGCCTTCTTAGGTAACCATATTTATGTAATAGTTTATTTAAACTAATAGTCTTGCTATGTTTTTAAGCCTTTATTAGTTAAACTAGAACATATGTGCCAAGTTCACCTTCCACTGATGACAAACAAAGCTTTGAATTCTGAGATGCAATATGAAATTCTACTTAATTGATTCTAATCTTTTCTTTCCATTGATTCAGTAACTTCTAAAGTACATTGCATTGTAAAAATATGCAAAGTAGTTACCCAGGATGACCTAGTTGATGTTTAATAGTTTATCAAGCATGTACATCTTTGAAATATTAAGATTAGAGTTCCTGGACAAATTGTAAACCTGGTACTTCCTCTTGGTTTAGAGGTTAGTTTCTACAGTTCAGAGACAGAAACTGACCCTGACCCTCTTCATGAAATAGAACTGTGGAAGCACAGGCTGCTATGGTTCTTACAATGCCATTCTTTCCAGGCAGTCTTCCAGGGATGAGAAAGACACTAAGGGATAAGAGAGAAAGATTAAAAAATACAGCACCCTGTGGGCAAAACGTCATCCATACCATTAGCTAAAGCCACAACCTTTATGTACCCCCAAAACCAGCTACTCCATAAAAAGGCAGATATTGCAAAGTGACTGCAAATGCATCACATTGCTTCAGTCTAAGTGAGTAAATATGCTCACATTGCATGCAGAAGAAACCAAAACTCTCCACTACTTTTCTCTTCAATCCTTTGCTAACCTATACCTTTGTTTAGGACATTATTGCTTCACACTAAAATTTTCAAACTTGCCTTCTTCATGTTGAAAGTTAAGAGGAAGGTGGACGTTTTTCTGATAGACAATAGTAAAATTATTGGTTTCATTTACGAGTTAGAGATCACAGTCTCTTTTAAATGCAATTCATTATTTAGGGTGTCCTAATATTATTTAATAGTTTAAAGCTGCATGCTGCTACCTCTGTTAAATTTAGAAAAGAAAACCATTTATTCACGGATATATCTATGGCAAAGTTTTCCATTCATCATCCAAACAAATAATCATCTCATTTTACATGTTGTCTTAAAAATGAGAACATTGGGGACCAAACTTCATTATCCTTTAGGTTTGTGCAAATTACAAAATGGAAATAAATTAGCTTTATGTAAATAAAAATATCTCTCATTTAGTTTATCTTTAAGTATAAATATTATTTTAAAAAAATATAAAATATTTTTTTAAAATAATATTTTTTTGAATAGGGCCTCCCTCCAGATTTGTATGAGATTTTTTAGGATAGAACATGAAAGTTACACCCACCATCAGTTCTATTAAGTAGAATGTCTAGTAGGGCCTCCTACAAAGTTAATACCAAGTCAAACAGCTGACAGAAAGGGCTCAGTAAAAAAATAACCACTATGTCACCATGGCGTTTGCTCACTTTGTTTTCTCTTTTCAAAGAGAAAGAGAAATGTACTGGGGGTCCGGTAAACTCTGAGGTTTGTTTCAAGTGTTCTCTGAATATGTCATGCTGTATCATGCCTAAATGTTTTCCAGAGCTGGTTCTCTCTGTCTTGAGTGCCTAGCACCTTCTTCTTCTCATGGCAAATTTGGAGCCATCAGTTAAGGTCCAGTTCCAAACTGACCACCTCAAGGAAGCCTCTTTAGGTTCTGGTTAAACTGATCCATGGCAGGGGCACAATTCTATTCTACCGCTTCTTGTACCATTGCTAGACTTCTTCCCATGAGCAGAAACCAAGAGAAACTTTTTTGTGCCATGGATTTTTGGTAGGAGTAAACATAACCAGTGAAACGACCTAGCACAAGATTCTATGATTTGTCTACACTAAATAAATACTTTCCAACGTTATTGCTGTTAAGATTAGGCTGCAGGGCCTGCAGAGGGCACAGCCAAATCGGTCACTTGGAGCTTATGTATGTAGCCACACATGTAGGTCACTCCCACATCCACTGGTCACCTGGGTCCTTCTCTCCCTCTCCTGTGTTCTGCTTGTCTCAGGAGCTTAGAGGCAAAGTGATTGATTCATGAAGGGAAATGTATCCTACATTTGGTTCTGCAGACATTGCATCAGGTACTTTACTCAATTCTCACTGCCTCCTGGGAGAATCCTGTGCTTATCTGGGATCAAAAAATAATGGTTTTCTTTTTGTTTTAATATATGGTATATGCTACTAATGTAATGATGCATACTAACGTATGACCAATTGTAAATCAAATGATCATATTACCAGGTTGATATATTGAGGGAACTTAGACACTATTAATCTTTGCTAGTATTTGTTCTTAAGCAAGGAGGGCATTTTTCTTTCTTTTTCTTTTTCTTTTTTTGGTTTCAGGATTTAATGATTAGTGACACAAATGTAGGTATTCCTGAATTTCTGGGTATTTCCAAATATCTATGGTATTAAATATTATTAAAAACAAATGGACTGTCTAAATTGGTCACTTTTTACTTGGTTGGCTTCCCTCTCCCCCACTCTGTTGAGGTATAACTGACAAAATCGCTAGAATTTAATGATTCGTTGCTTGTATAGAACACCCAGTGTTCATTACATCAAGTGCCCTCCTTAATGCCCATCACCCAGTTACCCCACCTCCCTTCCCATCCCCCCTCCAGCAACCCTATTAGGTCCCTATAGTTTAGCATCTCTTATAGTTTGCCTCCTTCTTAATTTTCATCTTATTTTACTTTTCCTTCCTTTCCCTAATGTTCATTTGCTTTTTAGATTCCACAGATGAGTGAAATCATATGGCATTTGTCTTTCCCTGACTTATTTTGCTTAGCACAATACCTTCTAGTTCCATCCATGTCATTGCAAAAGGCAAGATTTCATTTTTTTTGATGGCTGAGTAATATTATACACACACACACACACACCCACCACATCTTCTTTATCCATTCATCTGTTGACAGACATCTGGACTTTCTCTATATTTTGGCTATTGTGGACATTGCTACTACAAACATTGGGGTGCATGTGCCCCTTCAAATCACTATGTTTGTATCCTGTGGATAAATACCTAGAAGTGCAACTGCTGGTTCATAAGATATCTCTATTTTTAACTTTTTGAGAAAACCCCATACTATTTTCCAGAGTGTCTGTACCAGTTTGCATTCCCCCAATAGTATAAGAGGGGTCCCTCTAGGAAAATATTTTTTATATCAAATATTTTTACAAAAACCAAAACAAAAAAGTAAATATATGAGATGATGTGATGTGTTAATTAAATCAATTGTGGAAATCCTTTCACAGTGTATGTGTATATCAAATCTTCATGTGGTTACTTTAAATATCTTGCAATTTTATTTGTCAGTTATACCTCAACAGAGTGGGGGAGAGGGAAGCCAACCAAGTAAAAAGTGACCAATTTAGACAGTCCATTTGTTTTTAATAATATTTAATACCATAGATATTTGGAAATACCTAGAAATTCAGGAATACCTACATTTGTGTCACTATACTGACCCAGTTAAAACCTATTCTCATATTTTCATTCATATACAGTATATAATTATAAAGTGATTAAGTGAATTTTGCATGCCATATGCAAAATTTAATCTTTATTCTACAGCCATATTAGTTGTATGCTTTTCTCTCAGAGTTGCATGCATTAAACCAATCATAGATGCCAGCCACATGTAAAATAGTATGTTTGAGCATCTCAGGGTTACAATGATATATCCCTGATTTCTAGAAACTTATGGTTTAACCATATGTACTCCTTATCTTTGTATTTTCTCCTGTCCTCTCTCTCTCTCTTTTTTGACAGTATATATAAAGTTTAACTAGCAATTTTAGAAGCCTATGAAGTCATAAGCAAATTGACTCTCAATCTTTAAAGATTTTAAGCAGAATCGTAATGGCAGTGTACAGGCAAATACAGGAGTTAAGAAAGTAATTTTTATAATTTAATATCATCTCCCTGGTTAACTAACATGTATCGGGCAACTTCACACTGACAAAAGGTAATGTGATGCTAGCATTACCACATATCTCGGGCAAGTATTTACGGTGGAACTTAATGTGATGGCCCCTCCCCTTGCACCTGCACATACTCTCTCCTCGTGTTAGTCACTGTGTAGGGAATGTTTACTTTCCATATATTTGCTTGGTGGCTTCCAGTATGTTCTGTAGCCCACTGCAACACTCTTTTCAGAAAATGAATCGTTTTTCCCAGTCAAGTGTAAACCAGTGCCACCCAACAATAGGATGTCTATTAGGCTGTAATATCATAGATTTTCTCTGAGAATAAGGACCTATATATGAAAGTTTTAAATATGGTATATTAAATATAGTATCTGCCAGGGCTTCTATGACAAAATACCACAAATTGAGTAGCTTACACAAAAGAAATCTATTGTCTCACATTTTCGGGGGCTGGAAGTCCAAGATCAAAGTGTCAGCAGGGTTGGTTTCTCTTGAGGCCTCTTCTTTGGCTTATAGATGGCCTCCTTCATGCTGTATCTTCACATGGCCTTTCCTCTGTGCACACACTCCTGGTGTTTTTTTCTCTTCTCATAAGGATATAAATCCTATTGAAATACGACCCCACCCTTATGACCTCACTTAACTTGAATTTTCTCTTTAAAGGTTCTGTCTCCAAGTACAGTCACATCAAGGAGACCAAGTCCACAACATCACAACATATGGATTTGGGGTTGGGCAGGGGGACAGGACACAGTTCAGTCCATAACATATGAAAAAAAAAAAACCTCAAAAATCATAAATATAATAATCCCATTAAAAGAAACTTCTCTCAATGTTTCTAAGGATTCTTTCAAGTAAATTAAGCAAAATATAAAATGCACCTGTCATAAATTTTAGTTCACATCTCATGTTTAAGAAATGGCACATTTGTTATTTTTCTAAATAATGTTTAACCTAATCAACAAGCTATAGGAAAATTGATTTTGGTTACTATTCAAGCACTATGGCTCCCTTTTGTCCAGGTTCAACGTAGATCTAAAAGTCTTCTGGGGCTGAGAAACCCACTGTTTTCTAGCTCACACTGGTCATTGCCTCTGCTTATTGTCCAAACCATGCAGTGGCTCTGGCTGAGATGTAGGGTGGGGCTTTGGTGAGTCTGGGAACCTGACACCTGGGGCCCTGTGTCCTGAGAATAATGAGAGCAAAGGAACAGTGCAAAGATTTCTACTATTCGTTGAGCCTCCAAACTATCAATTTGTTCCCCGTTCTGTGATTAAGAGATCTCTACACCTTCTTTCAGACTACGACTTCTAGTTCCTTCATCATTTACCCTTCTACAGATACTGTCCCCTTAGTAGAGTTTAGAAATGCATTCTTCTTTTTACATCAGTCATTTTTTTCTATTACAAAAAATAAAAATAACAAAAGGCCTGAGCTGAGCTGTCTTGTAGGCTGACTTATTCAGAAAAGATGACAGCTAAAGTCTACACAATCCAGGAAAAAGAAAAGTTCCACATGTGTCTCATCATGGCAACCAAGAGGAAGGCATGAATCCTTTCTAAGAGACAATGAGAGACATCAGAAACTAAAAATATAAAGAAGTTGAATGAATTTCATTATAGACTCTTTAAATGTCTTTTAAATTGTCTGTGTTTTACTTTCTTCACCTGCCCTGCGTCCTTTGTTGAGAGTGTCCTAATGAGCCTTCCGTCTTTTTCATGGCAGGAGGAAAACTGATATCAGGAGAGAGTTGAAGAGGGAAGAGGAATGACTTTTGCCACCAACACATTCTTCCCCATTATCTATAACTCTGTTGTTCCAGTGAGATCCAAAGTGCTGTAAAAATCCTCACATGGGGAAGCCTCAATAACCCAGTAGCCATTCCAGAGTCAAACAAATTCTATGTGCTGTTAAGGAACTGGATTAGCATAATAAAAATATGTAAATTAGGTAAACAGGGTTGAAAACATTTTCTAGCAAAAACACCAGATCAACAATTGTACTAGTTGGATATTTTACTTATTCCTGCTAGCTAGCTCCCAATATTTGAATAAGATGAACAAGATTAATTTTTATCTTTTTACTATTATTCAGGACTTCTATACTCAGGATTTTTAAATAAAGAGATATTTCACATAAGTATTTTTTGTAAAATTAAATAAAATATAAATCAAATGTCATAATTTAAAAATTTGTCATGTTAAAAGTGTTATCACTAAAATTTTCCATATTGAGCTTCATTTGTCAAGACTTACTTTTTCATATTTTAAAAAGAGTAAAGGATCAAATAATATGCTTTCTGGGATGTGCTTCAAAAAAATCCTGAGTTGGAAAAAAAAAAAAATCCTGGGTTGAAGGAGAAATGAAACAAGATTGGCCATGGAATGTTAGTTTTAGGAGTTTTGTGATGATTATATGGGGATATATCTTATTATTTTCTCTATTTTTATATATATATTTTTTAAAAGATTTATTTATTTATTTTAGAGACAGAGAGTGAGAGAGTTGGGGAGGGAAGCGGGTGGGGGAGGGAATTTCAAGCAGACTCCCTGTTGAGTGCAGAGCCTCGAGGCTCAATCTCACAACGCTGAGATCAGGACCTGACCAGAAACCAGGCATTGGAGGCTCAATTGACTAAGCCACCCAGGTGTCCCTTGTATATATTTTAAGCGTTCTATGACACAAAGTTGGAAAATAGCAAGTAAAACTTAAAAAATGAATGCCATAATCCTTACAAAAAATAAAAACCAATAGTAAATATAGGTATTTATAAATATAAAGGTAAATATAACTTTACCAGAGAACACTAGATAGACAAGTGTCAGGGTGATTCAGGAAATGTCAACTTTTTCTCCAGTTAAAGTGTTTGGAGTCCCCAGGGAACTGAACTCTTTTATCTTCTGTCACCATTGTGAAAGCTGATGGGAGTGCCAGTCACCTTTGAGATTAATGCTTTGGGGAATAGCATCACTGTGTCAGCAAGTGCCAACTGGTGCTTGTGCTGTTTTAATATTCTCTGAGGTCTTGTCAATCAGCAGTATTTCTGAGAAGAGTTTAAAATCAAGCACCAGTGGCAACTGTCCTTCCCTAATAATCTAATAATGGGCGAGAGAAATAGTAAGAGGCAGCATGGCTGGCTGTTCCCCTTCTTTGACCCTAATTCTGTGGGTCCCACTGATGAACAAATACACTCATTCTAGACTTATCTATGAAATGATGTAAGGAGACTTGCCATGTGTTGCAAGGGATATACAAAAGCAACAACCATTCTCTCTTATTCCAAAGAGCTTATAACCAAGTTACAGTTGGTACACATAGGGTGGATTAAGTTAAAAACACAAGGCAGTGAAGGATATATGCCCACTGAAAAACACAGATTCCCAATACTGCAGATTTCAAAGTAGGTAAGGGCCCATATTTGAGGTAGTAAATTGGAAAAGCTTTCCTGAGAGGATGGGATTAAAACAGAAGTTTAACCATATCCAAATTCAAAGGGAGAGACAAGGACTGAGCTAAAGGCACATCATACAGTAGAAAGAGTAGGAGAACTAAGTCAGACAGATCCACCTTCCAACTCCAGCTGTTGACTCTGAGCTCTGTTCTTTCATTTGTAAATTGTGCAGAGTTGTTATAAGAATTTCAAATACTAGCATTTGGGGAAATGCCTATTGCTAAATAGTCTCCCAAAAATTGCTTGTGTGTGTGTGTGTGTGTGTGTGTGTGTGTGTGTGTGTGTATGAGTGTGTGTAGGAAGCCATAGGATAAAAATTTGTAAACAAAAAGTGCACACATAGTGTAGAGACCTCAAATATCAGACTAAGGATTTAGACTTGATTCCATAGATGTCTGATGGCTTTAAGTGGAGAAGGTATTTGGGAAAGATTATTGCAGTAGTTATGCAACCTGGTTGAGGGAGAAGACTTGATCCAGAGAAATTCATTAGAAGATTAATGTGATGATCTGAGCACAAAGTGTTAAGGACTAGAATTAGGGTTGTGACCAAAGATGAATCTACCTGAAGCTAATAAAGCTTAATATTTGGCCCCACACTTGCATGAGCCTCATCTAAGTCTTCAGAAAAGACCCTAGCAATACCTTCACATAGTTAAGTGGGTTTTTGAACTTTGCAAAAATGAAATATTAATTGATTAAGACCACTCTCTCTTTTCAGCCTGTCTTGGTCAACTTGGGCTGCCGTAACAAAATATCACACTTAAATAATAAGCATTTTTTTTTTTTCTCAGTTCCGAAGGCTGGAAGTCTGAGATCAGAGGGCCAGCATGGTCAAATTCTGATGAGAGCCCACTTCCTGGTTTGCAGATAGCCATGTGAGGTGCTATGTATTCCCACAGCCTTTCCTCTGTCCTCATAGGGGGAGAGAGACTGAGCTCTCTTCCTCTTCTCCATAAGGATGCTTGTAAAGACCTCATAATGAGGTCACTATCTTCATGACCTCATCTAACCCTGATCACCTCCCAAAGACCCTACTTCCTAATACCATTCCATCAGATTTTAGGGTTTCAAATATGAATGGGGGGCTACCAACATTCAGTCTATAGCACACCTCTATTTTTCTTCCATATCACTTTCCTTTCATTGTGCTCTGGAGAGACTATGGGCATTATGGGAATGGACTAAGAGGAATTGGAGTTGGAGAGAAATTTAGTTTGGGTTAAGTAAGATATATTTGTGTGCTTTTCATTCATGTCCCTGTATAATCAAGTTACTACTATCTTTCCCTACACAGAAATGGTTTCAGAAATACTCCTGTGCCACAGTGCCATCTTACCTAGAGTCTGGACATGAAAGTGCAGGGCCACAGTTTGGATTGCAACATAATCTGCCCTCAGATTAGGCCCTAAAGGTGTAGGTGGTAGAGGAGAAAGTCATTTTGAAATGTATGGAGCCAGAAGCCAAGTCTGTGGAAAACTCTACCATCTATCAGATATGTGAAGTTGGACTTGGAAGATTTGGTTCTTATTGATAATTAATCAAAATAGATGTCTTCTCCAGTTTGGAATATATTCAACAATGCAGCATATGCATTATAAATTTTTAACAGTGTTATAAATACACCATACTGTTTTTTTAAAATGGAATTGTACAAAATAAAACTTTTCAAAATATTTAGATTTACAAAACATATATGTACTTTTAGCCCCACTTCACAAGTCTAAAGCAACTCATTTATGAGAAAAAAAATTAATAGATTTTTCACAAGTTTCAGACTCGTTTATAACTGAGAACAATTTACATGACATACAATAATGGTCTGTGATGCTGAAAGAAACTTTCTTAAACTATTAGTAATTTTTAAACTTTATTCTACTAAGTTGGAGAAAGATTGAATTGTCTTTCTAATCTCTCTAAAAAATTATTACACAATACTTAGCTTATAAAGAGGTAATCGAGTCTGTAGTCAAAAAAATATATACCAGGTAAAACATTTCTGTGAGGTTATAAAACAGTTAATTAATAAAAATTTTATGTTATTTTTTTTAAGATTTTATTTATTTATTTGACAGAGATCACAAGCAGGCAAAGAGACAGGCGGAGAGAGAGGAAGGGAAGCAGGCTCCCCGCTGAATAGAAAGCCAGATGCCAAGCTCAATTCCAGGACCCTGGGATCATGACCTGAGCAGAAGGCAGAGGCTTTAACCCACTGAGCCACCCAGGTGCCCCAAATTTTATGTTATTTTTATGGAATTTGTAATGGTTGTGGTATTTATCAGTTGTGATTCTTTTTACCAGTCTATATACAAATTAACTTCCTGGTCTAATTTCATTTTTATAATGTTTGATACTTTTTTCTAAAATGGGGTTTCCTAGGGCACCTGGGTGGCTCAGTGGGTTAAGCCTCTGCCTTCAGCTCAAGTCATGGTCCCGGGGTCCTGGGATCGAGAGCCCCGCATCGGGCTCTCTGCACAGCGGGGAGCCTGCTTCCTCCTCTCTCTTTGCCTGCCTCTCTGCCTACTTGTGATCTCTGTCTGTCAAATAAATAAAATCCTTTAAAATTTAAAAAAAAAGATAAAATGGGACTTCCTAAACTTGGATCTATCCCCTTATTGTGGCAATGAGAATTTTAAAAAAGAATAGAGATGCAGACATTAAGGAGGCTCAAAACAGTGAGCTTCAGTGAATCATGTTCATTCTGTAAGAATCACAAAAGGAAAAAGAACTTACTCACCTCCTAGAGAAGGTCATTTCGTTAGCCATGAAAACATTTACCAGCCCTCTTTGGGTGTTAAACTTTCTGGAAGACTGTACTAATGACACAGTTTGAAACACTCAAGTCAGTATAAAGTAAACAGAAATTCACCACATGCGTTCACTGTCCCACTGCCACTACCCACATCACATTCTTTCTCACCTGCAGCAAACTACCAACTCATTTTTCTCTTTTTGACCTTATCAGCACCATCCAAAACAATTCTCCAAATTATGTACAAACTCACCTCTCTAATATGCAAATTAGGTCATATTGCCATCCTATTAAAATTTTATTACTTTTAGGAAAATTATCCGTCTGTAACATAGAGTGTTAAGGACATTGGAGGATCCTTTCTCAAGTAATTGCTCCTATCTATATATATGGCTTCCATGAGAGCTGCATTATGACTTTAGCCATAATTGCTAGGTCTCTTTGCCTGGGTTTTAAGACTTGGGACTGGGGAAATCAGTGGTCGTGTTTTTTTGTTATGTGAGCCTTAGAATCAGAGGTGTCAGCAGAGAGAAGGTAGATAACATTAAGATGAATTAAGACAAGGGAGTACATTCTAGTTCTTGGTCTCAGATGTCCCTGTGATGAGGACGTAAAGAAAATCCTCTTGCACTGTTTGTGGGAATGCAAACTGTGGGAGTGCAGCCACTGTAGAAAATGTATGGCCAAAAAATAAAAATAAAAAGAGAACTACCCTACAATCCATAATCACACAACTGGGTATTTACTGGAAAAATACAAAAAACTAACTCAGAGGACTACATGCACCCCTACGTGTTTTGTAGCGTGATTTACAATAGCCAAACTATGGAAGCAGGCCAAGTGTCCATAGATAGATGAATGGATTAAGATGTAGTATATGTATACAGTGAAATGCTATTCAGCCATAGAAGAGTGAAATTTTGCCATTTGCAACAACATGGATAGAGCTAAAGTATAATATTATGTGAAATAAGTCAGTCAGAGAAAGGCAAATAGCATATGATCTCACTCTTATGTGGAACTTAAGAAACAAAACAAATGAGCAAAGAAACAAGAGAGACCCAAACCAAGAAACAACTCTTAACTATAGAGAACAAACTGATGGTTACTGGAGGCAAGGTGAATAAGAGGATGGGTGAAATAGGTGATAGGAATTAAAGAGTATATTTATTATGATGGAAAAAATAAAATAAAAAAAATTTTTTAATTATCTGTTGAAATAATTTCTCCCTGTCGCCACCAATTTCACAGGACTCCCAGACTCCTGCTCAAGCAGAACCACCTGTCAACAATTTGTCTCTCATTACAACATTCAGCTTCTTTAAAGACTTCTTTACCTTTGAGTAAATTTGTCTAAACAGTGTTTCTCACAGTGTGGTCCACAAGCCATCTGCATCAGAAGCACCTGGGTCCTTATTGAAAATACAGATTCCAGGCCACACCCCAGACATCCTGAATTGGGATCTCTAGATTTGTAGCAACCACTCCAGGTGGTTGTGCCTTGAGACATTCAAGTTTAAGAATCCTGAGTCTCCTGGGAAACATTTCATGGGTTGGGGGGAGGGGGAAAAGGGCTTGGCATAAACTTGAGAAATGTGATCTGCGAGGACTCCGACAGAAATCCTTTTCTTTTTGCCAACTAAAGTCATTAAAGTCCAAGTGTTCTACATCTCTAGAATCTGCTTCCTTTCCCAGGCTCTATGAAGCAGTGACCTCAAAGCTATACAGAAGATGCTCATCTTAAACCAATTATTTAGCCTTGAGACATTCAAGGGTGTTAAATAAATAATTGAATAAATGAAAGAATATTGAACCTATTGTCTACAACTCATTACAAAAGAGCTTCTGATTTTCAGATTAGGGTACAGGTTAGTATTGAGGCCAGAGAATATATTTAAAATTTTCAGTGATATTTAAAATGAATAATGGCTTTATCTATAAACATGCATGACTAAATATTATGTGACTTACTCTGAAAACTGGTATTTCAACTAATGCTAAACAACCCCTCGATGGAATTTCTCTCTCGTTGTGCACCTTCATGAACATTCTTTCAATTCTGTTTTTCTGCTTTCAAAGTTAACTGTTTACACATTTGCATATACCCTGCCTCACTTCACAAAAATTTTTGAATATTTGTTCCATGTGTATATAGAAACAAATACAAATATTTGTCAAGAGTATTTCCGTACTCAAGCCAGTTGTTCCCAATATCAGAGGACCAGAAGCAAGGAGATATTTTTTTCTCCTGTTTATCTGAGGAAATTATAAAATTTCTCTGCTCCTTGACCTTTCATGAGAATATCTAACAGTATTTGAGTTTAGCATTAAAGGTGGCTCAGAGGGTTGGGCCTCTGCCTTCGGCTCAGGTCATGATCTCAGGGTCCTGGGATCGAGTCCCGCATCGGGCTCTCTGCTCAGTGGGGAGCCTGCTTCCCCCTCCACCTCTCTCTGCCTGCTTCTCTGCCTACTTGTGATCTCTCTCTGTCCATGAATAAATAAAAATCTTAAAAAAAAATGTTTTCTTAGCTGCGTTCATGTGAATGTTGTAAGTTCCTCTTTCTTAACTAGTGTTTATTGCTTGTAAGCCACCTGAAGATCTGTGTGCAAAAGACAGGAAAACAAGAAAGGAAAGAAAAAAAAGAGAGAGAGAGGAAAACCTGATGTAGAGAAGAGTGTTCCTAAATAGAGAAATCCATTTCTCTTATGTCATAGAGTCTGAATTCTTAAATCTCAGACATTGTTCGCTAGACTGCTGCATCACCCTGACACTTGTCTTGCAGTATTTTTTCTTACACTCCACGTTTTTCCTACAGACTTCACCTAGTAGTTTATAAATTCTTTGAAGACAGAAATGAAGTGTATTTTCACCAGTGAACCTCAAGATTATGGCATTTGCTGCATGTTCTTAAAGAATTTCTCTCTTTTAATAAAACATAAAATAGTTCATCTTGCAAAAATAAACTGTATAGAAAAACACAGACTACAATAGCAGTGAAAGTTAACATAATATGCAACAATATATAAGTTCCTTATAGTACTTCATTTGCTCCTCAAAGCAATTTTATGAAGAAGATGAAAAAATATATTACTTTTCTCAGGCTTTATACATGTGCCTACCCTTCTTCCTGAAACATACTTTGCCCTGATATACACATGGCTTTCACTTTCACTTCTTTTAAGTTTCACATAAGTGTCAACTATTCAGAACCATTCCTTGACTACCCAAACAAAGTAGTATCTCACTCTCCAATAGCATTTTTGCCATCTGAGAAGACGTGGTTTTTATTTGCCTTTCTGTACTTGAATATAAGCTCCATGTGGGTTGGTATTAATTTTGTTTGCTACTATTTCCCCAGTCCTACAATAATGCCTACGACACAGTAGATGCTCAATAAATAAACCAAGGAATGCATTAGTACCACTTCATAAATCGTGAGCCAGGAATATCAGGCTTAAGAGATTTGACCAACATGGTACCTTTAATGAGTGGTAGATTAGGTTTTGGATCACAGGTGTAAATTTCAAGTCCTGCTAAATTTTTAGGCCACTACAGAGACATCATGCTAACTTGACTGACAATGACTTTAGAGACATTAATTTCTGCAATAGTGTGAGATTTGGAAACTTCTCTTACAATTTCATGAGTGTTATCTAGAGTCAAAAAAAATTAAAGCGGGTCACATTTATTAATAGTAGACAGGATGGTAAGAACATTTCTAAGCCATAGTATAGGCAGAGCAATCTCCACCACACTGAGAACTGATGCACATTTCTTGGGTGCTAATCTTACATGGTCCTCTATGAACACTCTATGAACCATTTCAAAGTACTCTTTGTCAATAAGCAAATAGTTATTTCTGCTATAATAATAGCATCTTGAGAGATGATGCTATTCAGATAACAAAAACTCCTGGTTACTCTCAGTGGTAGACCATTTAGTAGTATAACAGGTATGTGTTACTGCATGAGCACTGGAAAGGGGCACATCCTTTGCAAATAGACCTGATAATTGCAATGCTTCAGTCTGATTGTAAATACAGCAATAAAGTAGACCTTACCTAATTTTAGATAGTATTTTCCCCTGGCTTTTCAGGATCACTTGTAGACATCCAATACTAAACACAACTTGATTTAGCTTAACTCACTTAGAAATATTAAACTCTCCATTGACTGCCAATCTGTCCACAATTAACTAACACTTTCAAACAAATTATAGAAGTGAGTGTTAAAATTCTAAGAAAGGCTGACGGCTTATCCTAAAACCCTTCATTTTGAAAGTAAAGAAATTTTGGCTATTTGTCTTATCAGTCATATCTAACCAGGAAGCAGTGCAGTGAGAACTTGAATCCCCAGTGCTCCTTCTACTACACACAGTCAGATCACACTTTCAACAAGGTCTGTTATTCCCAAACAAACTGTTAAATGGATGGATTCTGAAATTAATGGTCTTGAAACATGACAATATTGCAAAGAAATTTTGAGTGATTTGTAAATCACTGTGGTGTTGTTTGGATAGGGGTCTATCTCTGAACATTATAATTATAAGGTCACTAATGAAAGTATTTGGTTAAGCAATAAAATCGAAGTCCTGACCAATGATATACCTTTTTATATGACCATATGATATAATGTTTATTTTTCTTGAATTACAGTGTTGGAAGGCGATAAGGAATCTGAAAGACAGGAACACTGATAGAGAATTACCTCAGCTAATGCTCGTTTTATAAGGTAATTCATTCTCACTTTACAAACATATATACTAACCACCTCCCATGTGTCAGTGTGGGAGATATTCACTAGTTGTTCACCAAACCCTTTTCCTCCTCGACACAGCAAGACTACTGTTTTCAGCCAGCATTGTACTTAGCAGTAGCCATATGACTGACTTCTGGTCACTGGGTTGTCAACCCCAGTGGCATACACCACAGAATCCTCCCACATGTGATCCTCCACTTACTTTTCCTCATCTTCCAACCAGATGCAGTGGAATTAATGGAATACTCTGAGTCCCAGGAGATGGCAGAGCCACAAAACAGAAGGAACCTGGGTCCCTGAGTCACCATTTGGAGGAGAGAAATACATGCTATGGAAACACATCAGAAAGTTTTGGGAAAGGCTTTTCAGAGTTGTTGTATCAGAGACAGACATTGAATTAAGGTTTAAATTGGCAGAAAAGAAAGTTAATTCACCTTGGATAGAGGAGGGAGCATAGACAGAGCTTCAGATGTGAACATCTTGGGTTAAGTTGCAGGAAGCTCCAAGTACATTAAAAAGTTGTAAAGCTGTGGAGTGGCATAAATAAAACCTTCCATTAAAAGGTAAACTCTGAGGCAGTGTGAGAAACAGCTAGAAAAAGGAAGCAAATACGAGAAGGACCCAAGTTACCAGGCCACTGGAAGAAATCTAGGCAAGAAACAATGCAGGGCTAATCTAGGCTGCATTAGAAGAAACTCATTAAACACACACACACACACACACACACACACAGAGATACGAGAGGACACTCAGAGGAGGCATTCCAAAAGTTTAATGTTCAAGTAGCTTTTAGGAAAAAGAAGTTAAAGTAACATTAACTGAGGTAGGGAACACAAGAGAAAGTACAGGTTAGAAGGAAAAGATGATAAATTTGTTTTTAAATATGTTGAATTTGGAGTCCAAATTAGAGGAACTATCCAGTGTGCAGTTTGCATTACATATATAGAACTCAGAAAAAAATTCAAAATTGGAATTATAAATTTGGGAGTTGGCAACATAGAGATGATGGTTAAGCCATGGGAGTGGATGAAATCTGCCAAGAAAAGTGTATAGAGTGAGAAGCGAAGGAAGAAGAGATTTCACAGGATACTTGAAAGAATGGTTAGAGAAGTATAAAAAGCATCAGGAAAGAAGGGTATCATGAAAACCAGGGAAGGACAGACTTTAAGAGTCCCACCCACGTAAAAGGGTTCAGACTAGATCCAGCAGCAAAACCAATATGATAACTAGTCATAAGTAGGATTACAGATTCTGGAATTACATCAGACACTGTGGGCATGTTCCAAAGATTTGCCAAAGAATGCCAATCTGTTGTCAACAGCAAGTGACAAATGCTGGCTAGAGATCAGAGATGGAGCCAGAGGTAAAGCATCAAGTAAATGCACAGCCAGGAAGGTGGAGGAACAAGACTCCAAAATGGCAAAAATGTCCAGGATTTTTGCCAGAGCTCCTTACCAAGTTTTGGCCAGATGCAGACTTGGTATGGCTAAACACAAGAAATAGTCAACCATTTCCAGTAATAAGAGGCCTGAAAGATCATTAAGGATTTGAAATTAAGTGTTGAAGCAATTTTGTTAGTTTTGGAAGTAGATGTCACGTTGCTTTGGAGTAAAGGAAAGGTTCATGAGTGAAGTCAGTGAGTGAAGATATCTTTCCCAAGATTGCTGATGTTAAATGGAATTGTGTGATGGAAGCTTAAGTGGTCAAGTTAAGAGATAGCTTGTTTAGGGTGTTTGTGATGCTGAAGGTAAGAATCTATTGGAGAAGAAGTAGAAGATTGAAAGAGCACATAAATTAAGGAATCAAGGAGGGAGTCAGAGGAGATGAGACCAAAGTACCTATGGAGAAGTTAGTTGTGCAAATTATGTCTTGTCTTGCCTGATCTTACCCTTGCCTTAAAAAAAGAAAGAAAGAAAGAAGGAAAGAAAGAAAGAAAGAAAGAAAGAAAGAAAGAAAGAAAGAAAGAAAGAAAGAAAATACTGATTAAGTCAGGATGAATGGTGAGAAATATTGAGGTATTTCATAACTGATACTCTTTATTTTCTTCATGAGGCTAGGCTGGGTCATTCAGTGATGGAGTAGGTAAAGGCTTGAGAAGAGAGTCAAGTTTGGATTGACAGCTCCAGAGAAAGAGGGCTTTATCTGGCGAATGTGAGAAATGATCCTGGCAAGGAATCATAAGGAGATAGGATGTTCTCTAGTGGACATTAGAGCCAGAAGGTCTAAAGACGGGAAAAATAAATAACTAAAACTGATATTTTCCCTGGTAGAAACAAAGGAAAGAAGAGGGGATGAAGAATCCAAAAGTGTTGATGAATACATGAAAAGAAGGACTGACCAAATCCACTTAGAGATGTTTCAGGGTTGTGGTAATGGCCTGTCATGATTCCCACCACAGGGCCTGACACATAGAAGGTGCTAGAGAGATATGGAATGAATGAACATACGAATGAGCTCCTACTTGATATTCAGGGTGGTCGTGTGGGAGATGAAGCTGGAGGACGTTCCTAAACTGAGAGACTAGAAAGGATTGGAGGAGCAGCAGTGTACAGGGAGGCTGAAGAACAGGTTTTGTAGGAGAGAGTTTGGGAAAAGAAAGACTACAAAGTTGTGGGCAGAGAGAATTGTTTCAAAATTTTGATTTTCAAGGAGCAGTTCCAAGCAAGTAAAAGGGCCAAAGTATACCTCTCTGTACATGGGATTGGTAAAGTGGAATGGAGGTGAATGTCAGTGTGAGAGCAGACTGTGAGAAGTCACTTAAGATGACAGCAGATGCATGAGCCAACTTCCAAAGTCCTTGAGAATTAAGGAAAAAAAAAATGACTCAGAGGTAACAGGGACAAGAACACATATAATTTCGTCAAGATAATATTGGCCTGAGGCTCCTGGGTGGTTCAGTGGGGTAAAGCCTCTGCCTTCAGCTCAGGTCATGATCTCAGGGCCCTGGGATCAAGCCCTGCATAGGGATCCCTGCTTGACGGGGAGCTTGCTTCCCCCTCTCTCTCTGCCTGCCTCTCTGCCTACTTGTGATCTCTGTCTGTCAAATAAATAAATAAAATCTTAAAAAAAAAAGATAATATTGGCTTTTCCTATCACTCAACATTCTTATGAGGATCAAATAAAAAATAATCATATGTGTTCTTGTTGGGAGATAAGAGATACAAAGAGCCAGCATGTCCTCCAAAGGACGAGAGATTGTTAACTGAATACTACATAAAATTGCCAGGACAAGTTGCAGGGAACCAGGACAATGTCAAGTCCTCTTCCAAAAGCAAAGATACAGGAGCAACACCTAGAGTGTTGAGGGGGGAGCAGTGTCACTAGGAGCAAATCTGGGTTTCAGGAGAAAGAAACAGGAAGAGAAAATTATTTTAGCTACTAATTTATGTGCTAAGTTCTGGGAGCTTTATCTATATCATCTTGAATTTCCACAGTAGCCATGCAAGCTGAAAATTATTCCCTTCAGATCACAGACGAGGAAACAGAGAATGTGGTCGAGTAACTTTCCTAAGACTGCACAGTTGTTAAACAGAGTAGTCAGGATTTGAACCCAACTCAAATAAAATCTCATTCCCTTTCCACTCCACTTCACTGCATTAAACCAGTGTTTTATAGGGGAGATGAGAATATAAAACATTGGCATGATGCTCAAAGAACTAGTAGAGGACAGAGGCAAAATTTGAGAAGAAAATGAGCTAGATGAGATTAGAGTATGAGCAAGCAGTAGCTGGCAATAGGGGCCTGCCATTACTGATCAATGGCACTGGGGATGTAGGAAGTTGGGAGGTAAACAGGAGAGCAAATAAAATAAACTAGCCTTGAGTTTCAGCTGCAACTTTGATATTCAGGGCTTGTGGTGTCTTTATGAAGAACATTCCCATTAGTTAACGGACTTCTTTTTTTTTTTTTTAATTTACATGAACAGTCAAGCAGCCATCTTGCTACTTTAACAAGCACCCTTGAGGAATCAATTAAAAATTCCCATCTCAGAGGACTTACATATGTACAGTAACAGCTTGGGTTAATTTACTAATTCATCTCATCAGCCTGCCATATTATTAGCCAATTTCTGTAAATCTTTTTATAAGTCACACATTAAAAAGGCAATGTCTTCCAATTATCCTTCTGCAACATTAGAGAAAACATATACATACAACATTTTCAATCATCGGTCATAATTTTAATGTATTTTATGGAGGACAATTGACTAAATCATGTTCCTAAAATATTTAGGGTGTTTGAAAATTGCTCTTTCAAACATTTTGAGTGTCATTTTTCTGATCTTGTTTGTGCCATTTATTTCCTTGACAAATCTTTTCTTTATATATAGCATAAAGATATACATCAGCCAGGTCCCAAATGGCTCATCAAAAATTCTGAGTTAGGAAATTTAGAATACAGAGAACTGTTATTTAGTATAAATGCTGCGCAGACAGCCTTCACAGCCAGAGATTTTTAGACATGCAAGGAATCTTATGTAACTCAAGTACAACTGGGCTTTTGGGGGCAGCTTCTTTTCTCACTTTTAGCCCATGTTAGAGCCCCGAGGAGCACTTAGTTACACTCCTCAGTCTGCCTGCCTCCCCCACCTGCTCCAATATTCCAACTCCAAAAGTGTTGGCAGGGTGAATGGGGAAATTCGCATACTATACAAAAGAAACTTCCCCAAATTCCTCCCTTAGACTTACTTTGTCTAGTGACATCTCTCTCTCCTTCCTCGTTCGGCTTCTTGAAAACCCTCTCTATTATCCTCGGCAATTCAACACTTCTTGACCATCTTCCAGAATGCGGAGAAGAATTAATCTTTTTTAGTTGTCCTCTCACACACAGAAGTCTTATATACCAAAACTCTCATTTTACTATTGTATCAATCAAAACTACTGGCTAAAAAAGGTACAAGTGACACAGGTAGGAATAAAATCAGGTTCTGCATATATTGTTGCTTTTTTCACCAATACATTCAGTAACCTCTGAAGTTCCTACTAACTTTAAAATTCTATCACTTGTCTGCTCTGTGATTCTTGAAGAATTTGGGGATTGCGCAATAATGGCCTAAATAAGATCATAATAATGTGAAAGGTTTGGGATGGGGAAGAGGGACTTCTTGTCTGTACTTTGAGAGGACCATTTGGTCCTTGACTGGCGTGAAATGCCTAGATAGAAGGGAGACTTGATGAGCTTTCACAATATCATACACCTATACATATAATGGTTAGTCACACATAAATTGACTTGTTTCGTTTTTAGTAGGTATGTGGGGCTTCTTTGGTCCACCTTTTTTTGGTTTTCAATGTTAAGTTATTTAATATATTAAATACGCCAATTAATCAAGCATGACTACACTTTCTTTTGGATAGTTCTACCAAGGTAAGGAATGTAAATGTGATTTATATGGTAAATAATTTTTTAAATTACCAAAAGGCAGTGACTATCCATTTAATTTATGTATTTCCTTGCAAAATAAACAATTATCCACAGATAGTTTATTATTTTTTAATTTTTTTAAGATTTTATTTATTTATTTGACAAAGAGGGAGATCACAAGTAGGCAGAGAGACAGGCAGATAGAGAGGGGAAGCAGGCTCCCCGCCGAGCAGAGAGCCCGCTGAAGGACCCTGAGACCATGACCCGAGCCGAAGGCAGAGGCCCAACCCACTGAGCCACCCACAGGTTTATTAAATTACCCTATCCACAGGTAATTTTAAAATGATAGCCCATACAAAGATGTGCCTAAATGGGTTTTAATCTTTTGGCCCTGAATTTATTGATTCAGTTCTTAGGTGTCACATCAGTAATTGAGGACAACAGAGTATTATCAATTTACAATTTATTTTTAACAGCTGCCTATTTGTTTAGCTCATGGCAATTTAGGCTGAGCTCAGCTGAGCAGTTGTTCTCACCTCAGCTGGGCTCCTTCATTCCTTGATCAGCTGTAGATCAACTTCAGGTCAGATCTGAAGCTTCAGGTTGGTAAGGTTCCCTCACGTGTCTGGGGCCCTCTGTTAGGGCAACTGAGCTGACATAGTTCTGGTCCCAGTGGTCCCTCATCCCCTAGATAGATAGCCGGGGCTTTTTTGCCTCATGGAGGAATAAGTTCCAAGAGAGCAGAGATATGGACTCTGCCTCTTAAGTATTTTTTTAAGATAGAGAGAGAAAGAGACAGCACAAGCAGGGGGAGCAGCAGAGGGAGAGGGAGAAGCAGGCTCCCTGCTGAGCAAGGGACTAAATCCCAGAATGCTGGGATCATGATCTGAGCCCAAGGCAGACACTCAACCAACTGAGCCACCCAGGCATCTGGCACTCTGCCTCTTGATGAACAGATGTGGCTAAGAGCATGGATAGAGAAAGTGGGCTGTGGGCGTGGGGGGTATGAACGATGATACAGGTAGGCTTCTACCAGTGCCCAGCAGAGAGTTTGGCTTCACTAAAAAAGGTGTTTGACTGACTAATTAATTGAATCATTGTAAATGACCCTACCACCTAGGGTTACCATAATTAACCAGGTAAGCCAAACTAAGTAAACTCTTCACTCATATTAAACCTATTTTATAAACACAGAGTTGAAATCTTTTTTTTTAAGATGTAAATACTTAACATTTTATTTTTATTTTAATTCAATTAGCCAAGGTATAGGACATCAATAGTTTTTGATATAATGTTTAATGATTCATTAGTTGAGTATATCATCCAATGTTCATCATATCACCTTCCCTCTTTAATCTTAGAGAAAATATACACTTCCTATTTCCTTAGACTTTGGGTAGTTGGGCATTTCACAATAACATTTGGTTGTTTTGTGCTCTTCTGAAGGCAGTGCAGAGAAAGCAGCAAAATTATTTACTGTGATCTGAGTTTGTCCCTAGAAACTTCTAGGTAGACCACCTCAGAGGGACTCACCCAGCATCCTCCTGTAAGATACTCCAATCATCTTATCAACTGGAAGTTGAACGAATTAAAGTAGCTTCAAAAATGCTTCATTGTACCAGGAAATGGGATCTCTGATTCCTCATTCTGTGGTTTATATCCTAAATGCTGTTTGAAACCAGTGTTTTATTAAGAGCATCATGATAAGTAGTTTGTTCAGATTAAGCTTCTGAATTATTTTCATTCACATTCATAGGATGAGCAAGATAGAACTTGAACTCAATTTTTAAGAATCTATTTCCGTACGATGCAGTTTTATTCACCCTATTATGGACACGTTGAGCTCGTGATGCAGCAGCATGAATGACTATTTACCTGCTGCTTGAAAATGATGCATAGCTCTCACTTTTCATACAAAAATGTGAAATGTACTTTTCTAAGTAGCTTGTCCTATAGCCTTGTCATTTTTGAAATCTCATGCTATGGAGTTTTTTAGCTTAATTGTTTGGCTTGTTGTTTTATATGCTTATTTTTTCAAGTTCAGATTTAGGTCTAACCATGCTGGACTCAACAGCCAGATTTCTTTCCTAGATATTCAAATAGCAGAAGATACAGTGACCTATATTTAACTTTTTTGATGGACACTGAATTAGAAATAGGGAATGGGGAGTAGCTGTTTCACTGGGGCTTTAATGAGCATTGAATTCATTGCCTACTTGTGTTAATAATTAAATGCTATCTTATTTAATATAAGAATTTTGCCAAACTGGCTGCTTCTTTATGAATTTATGAATGTATTATAGTTTTCACCTTTAATAAAGAGAGCAATAAACTATACTTATTATATAGATAAACTGATTACTTTTACTGTATTTGAAAATAGTTGCATCATATTATATACATCAGGTATGTAATATTACACAAGAAAGAAACACTGGAAAATCAAGTAAAAAATAGAACCCACACTCAAGAATTGAATATTTATGTAAGAAGGTATGTACAATTCGGCTTCAAAAGAACAGTTTAATGTTTCTTACAAGACAGTTTAATTTTTCTTATCTGCTTACATATGGTATATTTTAAGAAAAAAAGCAAGAAATTAATTACTAAGTCATATTTTTTCAATTAAATGTACCACTTAAAAATAATTTTTAACATTAGAAAGACTATTTTCATCACTGTAAATTTTTTTAGAAAGAAGAGTCTCAGAATCAAAATTAGAATCTCCTAAAAATTGTTACTAATCTCAAAATTAAGTGATAAGGGAAACTTTTGAGCTCAGCATAATCACTTCCTCTTTTTTAAATTTGGAAACATTTGACATTCCAAATTTGACATTTGAAAACCTGGGTCTACTAAGTGGACCAGAAACTTCTGGAAGTTGGGAGGTAGGTGAAACATTAGAGGAAGGAAGAAGGAAGGTGTTAGAAATGATGATTTAATGTAAGCTCTGACAATCCAACTAAAGAAACTAATTACTTCAATTTACAAATAATGAGGTTCACACTTTTAATTCTGTGGAGGATTTTTTATTCTGGCTTCAAGGCAGTAAGAATGATTAACTATACTGATAAAAATAATGTCCCACTCTAAATCTCAGTAGCCATTTCTCATAATTTAATTACAACCTCTTAATTGACAGGATATTATTTGATATGTAACCTAAAAGTAATTAATAGATATATGATAACATGATGAATTTTATTCTTTAAAACTAGCTTTTGGTTTTGATGGCATGACAATTCATACAGAATACAACTTCAAGTCAACATAAAATATGCAGATTTCTCTATGCCAGGGATAAGCCAGCTAAAGAATCACAATGACTTTGAACTCTTCATCCCAAAGATGCATTGGGTGCATTTTTTTTATAAATTGAAATAATAAATAATAGATTGGGTCTAAAAGTAATTTGTGTTTTTGCTGAGCCATCTACTCCCAAAATATCTGGATTCTGAGTCTCTAATACATTACACTGTAAATTTTATTCCTATTTCAAACTCTTATGTGTGTAGGCAAAAGCAATTACTTTGGTAGTTTTGTATTTCTTTTAAAGTTTTGTCTTTTCTTTCTGTCAGCTAAAATAGTTCCCCCTTCATTCAGAACACATGAAAAGGAAGAGGAGAAGGTTAGAAATTATATAACATTCTACTTCATGCATTCCAGGTTGTTGACCATCAAATTCATTAAAATATGGAGTTTTCATTCAAAAGACATAATTCCTCAACTCTAAATTCTGTAAGGAGAAAAAATTATAAATGTACAGTTAGCCGTCTGCCTTGCCTCCTCATTCTCAGTGGGCCATTTTTTCAACCAACAAATGATGCTATAATTTGCTACACTGATAAGGTAAATAAGCAGGCATTTTTTTTTACTTTGCCAGACTGGGAAACTGGCAAGTATTCTTTCGTTTTCTGATGCCATGACAGAAATACACACCCTCATTGTCTGTGCCTAAGATTTAAGTTCTTATACATCATATTTCAGGTAAGAGATTCAGAATAGTATCAAAGGATGAGTGTTCTGTGATTCAGTGAATCCTTGATTCTCTGATCTAATACATGAAATCTAGACACCACTCTGGCCTTCACTCATTGTGGGATCTTAGATTATCCTCAAGGTTCGGTCTATACCAACTTGTTTGATAATGTTAGTTACTCTAATTGTTTTTCTTTTAATGTGCCTATATATTATATTTGAAAACATATTGCCATCCTTAGGTAATTAAGAACTGTATATTGAGTACATACTTGTGTTTTCTCGTCTGTATGTTCTATGTGAGAGTTGATTGATCTTGCTACAGATTGAATGTTTTGCTTTTTTTTTACAAGTCAATTCTATTGAATTTTATATTTATAAAAAGACTTTTAGTTCTTAAATCCATCATAAGTAAGTCCCAGTTCCATTCTTTTTACTTCCAAGTAGACCTGCTGGATGTGTTTAATTTGGAATGGAAAGAGGAAGATTGCTCAGGGCATAGTTTCCAAAAACGTGTTCTTCTGTCAGATGTTAATAGATGTTATTTTTAGGGTTCCATAGTCAAATGAGATTGTGAAATGGAAGGTTAAAATTAGTTAAAACAGGTTTCTTTATGGAAAAAAAAACTGCTCTGGAAATTAAATATGCTAATGAGCAATTATAATTCCTGAAAGAGTGATAAAGTATGTGGTTTCCTACCTAGTTGACCATAAAACCATGATTTTGGAGAGTGATTCACATAACTAGTTTTCTGCAGAACATGTTTTATGAAACTCAGTCTAGGAAACAAGACAGAAAGGCTATTAAGTAAATATATATGGCAAGAAGAAGAGACCAAAGATGGCAAAAATGACATTTGGAATCAAGAGGTGATATCAGTTGGGATACCTAGGTTATTATGTTACAGTGACCAGAAACAAAACAAAACAGTATGTTAGTGATTTAAAACAGATATTATTTATTTCTTGTTTATGCCTAGTGCTGATCACAAGATGGCTGAGTGCCCTGCTCTACCTTGTCTTCATTCATACATGCAGGTGGAAGAGCTTCCACAGATCTACAAAGTCACTGATCACCATGGCAGTGGGAAGGGAATATGGAGGATCACATGTAGACTATTCAAAGTTTCTATCCAGGAGTGTTTGGGTGGCACAGTCGACTAAGTGACTGACTCTTGATTTCAGATTGGGTCATGAGCTCAGAGTCCTGAGATCAAACCCTGAGTCAGCTCCTCAGCTCCACTCCCATCATAGAGCAGCCTGAGATTCTCTCCCTCTTCTCCTGCCCCTGCCCTCGCACCCAAGTGTTCCCATTCTCTCTCTCTCTTCCTCCTTCTAAAATAAATAAAATCTTAAGAAAAAAAAAGAAATTCTCCCTAGAAGTGACCTGTACAACTTCTGGTTCTATTCCATTTGGCCAAACATGTTACATGTCCTTACCTAACTCGAAGAACACAGGGAAATATAATTTTATCATATGTCCAGGAGAAAAAAGTTAGAATATTTGTATGAATATTCCTAATGACTACACAGAGTCTGAGGAGAGCTGCCTCCCCAAGATCATGCACCTTCCCATATCCAGTGGGATCACGGGCATATAAAGCCAAGGGCCCTAATCCCAACTCCAGAAAATTCTGAAGGGCAATCCTAGTTTCATTGGCTATCAGAGGGGTTGACTAAGGCCATTGTTAAGGCTATATCATGGTTCAGACTCTCCCTCTGCCCTGTCCTGCTTCCTTCCTGTCCTTCTCTCAAGATGTTGTTCCCAAAAGCACTCCCTAAAGAACCTTCTGCTTGATCATCTCTATCTCAGAGCCTGCTTTATGGGGACCCCAGTATACTGTAATAGTAGTAGTATGAAATATTGTTTTGTGTGTTTTTAAGTTTTATGTAAATACTATTGTGTAGTACATATTCTACAATTTGCCTTTTAATTCAAATCACGTTTTTGAGGTTTATTCATGTTGATTCATACAGCTCTAATTCATTTATTTTAACTGATTTTTTGAAAATACTACAATTTAGTCCCCTATTAGTGAGAATTTAGATTTTTACCATGTTTTTACAATTGTAATTTTGCTAAGATTCTTTGTGCGTATCTGTACATATATGTAAAAGTATTATGTACTTTTATATGTAATGTAAGAATATTTATATGTAATATATGTAAAACTATTTAACATATATGTAAAAGTATTTATACATATATTATGATGTATGTATATGTAAATCTTTAATATATATGTACCTAAAATACATATACCTAAAATACATATTTATATATACCTAAAATAAGATTTGCAATAAAATGAGGTATGTGCACTCTCAATTTTATTTGGTGTTGTATTGCCCTGAATAAATGGCCCCCCCTTTTTTTTTCTGGGAATTTCCTATTCATCTCTTTGCCCATTTTTTTTCTGTTGGATTCTTGATTTTTTAAACTGAACTTTAAATATATATGATACCATTCTTTGTCAGACATATGGTTTGAAATATTTTTTCCAGTCTATAACTTACCTTTCAACTTTCTTTATGATGTCTTTTTTATAAGTAAGCCTCAAATTCTAATGTAGCCAAATTTATTCATATTTTTTCCTTTATGACTTATGCAAAAAATCTCCCTACCCTAAGCCTTAAAATATTCTGTATTTTTCTTGAAGGTATTATGGTTTTTGTTTTCCACATTTGAGTTGTTAAACCAACTGGAATTTATTTTGTTTTCATATGTGATGTAGAGATATACTTCTTTTTTATATGGTCAATTAATTGTCTCAGCATTATTTTTTCCAGCCTGATATCCCTATATGTAATGCAACTTCTGTGTGTATGTATGCACATGTGTGCTCATGTGTATTGGGCCCTCTGTCTTGTTTAATTAGTCTATTTGTCTATTTATGCATTAACATCATTCTGATTTTATTCCTATAGCCTTACAATAACTTTTGGTGTCTGAAAAGTCAAGTCCATTTTCCTTATTCTTCTTTAAAATTACCTTGGCCATTCTCAACTTTTTATTCCAAGTGAGTTTTAGAATCCACCTGTTAACTTTCACCAAATGAATTCTTTGTTGACAGTTGATTAGAACTGCATCATATTTTTATATGTTAATTTGGAGACAACTGGTATCTTTATAATATTGAAGATTTCCATTTATGAAAATGGTATATCTCTAAAGAGATACCTTTTTACCACATACATGCTCAAGTCCCACTTTTTCAATATTGTGATGCACCAAAGGGAGTGTGGAAGTGAAGGAGCAGGCTACGCATATGCATTGCTCTCCTGTTTTCTCTTTCTGTATAAATAGATTAAATTTGGCACAAATGTGATTTGAAATAAGTGCAGTGCTTTAAAGAATGACTGACCCCATACTGAAGGAGCTATATAGCACCATTTGAAATTATTTGGAAAGGCTGAGAAATCTGACAAAGGAATAATAGTTATAAAAGGCAAGAGAGTGATGTAAAGGCCTATACAGATGATGGGAAAGAAAAAAGACTGGTCTTCCTACTGGGAGTCATAAAGTTTGGCAGACCAATAGTTACTCATTCATTCATTCATTCATTCATTCATTAAACAAATATTCATTGAGTAACCACTATTTTCCAGGCAATGTTCTGACACTGAGGAAAGAATAGAAAACCAAGTAAAGCCCCTGATCTTTGTGAATCCACTTGGGAAAGAGACTTCTTATACACACAGTAGTACTGAGCACCCACTGTATAAAAAATGATATAAATCATTATTTTAGTCCTCAAGGTGCTTATGAGAAGATTAACCAACATTAAATCACTAGAGCAATAATCAATGCTATGTGGCATGGTCCAAACTATAAATGCAATTAAAGTTCTGACCAGAAAGATATTTAGAGATAGGCTGAGAGACATAGTTTTCCTGGAGAAATGGTGTTTTGTGCTGGAATTTGAGGACAAGTAGGATTTGATAGGTAGAGAGGAAACTGAGACTGCATAAAAAAGACACTGAGAAGAGACTCTTTGTGCCATGTGCGTAAGTAGAGAGGAACCCAATCTCTTTTCTCCTGGAAAAGAGATTCATGTTGGGTAAGAGGAGGTGAGTTTGGATAAACCAGATGAGGGCCATATAGCTAAGGAGTTTGACCATCAGCAGTAGAATATAATATGGCTGCAGAGACAAATTACAGACTCTCCTTCTACTCTCTTCATCCTTCTCTTCCTCCTTCTTTTTACATACATCAGAGAACTGATGTGAAAAAGCAAAACTATAAGACTTATTACCCCTACATTAATATGCAGGAAGTGTTAGAAAGCAAAGGGACAGAAGATGGCAACAGTTATCTTGAGCTTGATACAGCATGAGAGGCTCTGAGACAGAAGACAGGATGGTCCCTGCATCATGAAACTTGCAATCAATATGGGAAGGGAAGACTAATGTGTCTACTACTAAAATAATAAACACTTATTATAGTCCAGATCTTTGCCCCAGATGTAACCTCTTGCCCTTTGGCTTGAACCCCTGAATCTACACCTGAGTGCATTTTGAAACTTTTTTCATGGTTTCTGCAGATCACCAGGGGCTTGTATCTTGCAGGATCATTCTGTCTATAGCACCTGCATCCATGTATGTCTCTTCTGTTTTCCCCTTTAAAAGCCTTCACCCAGGAGCACCTGGGTGGCTCAGTGGGTTAAGCTTCTGCCTTCGGCTCAGGTCATGATCTCAGGGTCCTGGGATCGAGCCCCGCATGGGGTTCTCTGCTCAGCAGGGAGCCTGCTTCCCCCCTCTCTCTCTTCCTGCCTCTCTGCCTACTTGTGATCTCTCTCTCTCTCTGTCAAATAAATAAATAAATAAAGTAAAATAAAATAAAATAAAATAAAAAAGCCTTCACCCAAACTCTAGCCCTTCACCAATTTCCATAAAACATGCATGCTCTCCAAGCATTTTACAAGTTTATTTTAATTTCCTGAGCAATTGAGGATCATGGGAAATGATCCTATTGGGTTATCTACAACTTTCTTCTGCTTCACTGCTTTACTCTCCCCTCCCTCCCAGTCTCCCCCTCTGCTCCTCATTTCTCCTTTTCTGAGTTGCTTGCAAAACCCTCATATTCTCAGTTCTTTTCTTTAAGGTAGACCAATGAATGCAGTGCTCCCTGAATCCTCACCACAAACTCTCATACCCAAACAAATTAAAGTGCCAGCAAACAAAAGAGGAGATACCATTTCTTAAAGGTACATAAGTTTGTAAGTAATAAACAAACCAAAACATTCTCTTACACAGAAAACACATAATAGAACAATCTAAGGCAGAAAAACAAATATGCTTTACACAGCATGGTTCAAAACTGGGGAAATAAGGGCTACAGTAGTTCAGAGAAGGAAAAGATTAATCAAGGAGAGTTTTAATGGAGGAGATAGATTTTGAATTGGATCTTGAAGAAAAAGGCTAGAATTAGTATTGCAGAGAGAAGAGGCAAGAGGTCATTCAAGGTAAGGAAATAACTATAAGAAAACCACAGAGGAAAGAATGAGCCTGGCATCTGGGAGACGACAGCTCTCAACTGAGAATTTAGAAGCAAGATAAGCCTGACTGGGTGCTGGAAATGCTGGATTGTCAGACTCAAGAGCTTGGACTTAATCCAATAAAAATCAAAAGAAGCTCTAACAGACATACTTTGAAAGGCAGGGGATAAGTACAGCTTTGGGGTGGGGATTAGAGAGGTAGGTGGGTCCTCAGAAATAAGAACTGGGGGTACAAATGTCATTTGGAGAATTGAAGAATTGAAGAAAAAAGAATTCTTTGTTTCTGACTTATGTTTCTTTCTGTAAGTTGTCTTCAATTTTTTCTCCTGAAAATCAGTTTTCTCTACCCAGGGAGTATGGTGATTCAGCAGGTTCCTGATTTACCATCCATGGAGAAAAGACTCTTACTTCTTGCTCCAGCTCCAAAAATCCAAGAGAAGGATTCTACTTGGCTTGGCTTAAATCAAGTGCCCATGCCTAGAATGAGCATTGCAGTCAGGAAGGTAAATGTTGTGGAAGAAGATGGTAGTTTCTAAAGGACCACATAATAAAGCATGCCTAGATTTGAGAAAGGGAAAAAAATAGAGAGTAAAGAAGGGGGATGAAGCATGGATGTCATCATTGTGACAGTTGTGAGTAAGGAAGCAAATGCAGCTTGTGTCTATGATTGGACTGGCACTGACAATGTTTATGTAAAGAAAATTGATTTATTTTTCAGCAAGCATTTACTTATAACCTACTATTCTTAAGTGCTATCATATCTCTCTTATTTTTTTCTCATTTTCTTCTATTTTAAGTCATCAGCCAATATGTTGTGTCCTTCTAAGGCATCTTAAATTCTTTTGGGGAAAAATAGAAAAAAATTAAAATCAACCACTTAACAGCTGTTATGAACCAATTATTATGATAAGACACAGTCCCTGTTTTCAAGGAGCTCTTAGTCTAAAAGTAAATATACCATGTACGCAAATAGCTCTTACAGCGGATAGAACATTATAAATGCCACTAAAAAGAATACATAAAATTCTATGAGTTCAGACTTTATTCTACTATAAGAAATAGTATTATTGAACCAATTTTTTGAAGTAGAATAGATCAAATTAAGACCTGAAGGCAATGAAAGACTTTCTATAGTAAGGAATAGCTTGAGACCAGAATAGCATGGAAGTAATAAAGAGCAGAATATGTTGAGTAAACAGTTCATATCTGATAGGATGGACCTGATCCTAAAAGGGGAATGGGCCAACAGAAGTGGAACCCTTCCAAATCTGTATTCAATCAATGCAAGGCAGCCATGGGAAGGTGACAAAAAATACATCTAAAATGTTTTTTATAGAAAAATGTATGGGACATTGTGACAGGGTAATAGAGAAGCAGCTAAGAAGGAAGAACAAAAGAGACAGATTTTGAGAGTGACAGAATTGGGGAATAGCAGTGTCCTGGGCAGATTTATGTTACCTAGTAAAGACCATTCTCACAGTAGAAGAGATCACCTCCCATTTCAGGAGGCCCAAGATTCCTAACTCACTGAAAGAAATGGAGACAAGTCTCCTTGTCTTCCACACTAACACTTGCCAGAGTTGGTGGTGGCTCAGTGTGGCCTATTGAATCCACATGTTGTAAAACCTCAGAGTGCCACTAATTAATAGCACCACTGGAAATTCTTTGCCCTTTAAGATGTAGATAAGAGTTGTTCAAACCCACAATCTACTCCTTGTGGAAATCCAAAGATTTTTGTACAATCCATGTTGTGAATGCTTACCAAGAGGCCATTTCCTCTGAATTAAGTGACCTTTCTATGTGAGCCCTTCCTATTCCATCTTAGCCCAGTGAGGGAACTCATTCCCTTCCTTGGTAGCCACAGACTAACTGCTCTCACGTGGTGTTGTTGCTGACAATAGACTTTATTGACGGTTTGGGGAAATGGAAGGGGGTTCATATAACAAAAAACAGTTTCAAATGGGATTTTAGACATATCTGTCTTTTAAAAGCCTTCAGCTGTCCCATGACTAAGGACTTTTCAGAAGCCACTTCACCTTATATTGTGCTCAGCCTTGCACTATCTAGAAAGTTCCTTCTATCTCATCCCATATTTCAATTTTACTTCTTTCATTCATAATTTATCCCCCCCCCCAAGATTTTCAAACACATTTTACTGTATTATTCAGGGCAGAGTATCTCAATTAAGGGTGATTTGCTCCCTTGGGGTGATTTGGCAATGTCTGGAGACATTTTGGATTTTCACAACTTGAGGGCATGTTTACTCTAGGCTTCTAGTGAGATGAGACTGGGGATGTTGCTGAACATCTTACGTTCGCAGGACACCCCCCCACAACAAAGAACTAGTCAATCCAAAATGTCAATAGAGTCAGTGTTGAAAGAACATGATATGGAGTAAGTCTCTTCATTCCAATCTTCATACTCTCAGACTTTCATGTCTTTCAATCTTATGTCCATGACTATGGGGTGGTTCCCTCCATTAAATTGAACGGGACAGTTATTGCCCACAAGAGCAACAAAGACCCTGAAATGTCCTCTAACACAAGCTGCCCTTAGAAAAATTTGTGGTTTTGAATAGAATTTTTCCTTAACACACAGAGAATAAAGTTCTTATCCATACTCAACTCTACTTACTCTGCCAGAAAGAGAAAGAGAGAAAGAGAAGAATGTAAATAGTGTGGGTGATTCTATTCCACGTTCCACTAGAGCATATGCCCCGAGGAGCGCAGGATGGGAGATGCGAATCTGATGTTCCTTCAGTTGGTCTCAGTTCCTGAATTGCTCTCATAGAATGAGCATCTTACCATGCTGAGTGTGATTCAAGTGTTTTAAGATACATTTTTTTTTTTTTTTGTACAACATGGCCCCTAAATGCAAGCCAACTACTTCATCAGGTGTTTAGCTGAGAAAACAGCAATCTGTTCCAATGCTGGAGGAAAAACTGGCTGAGTTGGATGCTATATCAGCCCCAAATGTGCACAAAAATGGCCATGTAAATTATGCCTTAAGGGATTTTTTTCCTAGGGTATTTCTGACTTGGTATGATTTTTCACCTTGCTCACTGACTTAAGAATCAATTTCTGTGTAAAATGCCACTCCACATTAAATGAAAGGTGGTGGGAGGTAGAGGTCTTGGGATAAAGCTTGGAGGGAAATTAGAGGTTGGAATGGTTAAAAAAAGAAGAAGAAAGAAAAGAGAAAGAGAGAAGAAAAGAGTCGGTGAAGGTAAAGAAGATGGAGAGGGCACATAGCTACTCCATCAATTTTCAGGCACATCTATTTGATAATTGAAAGGAAGTTTGCAAATGTTATAAAAAGGAACCTGTGCCACAGAGAGCTTAGTTTGTTGCAATATTGATCTTTTAAAGACATTACTGTGGAATGTAGGGTCAAGGTGTATAAACTAATATAATACCTATTGAATTGTTAACTCTTTTCTTGTATGCCTAATGTACAATATTGTCTTATTTATCATTTAATTTAATAAGTTATGTATTAGCTTGTTTTTTAATTTAAAAAGCTGGCAAGTATATGTCATAAATTCTAAACAATTTGTTTAAATATTAAACATGTAATAAGGCAGCTCTTGCAGGTGTGCCTTTGAAGTCTGTGTTTATATTGTCTGTGCAAATGGCTTTGTGTGTGTGTAAACAGTGAGGTTGAAAAATAGGTGGTCACTATTTGTCTCTATCTTTGCTGGTGCACATTCTCCAATGGACCACCCTCAGCAATTTGAAATGAAGGCTATTCTTCTGATTGTTAAGATGAGATGGGGAGAAGGAAAATTAACTCATAAATATTGCATGGGTCAAAAATTTTATGTGAGGTATGGAAAGATGAATTCTATAGTAATCATTTCAGAAATTCCCATTTTAATTAAATACAATATTTTCAAAATTGTGCTATGGTGCATGGCATAGGCTTTCTAAGTTGGGAGCTTTCTGAATAATGCACTAAATAAAGAGAAAATCGTTCTCTACTAAGTACTATTTTCAACACATAAAATTTTGTAATGATTTTCTTTTATTTGGGCACAAATTAAAGATATGGATACTTTCTCCAGACCAAATTACTACCTTTTATTGTCAAGATTTTAGTCCAGTGCTGTTATAAAGTACAGCTTATGAAAAGCAGTTTAGAAGGGAGAATTACAGAAATTAGACACTGGATTGGAAATACTGGAATATTGGAAAGGTATAAGGATGGAAGATAGTTACCTAATAGGTTTTAGTTGACTTACCCAATAACACTATTAGAAAGGAAGCATTATTTGAATTCCAGAGAACGAACACATTAAAGTCAAAGTTATAAATGTTTGAGACAAAATTGAAGTCTAGTTCTAGGGATTCTATTGTCTATATCCTTTTCTCTACAATATTCTGCTACCTAAACTCCATAATGAATTCAGTAATATTAAATATAGGAAACATCCCAGTATAAATACATTCAAACTTCCTATAATGCTCACTATAGACTTATATTCTATCCTATCTAAATTAATCAGGGCAATGAACCCAAGTTTCATGGAATGCATACAATAAAGATTTGTCACTTACATCACAGTCCAGTACAGTTCAGGCAACTCTCCTTGGTAGATTTCCTCCAAGAGGTGACTCAGGGATCCAATCTCCTTCCATACTATGATACTGCCATCCGAAACTTGGGACCTCCCAGACATTCATTGTAAGGGAAGTGAGAGGTTAGATCATCACTGAAGAGGTCTTATGACCAGTGGAGCACATCATTTCCACCAATATATCAGGATATAAACCCAGTCATATGGACCCAACCTAAATGCAAGGGAGGCTGAGAGATGTATGTAGCCTTTCTGCGTGTTCATAAAAAGAGAGAGAGAGAGAGAGAGAGATCAAATCTGGAGGATCCATAGCATTATGTCTTCTACACTATTTAAGGAAATTTACTTCACATAGCAAAAAGACCCTATGAATATTATGTAAAGGTCGAGGTCAAGTTTATGCTGTAGAACACGAGGGTACTACATCAGGAGTGGAACTGTATTGGGAGAGTTGCATGTTTTGTGACAGAAGGGTTGAGCTATCTGAAGAAAGTCTACCTGAATGTAAATGTAAGGAAGCCAGGCAGGTAGCCCTGAATATCTAATGACCCCAGTAAGGAAAATACAAAAAGAGCAGAAGTGATCCAATAAGATCAGATATCAAGTGCATGGAGAGCAGGAAAGAATATGGTTAGCGTAATTGGTGGGAGAAAATGGTTTAGGATTACTAGTATGAAAATTATCATAGTTATTGTTGTTTACTACACGTAAGTCAGTTTGCAAGTTGTTAATACCCATAACAACCTTATGAGGTAAGCTGTAGTATCTCATTTGGTAGGTGATGAAACTGAGGCCCAGAGTCACACAGCTATTCAGAGGCAAAGCTAGGATCTAAACCCAAGCTCAATCTGGCTCCAGTCTATGTTTTAACCTTTATACTTTATTGCCACTCTAAAAGACAAACCCTGCTGAATTTCCTCTTTTAAGTGATGTTTAGTTTATGACATAAAGGCAACTTTTCAAAAGAAAATGTAAAAGGATGTCAAAGTTCCAATGTACTTTATCACCCACTGATTCATCAGGCTATATAGGGCCTTTCTTCCTGATCTCATTTCCTCTTTGCAAAGTAATTATTTAAAAGGCTAAACAAACTGATATATACCTTATCCATCACCCTGCTTAAAGACCCCTGCCTTTGCCATTTCAGATCAGAGGAAATGCTACTTCTAAATTTTTCTAGAGTAGGAAGTTCACAACTTCCTTTGTAATCTGTCTCAACACTTCATACTCTGTAAATAGATAGTTATGTGGCATCTGGAATGTATGGGAAATCTAGAATTCTTTTTTTTTTTTTCTTTTTTCTTTTTTTTTAAATTTCTTTTCAGTGTTCCAGAATTCATTTTTTTATGCACCACACCCAGCGCTCCATAATACCCACTACTAGGCTCACCCAGCCTTCCCCACCCTCCCCTCCAAAACCCTCAGTTTGTTTCTCAGAGTTCACAGTCTCTCACAGTTTGTCTCCCCAACCAATATCCCCCAACTCACTTCTCTCCATCTCCCCATGTCCTCCTTATGCTCCACAAATAAGTGAAACCATATAATTGACTCTCTCTGCTTGACTTATTTCACTTAGCATAAGCTCTTCCAGTCCCGTCCATGTTGATACAAAAGTTGGGTATTCATCCTTTCTGAAGGAGACATAATACTCCACAGTATATATGGACCATATCTTCTTTATCCATTCATCCATTGAAGGGCATCTTGGTTCTTTCCACAGTTTGGCGACTGTGGTCATTGCTGCTATGAACATTGGGGTACAGATGACCCTTCTTTTCACTATATCTGTATCTTTGGGGTAAATACCCAATAGTGCAACTGCAGGGTCATAGGGAAGCTCTATTTTTAATTTCTTAAGGAATCTCCAGGGAGATCTAGAATTCTTCATCAAAATTCCAGGAAGGCCAGTAAATTATGAATAGCATATGAATCAAAACTAGCAAAATGTATCCTTTCTGCAGACCCTCTACACTACTATCTCAAAGATGGATTGACAAATAAACCTGGGTGTTGTCTCTTTTTTCTCCATTTTATCTGTCTTAGTTGCAAAGTTTTTGCAGACTAGAGAAGAAACTATTACTTTTTCCTTAAGAATCTTCTTCCTTGGCCTTTTGCAGTCTAATCATCTCTCAAAAAAATTTTGAATAGACCCTGAAAGCAGGGGTAATGTTAATATTTAATGACTTGTAGGGCAGCACTGATCAGGCATGATAATCAGTTAATCAGCAGGCATGCATATCAGTTAATCAGCAGGGCCAAAGGCTGTAATGTAAGCAAGAAGTCCAGTTGTCCAGTACTGACCAACTGAACATCGGACCTGCTTTTAACCTTGTGTCATGGTGTTCTGGCAGGCATGCTAAAGGAGGTTGTAATCTCCTGCATATTCCCTCTGTGCTAACATACACACTTAGGAGAACATACTTGCTCTCTCTGTGTCAGGTGCAGGTTAAAGTCTGAGCTTTTTTGGCTCTCTATAGAATAGTATTACTTGCATTTCAAACACTGCTGATTTATCTCAAATAGCTAAAATTCTTGTTATGCTTCAATGATTTTTTTTTTTTGAGATTGGTCTGTATTGGATGTTTCTTCTCATTTAAAAAAAATCATTAATTGAAAATAACTTGTTCTGTAAACTTACCATGTGGCTGAGTGAAAGATTAGCTCACCTTCACTAGAATATTTAGTTATCACTGATTCCACTGTCTAGGTATATTGTAAAAGATGGCCCCTTTGATTATAAGAGTGTAAATCCCAATCCCAGCATCTACATTCTGGCCCCGGACCTCACCTGCCCTTCCAACCATCATTGTTTATACCCTCAGTTATAACTTTAGATCTTTGTGCCACAGCTTAAGTCTGTTTCATTTTCTTCTCTGCTCATTGGAGTTGGTCATCATGTGACAAAGACCGTTGATTGTTCCATGTACTTAATTCTCCCCTTCTTCCTTTTAGCAGTAGAACTCCAGCTTTGGGAGAGCATATGAACAATCAACCTCTCTTTAAAATTGCTCTGGTTATTGGGATGTAAGCAGAAGTGATACGTACAAACGACTTGGTCAAAACTTTTGTTTTTTAATTAAAAAAAAAAAACAGTGGATATGATGCTGGTGATACAGCTTTCACCATACGGATGAGAACAACATTCTATGGAATGGGGCTGTTGGGGAGAAAACATTTTTTTACCTTTCAAGTTTTCCCTGGCTAGTCTGAATTAAATTGACATGAGACAGATTGACAGGAAAAAAATCAAACAAAAGTTTAATAAGATGTATATTTCCTATATACACGGGAGAGATCTAGGAAAACTAAGTATCCAAAATGGCCAGAGCCATACTGTAAATAGCTCCAACTAAAGACAAAAGATGTTGGGGGTGGAGAGTCAGTTATGGGAGGTACCAGGAAAAGCACGGTAAAGAAGTGTAATGTTGTTAAGTGGATTTTTAATTCATGTCTTCTCCATCGATAACAGTTTCTAGAGATTTTAGAGTTATCTTGGTATAACAAGGGAGACACTTTTACAAATGGAGATTTCCCTTATACATGTAAATGTCTTCTACAAAAGGATAACTTCTTTTTGGTTTTCAGAGTTTCTTAAAAATAACCAGGTTAAAATAATCAATATGCTAAAGAGACATATTTTGGGGTGGTAGTATTTACTCCCCTACAGGGGTTCCTAAGACCTCTTTAAGCAAAACCACCTATCTACCCTGAACAAAGTTCATTTTTCTTGATTTTATGTGAGATAGAATTAAACTTCTTTTCTATTTGAGCCGCCCATTTGGGGGTATCTTTGTATAGGAGCTTCATCTATACCTGACTAATACATCAGAATATAAAAGAAGTATTTGAAGATTATTCTTAGCTTAAAGGGCAACATATTGCCAAATAAAATGAGCTGAATACTCCTTAAAGTCACTGAATTCCAAGCCCTTTTCTGTGGTCTGAATGTTTGTGTCACTCTAAAATTTATATGTTAAAATCCTAATCCCCAAGGTGTTGATGTTAGGAAGTGGACCTTTGGGAAGTGATTAGGATATAAGGGCAGAGCCCTCATGAATGGAAATACTACCCTTATAAAAGAGGTGCCTTGGCATCTTCCACCATGTGAGGATAAAACAAGAAGCCTGTGACCCAGAAGTGGGTCCACACGACCATTTTAGCACCCTGATCTTGAATTTCCAGCCTCCAGAACTGTGAGATATAAATTTCTGCTGTTTATAAACCACACAGTCTGTAGTATTTTGTTTTAGAAACCCAAACAAACTAAGATATCTGTCCAATTTGGACTGAACACTTTTCTCTAGGATTAGAGTCAAAATATTTAGCAATTCATACAACATAGGCCAACCAATCAGAATAGTTCTGGTAATAACTTAAATCAACAAGCAGTGGTTTATATGAATCCTGCATTTCATTGAGAAAAAGGTGACTAGAATTAATTGGGCTAAGAAAAAGATGATTAGAAAGGGACCCATAAGCAGTAGCATTGAAATGAACTGAATTTGAATTGCTCTGTTCCAAGGTTCCATAGTCTCCTAGCTGGGCAGTTCTCATGGCCCTGAAGTCATTTTCATTCTTGAGGATCTCAGAGAGAATAGTTTGACTTTTAAATCCCTTCCCTCAACTGAAACCAGGAGCTGGGATTATCTAGGAGAGCCCCACTTTGAGAGATATTTGCATATATTAAGAACTAATTCTCTCTTAAACTCTTGGGAAGAAAGTACAATACCCAGGGTTTGTAACAGTGGGAATGAAACCCCCAGGTGATGAAAGCTTACCCTTTATATTTTTTGGCTTCCTCCTCCAACAGTAGCCCCTATCAGGAAATAGGAATGTATTCCTCCCACAGGTTTTTAATACTTCTGCAGCAAATATGACAAAATGTTCCCACCTCATAATATAAAGGTGGTGACTACCTTGGAGCCTGTGATTAATTTTTTGGTATGCTTGAAATACTTTATGAAACATTTATAAACTTATGAAATATGTTATGCTTTATAATATGATAATTAAATATTAATATAGCAACATTAAAAAGAAGCGGTCAAAAACTCAAAGTGATTTTTACAGTAGCAAAAAATAAAATGAACTCAATGGGTTACCTAATTTGTTATTAATAGTTTTGTATGATGTCACTATCTACCAAGTTAAGGAAATCAAATCACTTTAATTTTTTCATGTATATCTTACTTTCAAAAACTGCTAACAACATTGGGTTTTCTTTCTGAATTTTTTTCACAACCTATGAATGACATAATGCTCCAGTTGGAGTCCACTGCTAACTATAACACCAAGTTTTCTCACAAGTGCATATTCTATTCCCCCTTTTTATCTTACTCATTCCAGGTCAAGCTTGATTTAAGTAACACTAGGAATACAGCATTATTTTATTCCTGTTGGCTTTAATTGATTGTTCTTTAGGTTCAACTCTATAAGTATGGGAATTTCATCTATCTTGACCGAATTTTATTTTTCAACTTCCTACAATGAACAAGATCAGTTCTTAACAAAGTGATGTAGTTATTATAGGTATAAACAGTAGGCGTGGGTTCCTGAAGAAAATATTAGAAATTTCCTCCTATGATAATGGGTTAAAAACTAAGAATGACAACTACGGCTTTGCCAAAACCTTATCACAGCCAATGGGTCTAATGTTCCCTTCTGATAGGATGAAAGCTGAAAAAAGAAATCAATTAAAATCTGACTCGAGTAATAGATGAATCTTTGTGATATACTCAGGATAGAGAGAGATAGGTGATCTGGACTTGACTACAGTGAACTGTGTGCAAAGGTAATTAAAGCAGTTGCGTTATCAATTCTCATCTCCTCCAAATAACCAAAGTTAGTTAGTGCCTTAAGATAATACAATAATAAACTAATAGGTACTTCAAGAGCCTGAAAGTGATAAAGTACTTCTCAAATACTGATTCAGGGGAGGAATCCAGAGGTCTAGGAAAATCAGCATATAATCCAAGGGGTGTGTATTGAACTAGAGGTCTCATTATTACTATAATTATGTGATATGAAGGCCCACCTCTACCCTACTCCTTTTTATCACTGACACTTCCTTTCTTCTATCCCCTGCTTCCTGTTTCTTATCCTCACCCCAGCAGTGCCTTCCAGTGATAACTTAAGCTCCTCAAAATAAGCAGTCTGGGGCCAGTTGTTTCATTCACCATACTGTAGGGCAGTGGTTCTCAAAGATCAATTTCCACATCAGGGGCAGCAGCAGCAGCAGCAGCCGCAGCAGCAGCAGCAGCAGCCGCAGCAGCAGCAACAATCTGGGAACTTACTAGAAAGGCAAATTATCAGGCCCCACACCAAACCTACTGAATGAGAAACCCTGGGGTTGGTGCTAGAAATCTCTTTTAACATGCTTTCCAGGTAAATCTGATACTTACTAAAATTTGAGAATCTCTGTTTTACGAAAGAGAATTCTTGAAGTGTGAAATGCTTAAGGCGAATCACTGATTCTCAAGGGACCTCAAAAATCCTTTGAACTGGAAGCAAGATTTTTAATCCTCCAAAGAATCAATCTTGATTTGACAAACCTCCAGAGGTGGATATTAAGCATTTTTGAGAGCACTTACTAGATCCAAGTACTATGTTAAGTACATATCCTGTTATGGTATCAATAATCTCATTCTACAAATAAGGAAACCTAAATTTAGAAAGATTAAGTAATTTGTACTGGGTCATAAGGTTAGTAGGTGATGAAGTCAGAATTCTAAGCCATGTAAGCTGGCTCTACAGTACTGTTTGATTTCCTGGTTCTGTGAAAAGGGGTAGGGAAATATAGCTCCAAGCTAAAAATTTTTGCTTAGATTTTTTATTCAAGAAGATTGAACATTGGCTCTTTCTTGTACCTTGAACTTTTTGAATTATCTGCAGAAGTTAGTGTTTGTTTAAATTTCTCAGTGAGTACACTCGCCGTGATTAATAATCTTGATTTAGCTCCTGAGTCCATAGTTTGTTAATGTACTAGTAGTTGAATTTTAGTATTATAATCTCATGGTGCCATGGAAATAACTTAAAGTAAATAAAAAGATATGTACATATGATATTATGCTTTGTTCCTTGGAAGTTTTTATTGAATTATTTTATATATATATATATATATACACATATATATATATTTTACAAATAAAGATAATTTAAGAACTAATTATATTTTCAAAAAAACTTCAGTTCATGTGATACTCAATTTGGAAATAAAAACAGTAATTTACAAATGAATGAGGGAGTAGTATATGTTGAAATGATGTAGTTATAATAATAATTTTCCTGGAATTTTTTTCTTTTTTGAGATATACAATTATTATAAAAATACATGTTTTTGTATTGTATCAAACAACAGATTAAAAGTCATATTCATAAATGTATTAGAAAAATCTGAAAACTTGAGGTGCTTATTTGGTCCTTTACACAACAAAGCAATTCCCACTGTCATTGTACAGAGGCATCATAAGTCTATTTAACTTCTACTTACAGGACATGGTTCTACTATATGCATGGCAAAGGCCATCCAAAGGCTTTTTTTTTTTTTAAGAAATGAACTAGTTTAAATGGAAACATGTCTACTTGTTTTGATAAAATATTAAAGGCTAGCTATAATTGGCACTAAGTACTTCAAAATAGATTGTGGTCTAAATATTAATAATTGATGTGGCATATACCTTCCATATAGAAAGTGTTTATATGTGTTTCATTTTTACACATGGACATTTAATGTCCAAAATTTATCCACCAAGAAAACCATATAATGCTCTGTGAAAAACTGTCAACACCAAAAGATTTGCATCTGGCAGGAGTTGAGGCTGGGAAAGAGGAATGGATATCTAACCACAGTTTTTACTAAAGGTGCCTAAGTCTGTTGAAAAAAAGTCTTACCAAGCAATTAAAAATGCTTCATATTGAAAGAGCTAATAGATAAGTGCCCCCAGAAGGGTTAGAAAAAAAAAATGCAATATAATAAAAATATCATTTAACATAAGAATGCATCAATTCCTCCACTGTGCCAGCTAGATGAAGTGGGAAATACTCAGCTGCCTTTGTTGGGACAAACTCAAAACTTGGATTAGGTCCTCCAAATGAGTAGATGACCTCTGAGTAAGATGATTCAGTAGGTTTCTTTAATAATATACCATTACTCCTACTTGCCTTGGAACAAAAATCACTCAGTTTGGGGACACTATGGGTGAAAGGCAAATTTGACACTTGCAGAGATTTTAGTTTTCATTTGCTTTGTAATGCAATATCCACAGCAAATTTACCTCTATCTTTAGGAATAAAGATGACATCCGCCATAAAGCGTCTTACATTTTTCTGTCTGCTATTTCCAGTGTCATGTATCTGACATATGATAACCTCCCTTTATAAACTCTAATGTTAGGGAAAAGATTTTATTCATTTTGGGTGCCCATATGGCTATTCTTGACCTACTTGCAAATATATGACAAGATACACTGCACATTCTCTCATTCTGACGTTTCTATTTCTGACATTGAATATACCTTTTAAGAATAAAATAATCTTTATTGGATGTACCTAGGCATCAGAAAATTAAAATTTAAAAAAATCCACTTGGCCTCATTTTCATATGGATAACTTATTGCCTGCCCTTGAGGTATTAACATTTTATATCACAAAAAATATATTTTTAATTGTGATTTTCATAGCTAAACATCAAAATCCTAAAGCATTTTGGGTTTTTTTGCAATCATCTTTGTTAGAATAAAAAAATAGTGTTGATCAAAATGTTGTCTTAGTTGTTACTGACAGCTGTTAAAATGCTGCTAAAAATATAGTGCCAACTACTGAAAAGCTAACTGCTCCTGTGAAGTCCTAATGAGAATTCCTAAATGAGTTTTTCATCAAGTTCAACAGAGACTCTTATGTTTCTCACACCTGACCGACTGGATTGTTTCACTTTTCTGTGGTTGTTATTGCACATAATATCAGAGAAACAGCCCCAATGCATAGTCCTAATGTGCAAACAAACCATGAATTTATTTATGGAAGATTAGCACAGTTATTTAAAGGTGATGAATTTCCTGTACTAAACGAAGAAAAAAAAGGAGAGAAAAAGACAAGAAATTGAAAATATCTTTATTTTTATTAAAATATACTGCTCTAAGTTCCTCTCCCCCTTTTCAACTACTGTACATTATTTCTAAATTTAGAACAGCAGTGTAGGCACAGTGAAATCTGATTTGCTTCTAATAATATGGCATACTAATTGTGATGCATGTGCTGTTGGGTGCTCTGTCATCTCAAAATCTGGCCATAGAAATGTATTAGGTTTATGTATTTTTATTTAAAATGACTATAAATGAAATTAAGATAGATAGATGATTAAACAGGAAAACAAATACAGAAATGAAAGCTAATAAAAATATTCCAAATAGTCTAGAAAATTGAGTTTGGTCTATTTTGGATATTAACAAAAACCCTAATATGTTTTGTATTTATCTTCTGGTCCACAATTTCTTATTTGCTTGCAATGTTTATAAACTGTAACATGTGTGTTTTGCAATAAACAAAGAAAAAGTTCTATCTTCTATTATTCCCCTATTTATCTTCTCTCTCCAATTCCCCCCTCCTCTCTCATTCTGACTCTGTCTTTCTCAACTCTTTCCAACAGCTGGTAAGAGACAGTGGTGGCGGGGCGGGTGCGGAGAAAGCCTAGCTCTTTAGAAAGAAAAAAATGCCAGCATGGCTAGGCTTATTAATGAAGTTAACTATGACCAAATGCTTAGCCTTTAACTTTTAAAAATTATTGAATACAACTAACTTATATGATACCTAATGGTCTTCACTTTCTTGTTAGTTATAAAGATATAAAGGAGATGTATTTAATAGATTTCAAAACAAAATTGAGAAGATTTTTTGGGGGGGTGAGTAATGATTTCATGGCTTAAATAACTCTATGCTTTTTTCCTTCCCCCAGAGTCAGCTCTTTGAAGAAATGGGATTGGAATCCGGGAACTAAAGGGTGGCTCTGCTAAAGCTAAAATAAAGAGCAAGGGAGACTTTTTTTCCAACACAAACTTAGATGATATTAGGCTTTGTATCTGAAGTTATATAATAGAGGATGTGATGTCACACATGTAAATTGCAAACGCTGAGTCTTGCATTTTATGGTGGCAAACCTCAGGGAGTTTGACACTAATGGGATGAAGGAGGGTGATGTCCTAAGGTATAGCGACTGTAAACGGAGGGTGATCTATTTTCAAGAGGGAGATAACTATTGCTGCTGCTTCAAGATTTAAGACTATTTGGCGGCTGCAAATTGTCTCTATTTGGAGATGAAGTTCTTTTCCTGTTCTTTTCCTTTCTTAATTTTATTTAAAAAAAATTTTTTTTCATCCTTTTGCAAAGAGAAAATATGCTTATCTAAAAGGATGAAAAGAATAAACTGTTGAGACAGCTTAAAAAACAAGCAAATAATGACATTAAGTGTACACTTTTTTAAGGTGATAGGGCTCTTTATTAACAAGCATTGGCACAGAGTATTCCAAACAACTAGAAAACCCTGCATCCCCATCTTTGATGGAGTCTCTCAGGGGCATCACTTATGGGGTGATTCCAAGCAAAACGTCACCTTCTCTTCAGATGAGGGAGCCACAGACCTTATCCTGGAGCTGTTCTCCCTTAGGGTAGCACAGGACTACTTCTTGTCTTACAGATGGCACAACAAAATAAAGAGAATAGGAAAACTTACTTGTTAAATGTTTGGGCAAATAGCTAAATACTTAGATATCCCCAAAGATTTGACTATTAATAATTGCAGGATCCCCAATACCCTTTCCAAAGGATAAGAGAAGCTGCTATATATGGGCATATGCTAGTCCCTACCCCCAACAATTTTGGTGTGAAAAAGTTTTAAAAGAATACTTATATACACTTAAAAACTCAATCTTAATTTTACAATATCAAACGGTTTTTAAGGCAGGGAAGATAAAAATCTGAGAATGGACAAGAAAAAACACAGGAAGAAATCTTTGCACCATCTTTGCACCTGTCTGATCCTTGACAAGTTGTCTGTAATGGAAATTATTGGTTAAAATCATGGTAGAGTTTTAGGTAAAGAATGTTTATGGTAAATCATTTTTAAAGGGGGAAAGATAATCGATACCTAATTTATTAATTTTGTAAACAGAATTTACATAATATAGGTTTCCTTAAATAAGAGTTTTTTCTAACATTTCATAATGAAAAATTTCAAGTATACCAAAAAGTTGAGAAAATTTCACAGCAAACACCTGTATACCCACCAACTAGGTTCTACCATTAATATTGTACTTCAATATACACATGCTTCATCACATATCTATGCATTCTTCCGTGTATTTTATCAACCCACCAGTGTCAATCCATCTTATTTTTGATGCATTTCAAGATTCAGTTTTTGCTGTCAGGACACTTGTAATTAATTATCAATATGTTCATTTTGAAAATATATTATTTATTTTTTTCTTGATTTCGCTTAAAACATAATACCTTAAGAACTTCACATTACCTACAAATAAGGGAACTGAGGCAAAAGGTTGTTTTATTAGAGGCCAAAATGCCACCCTCAGCCATCTAAGAACTGAGTAGTGCCAACGCTGTGTGGGTGATGGACGCAAAGGGAAGCTTGATATTCGGACAGTGGGAATGTGATTGAAGAAAGGCAGTGATTGTTTCAACAGGGCAGCTCCGAGTTTAACAGGGTTTTGTGTGGGAAGAGATTAGCAACTTTCACAGCTATTTAGGAAGAAAATGGGAAAGAACTCTGAAAGGGGGGGGGCGGGGCGGTTAGGATGGTGGTCAATAGATCCGGTACGAAAAGAAGTGCTAAACTGGAAAGGGGGTGTGTTGTTAGGGTTGTTAGTTCGCGGGGTTTAAAAAACTGAATCATAGAGCACAAGCTGGGAAGCGTGTAAGGGGTAGTGACTCTCCCCCCAATAACACCAAGGTTAACTGTAACGGTGCGGTGGAAGAGTGGGGCTGAACGTATATCTCACACACGTGAGTGAGCGTGAACCCGCGCGCGCGCGCGCGCACACACACACACACACACACACACACACACATCCCCTGATGGGGGTAATCTGTGTGGCAGAGGGGCGGACGTGGGACTTCGGGGAGGCTTCGGAGCCCGGATTCGGCAGACAGCTCCGCAGGGCAGAGGGAACGGGAGAATCCCGGGATCGCTGGTCACAGCTTCATCTTCTGCCCCTCGCGGTGCGCCGGCCTTCACCGCCCGGTCGCCCCCCTTTCACTTTCGCGTCTGCGTAGGTGTCTGCCCCGGCTGGTGCGAGGGCGCGGGGGCGCGCGGGGCGGCGCGGGGGCGCGCAGCGCTCGCCGAGCTTGGGGGGAGGGGTCCTGGCGCTGCGCCCCTTCCTCAGCTTGCTCCACCGCGGCACCACCGCCCGCATCTCAGGCGCTATCAGAGCTAGGGGACCTGTCGCGGCCGCCGCTCCTCACCAGTCTCCCCACACGCCCCCACGCGCAGCCACCCGTCCTTCCTCAGCGCCCCCCCCCCCCGCTACGGTGGGGGTGGGGCAAAGGCGCCGCGAAGCTCGAGAGGGGGAGAAGAGCAGCCTCACTGGGTGGGCGGCGAGGGAGCAGGAAAAGAAACTTTTCACTCCCGCCCCCCGCGCGTGGTCCCCAACCCGTGCCCCCTCCCGCCCCCCGCGGGTGGGGACTGCACCTGAGGCCAGGGCGCGAGCTCAGGCCCAGACTTTGGGAGGACGTGGGAAGTGGTGGAGGGAGGGTTACGTGCATCGGGGGTTCGGTTTTTCCCTCCGCCTCTCTGCTGCCAGGGACCAGGGTGAGAGGGCAACCAGCCACTGGCGTCCCCATCCCGATTTCCCACCAGCCGGTGGCTGGACGCTTTGCAGCCTCCTCCAGCGGCTGAGGGTGTGACCCGGGGAGGGGGCCGCGGCGCCGCGGGCTCCCCCTGCGGCCGCCCCCTCACATACACACAGACACACACGCTCCGCCGCCCGAGCTGTCACCGGCCACCCCAGGCCCGAAGAGGGGGCGCGGAGAGCCGCGCTGCGGGGCTCAGGCGCGGAATCATCCCGCCGTTACTTCCCGGCTTCCAAGGCTGCCGCCGTCAACGCCGGGGAGACCAGCAGCCCCGGGAAAGGGGCCCGCTTGAGGCAGGGCCGCTGCTGCTGGGGGCGAGCGGGTGCCCGCGTCCCCTTCTGCGCGGTTTGGCGCCGCCGCCTCGCCTCCTCCTGCGGGGTAACAACACTACTGGTCTATAGCTCTACCCACCGTCAGTAGGGCGACTGCCGGGATTATCATCCTCTCCATCCTTACCGCCGATCTGGTAATATTGGACTTGCTGGTGGCGGCGGCAGCGGCGGCGGCGGCGGGAGTCTCGCTGCCCTCACCCCACCCACCCCCTCACCCCCCGCCCCGCGCCCCAGCTTCCCCACCATGTCCTAGAAAAGGTGAGTGCAGCGACAGTCACTTTGCGCTGACAGCGGCGGGAGGGGGTCCGGGGATCGCAGAGGGGGCCCTGGGGAAGGCATGGTCCGCGTAGAGGGCGCGAGTGGGCGAACCGAGGTGGGCTGTGGGCACGAGACCAGGTGCCCGCCGGGCCGCCTCCGGGCAGGGGTGCTGGGCGGCAGGCGAGCGATCGCAGCGGCTGTCCCTGCAAAATCTAACCTAGATTTTACAAGAAGCTGAGATCCAGGGCAAGACCGGCCCTCCGTAAAAGAGGTAAAAACTTAGTAAAAGACACACGTCCATTCCTTTAATAATGAATAATTTGTCAGCGCAGGCTGAGCCGCCGCCTCCTCGCCTGCCCCGGCGCTAGCTAGGTCCCGGACTCCCCTCGCTCCTGCCTGCCGCCTGCGCTCGGCCCGATGCGATCGATGCCAGACTGCTCGCCTGGCCCGGACAGCGCGCGTGACGGCGGGCCCCGCGGGAAAGTTGGGACACTTGGCGATGACTCCCGGCTGCGGGGTCCTGGGGGCCTCTCTGCGCAGGGGACTACTGAGCACCGAAGTCGCCCCCGCCGCCAGGGAGTTCCCCTACCTGGAGCGGCGGCGAATTCGAGTCTTCCTGGGTTCGGGGTCTGGAATCCCGAAGCTCAATTACTGTAAAGAGAGGAGGGGGCCTTTGGGCACAAACAGGGTGAACCCCCCCCCCTCCGATTTTGGCGGGTGCGAGGCCAGGGTGAGGCGGGAGGCTGCACAGCTGCCACCACCGGGCTGCGGGTCGCCGAGGGCTGGGGGACCAGATTTAAGTGTGTACGTCACTAGTGCTGACTCCGGGCCAACCGGGAGCCCAAAACGGAGCCTCAGACGCGGAGCCTCAAAGTCCTTAGAAATCAAAGTTAAGAAGCCCTTCCTTTTGCTTAGTAACTACAGCGTTTGGGTGGGCGAGAGGAGAGTCGAGGAGGGGGCGGTTGGAGTGTCTTGCAGACACTCGATCCTTAGAAAACACTTTGATTCCTTTCCCCTCCTGTGTATTTCTCCCAATTATGGGCACTCCCTCCCACCCATCATAAAGAAGTGAATATCCTCGATGGTAAGCTTTCAAATTGAGCTAGTGGAAAAATCCAATACTAAACTAATAAATGCACCAACAAAATCATAAAGGAGAGCCGCAGCTCTTGACCCTGGCACTTTTTTTTTTTTTTTTTTTTTTTTTTGTGGGATGGTGGGGGGTGGGTGGGAGACAGGCTGCGTTTAAAGGGCTTTGGCTGCACTGTTAAAACAAGGAAATTCAAATCGAGTGGGAACGTGATCCTCTCTTTCGCTGGCAGCGACGCTGCGGCTGCTCTGCCGAGAGGTAACTCGCAAGACGGAGGAAAGGGGCGGGGAGAGGAACCTCGGGGGTCGGGTAAAGCCCACTAGGAATCCTCCCCGGTGCGCGGACGCTGTGGGCGGTGCCTGGGCCAGGGCTGCCGCTCACCTGGCGCTGCAGGTGGAGAGTATGAGGGACAACACCTTGACTGGATCTCGGAAAAACCGACTTCTTCCGCGTCACTACACTTTTCACCTCTTTCCTGATAGCCTGAGGTCGGCAGGAGGAGAGTCAGGTGGGCGCGAGCAAGTTTGGGGCAGTCGAGCGAGAGGGGCGGGGGGCAGCGTGCGGAGAGTGTCTAGTGCCCTGTGTCGTAGCTGCTGCCTGGCACCCCAAGCGTCCGCCGTGGCTGCGGCTTTAAGGGAGCTGCGAGTCTAGGCTGTGTCGCAGCAACTTTGTATCAGTCATGTCGCCCTCCTGGTGACTGACAGCCGGGATTGTCCAATGAGAAGCCCGCCTGACCTGTGCAGCGTGGAGCCTTGCTTCCCTCCGGGCCAATAGGAAGGGCTCAGGGGGGCGGGATAGCAACCTGAACTTTATCTGGACATGTGACCACCCCGGCCCTGGAGCTGGCCCACTCCCCCTCCGGGCTTTCGCCCGCCCTCTCTCGCTCTCTCCGTTCCCACTTCGCCCGCCCTGGCCCTGGCCCTGCCCCCTCCTCTCCGCCCCTCCGCGCCCGGGGTGTCATTGGACCGGGGAGACGCAAGCCAACTTCAGGCTGCTCGGAGGAAGCCCGAGCAGTCACCTGGGTGCAAGAGCGTTGCTGCCTCGGGCTCTCTCGCTGCGGGGAGAGCGGCACTCGCTGGCCTGGATGTGGTTGGATTTAGGGGGGCTCCGCAGCAGGGGTGTCGTGGCGTTGGCGAGCGCTGCAACAGGTAGACGCCGAGAGACGGACCCCGGCCGAGGCAGGTGTGTAGGGGTGCGCCGCGGGGCGCCGCTTGCCGGACTCGGCTTGCGGCCGCGGCGCGGGAGCGTGCACTTTGCAGGGAGAAGTGTCTGCGTAATCCGGAGGCACAGTCAGTATGGTGCTGTGTGCTTGTTGTTTTGTTTTGGTTTTCCACTTTTTACCCCCTTTGGCCGCCAGAGGACTATTTTGGGAAAGTTTGGCCACTTTGGATAAATGCCCTCTAACGAGCAGCTTTCAACCGCCTTTGGCAGTGGGAGGTCTACCTCCCTTCCTCTCCCCAAGGATGAATTTCGGATCGTTTTCCTTCTACAATTTTTAAAGGACGTTTGAATAATATTTCTTAACTCTATCAATTGCGGAAGCACCCAAATCTTAGCTGGAGGTGTAGCGGAAAAGGGCAGTTGAAGGAGATACAGATCCTGATGTAGCCTGTATGAAGAGGGCTCTGGAAATTCGTGCATTTCCCGTTCCCTAGTATTTATAAAACTCTGGAGAGAGGCTAACGCTTTCTGTGGCATCAGTTGGAATTCCAAAGGCAGGAGAGAAAGGATGAAGTTTTTTTTGTGTGTGTCATCCGTACCCTACTATAATGAATTTAGGTGCATGGCTTTTCCTACTGAATTTTAAAAAACTAGGTTTAAATCAGAATGGTTTATGGCACCATCAGTTTTAACTTTATTATAACCTAGAAGTTAGAAAAACTTTTGTTTGATAACAGACAAGTTTTTGAAAGCGGTGAATTTCTAATGCACTTAAATTGTTTTTTAACATTTGTATGGCCATTTCTATAGGTGCTGTTATTGATGATATTTACAAAGTAATTTTAACAGCATTCTCCATCTGTGAAGTTCTGTGAAGTTTTAATTTTATGTTTGAGCTCAAGGCACGCTAGCATTGAAATACCTGAGGATAGAAGTTTAAAAAAAAAAATAAAGGGGAGCTTTTTCCTTTAAGGGAGACATAGTTTGGCTTGGGGATTTTGGAAGGATCAGGTGGCTCAGTGAATTAGGTGAGTGAATAGAAATCAGGTGTGCTCAGTTCTAACTGGTTCTCCCGCTCTCTTAGGTGACCTTGGGCAGGTTTCTATCATTTACCTCGTGTCTAAAAGAGGAGAACATAATAATAGTTCTGTAGTAGGTATGACAGAAAAATGGTCACATACAGCAAACTTTCATAGCGATACAACCACTGAAAATTGTGAAATTGTTAAGGTTCTGTCTTTAAGATGCTCTATTACAGTGACATAACTATAGAAAATGATATGTTTTAAGTGGGACTATGTTTTGGGGATATTAAAAGTGAAAGTGTTTTCAGACAAAATACAAATTCACAAGAATCTTTGTTAATATTCCTGAAAAAAAAAAAACTATTTCCTTAGGAAAAACGCAATTTAACATAGACTGTAAAACATAAAATTTTAAAGTCAGGTTTTTCCTTTGCAAAAATAGTGCTTAAGAGTATATGAATGGCTTGAGGTAGAACTTTCATTAGCGCTTTTCCTTACTTTTGTGAAATTTCCTTTATGTTTTGAGGGAGGCCATTTGCATGAAAAATAAAGGCTCATAATGGTTTTTGTCTTTGTCCCAGTAGAGTCTCTGTTATAGTTTCTGCTGAAAGGGAGACAAGTCTGATTTTATATAAGCTAGATATGTATACATGAAGTGTCTGCTTCATCATATACTTTAGTAACAAAAACTTTCCCTTTACCCACTGGGTATTAAGTTCTATGAGGAGTATAATCATCAACTAGTATTTTCAGTATTTATTAGTAAGTTCAGGTTAACTGAAATTCTGCTTAAGCCATAGTTATTACGCCACTTCCAAAAAGACAACCTGGCTTTTTCCTGGACTACATAGGAAATGAATGCCTAACCTAATCTATTTGTTTACAGAGAAGACTGATTAAAATAATGGGAACTCAGCACAAAATATTTTAATGCTCCTAAGTTTTTAAGAACTCTGATCTTTAAAAATGTTTGCGTTGGAAGCCATGCAGATGTTAGAAGTCCTCTATTCTTTTGTGCTTGACAGTTGCCAACTTTTATTTTCTCTGTTGAGAGGTGCGTCTAAAGTTGGTAGATGAAGACAATACTTTACACAGAACTAATTTAGATTTCAGCAAAGCCTTTTGCAAATTCTTTAATGATAGCCCTGTCAATAACGTGGTGAAATGCAGCCTGTTTTATGTTACTGTTAAGAGTTCGAGGATAGCCAAATAAAACTTGGAAAGTTGTGATCAGCTGCATGATGTTAGTGATAAGATGCTTCCTTGTAGAGTGCTTTAAGATTGTACTTGCCTGCTCTCTTCCATGTAGATTCTCTTCGAATCTTCATGTACCCTCACAAGTCTGAGATTTGGCTCCTGCTTTAGAGCAGAGTGGTGAAAGGCATCCCTTAGAATATTAGTAGGTGTTGTAGAAAAAGGGAGCAGTGGCCAAGTTATTTAGAGGACGCTGGAATAAAAAGGAAACAGGTTTCTGCACTGTAAAACTTCTCAGGAATTCAGCATGCAGGTTTACACTGTGAAACTTCAGAAAAGCAGTTCCTGATCATCCTTTCCAAGAGAATGTTTGGAAGATGGATTTTTGGAGAGGGATCTGGAGATAGGATTCTCCTTTCAGACTGTTGCTTAGGGTTGGGTGGGGTGAGGGGAGTGGAGATGAGGAAGGAAGCTGTAGGTGGAAGGTGTGGAGGCTGGAGACTTTGGAAGCCTCTGGCAAGGGTCCCCAGGCAAGGGTGATCTGCTGGAATTAAGGTAGAGAGTGGTACGGTTCACCGAGAAAGGGAATGTGGGTTTATGGACAGGGTTCAGGGCAGGAGGTGGGGAGGGGGTGATACACAATAGATGTTCAGTTTTGAAGATGAATGGACATGTTTCTTCTGCTGTTTAATGAATTTGGACCTGAAACATCTATACCTTAGATGTGTATCAATTCAAGTTTAGTATGGGGAGGACAGAGTATTCTTAGGTAGAAATAGAAGCACAGAATATTATGGTTACAGGTAAATGGTTTTCCAGTGTAGAAGAGGTCAGTATTAGCAGTTTAAGTCCCATTTCATGACGAGTGTGTGTGTGTGTGTGTGTGTGTGTGTGTGTGTATTTCAACTTGTTTTTTATCCACACTAAATTTTTTGGCTAGAATTATCAGATAAACACCTCAACTGTTGTAATTTGATTTATTTTCCTCTGCTTTGTGATTGACTTGTGATTAGGAATTTATAGAATAATGTTCTTTAAATAAAAGGTTATATGCTAGATTTTAGTGTTCAAAAATTGAGTATTATAAGAGTTAACATCTTTTAATTTGTACTGGGTGATCTGCTTGGGGGCAGTGTTGAAATTGACAAAGTTTCTGCCTCCTGAGAACTCAATATGTAGTGTAGAATACAATGAAGTAAGAGATAATTACAATAGTTAGAAAATTTAGGCATTACATGTCATTATAGAGCCTTGTGATATCTATTGCCAGTTTATTTAGTAGAGCCATTCTATTATTTTTCTGTGTTAATTAATATAAGTTCTGTAGCAGAAGGACTTCCTAGTCTCTTTTCCTGAGGGAAAGCTAGGGAAGATGGGGGTAGTGAGTGGCCAAGGGGGAAAAGGATGAGAGGCCTAAAGTAATATTGGTGTACAGAACTGCAGAAACTGCTTCAGACTTTTATTTGGGTCATGGATTGTTGACACACCTGAAAGGATTTGAAAAATGCGTACATAATGATTTTAGCAGTTTTGTATATTATAATGTAAAAATGTAAAAATGACCTTTTTACTAAGAATGCATTAATTTTCTTTAAGATATGTTTCTTTAGAGTGGTGATTCTCAAAGCAGGGGGCATTTGGCAATGTCTGAAGACATTTTGTTTGTCACAGCCGGATATAGGGAGTACTGCTTGCATCTAGTGGATAGGTGTCAGGGATATTGCTAAACATCTTACAGTGCATAGGACAGACCTTCACCACAAAGAATTATCAGGCCCAAAATGTCAGTAGTGCCGAGGCAGAGATACCCTGGTGTAGAAAGAGACCTGGGATCAAATTCCACCTCTGCCACATAGCTATTGGCCTGTGCCTCAGTTTCCCCAACATATTATTTGGATAATACTTAAATGAATCTTATAGGCCTATTAGGGTAAATAAGAGGCTTATAATGTGGCATCGAATTATATAGTGTGTAGGATTATGTAAATATAACCTATTATAATTATTTTGTCTATGAAATAAATTTACATAGAGAGCCAGTGGATATGGTTGTGTATCTAAGAAAAAACCTGTGGGCTCCCTGAGGATAAGGACTGTGCCTGTTTTGTTTATCACTATAGATTCAGTGACTGGTTGTAGGCCCAGGATGTAGCACACACTTGGTAAATATTTGTTGAATGAATGAACACATAAATTGTCAAGACTCATCTCAGACTTCCTCTATTTACTGTTGAAAAGAAAACTGTCTCTGCTGGAAGTCTTTATAGTGGAGGTACTACTAAGTAAGGATGCATGTCAAAGTCCCTGCCAGCATCGAAATACGGAGCATCTAGTGCTGACATTCCCGAGTTGTTATACTGCCTCTCTATGGAGCTGTGGACCATCTTAATTAATCAGGATACATGAATCTTTATTTTTCAGTACTGACATTATTTTATCCTCATCACTAATCCATTTTAAGAAAATCTTATTTTTTAAAGAAATAATTCTTAAGTTACTTTTCTTGTGATAATTCACTTGATAACTTTAATTTCATATTGAGAAAAGGTAACATTGGTTGTATTTCTGTATTGTTTTTAATAAAACTATGTGTTAGATATGGAAAACAGCTTCCATATGCTTGAAAAACTCCAAAGGTTTTGGAGTCAGAAGATTTAGTTTAAACCCAACTACATTACATATCACTTCTTTGACCTTGGGCAAGTCACCCATATCACTAAGCCCTTCCTTTCCTCCTTGCCTGCCTCATCAGTCCAGGATTACTCTGAATATTAAATAAGTTAATATTTGTAGATATTTTGTGCAAATCTAAAGGCTGTATTATAGCAACATGTTACTTTTATTTAGATGCAAAATAATTTTATGTGATTGCTGCTTATAGTCTAGCTTCTGGACAAGTCATAGTCAGGACTGTTAATAAGAGTACCAAAAAGGTAACAATTTTAATATAATTAGAAGTATTGCTTATGACAAGTAGAATATGTACATATAGCTTAGTAAATGGAATTTTGGAATGTCTTCTAGAGTAATATTGCTATAAATGACTCTAATTCAATTTTTTAATATAAATTTATTTGTTAGCTATGGAGACCAAAGGCTACCACAGTCTGCCTGAAGGTCTAGATATGGAAAGACGGTGGGGTCAAGTTTCTCAGGCTGTGGAACATTCTTCCCTGGGACCTCCAGAGAGGACCGATGAGAATAACTACATGGAGATTGTCAACGTAAGCTGTGTTTCCGGTGCTATTCCAAACAACAGTACTCAAGGAAGCAGCAAAGAAAAACATGAACTACTCCCTTGCCTTCAGCAAGACAATAATCGGTCTGGGATTTTAACATCTGATATTAAAACTGAGCTGGAGTCTAAGGAACTTTCAGCAACTGTGGCTGAGTCCATGGGTTTATACATGGATTCCGTAAGAGATGCCGACTACACCTATGATCAGCAGAACCAACAAGGAAGCGTGAGTCCAGCAAAGATTTATCAAAATGTTGAACAGCTGGTGAAATTTTACAAAGAAAATGGCCATCATTCTTCCACTCTAGGCAGTGTGAACAGGCCCTTGAGATCCTTCATGCCTGACTCTGGGAGCTCTGTGAATGGTGGGGTCATGCGTGCCATTGTTAAAAGCCCTATCATATGTCATGAGAAGAGCCCATCTGTTTGCAGCCCTCTGAACATGACCTCTTCAGTCTGCAGCCCTGCTGGAATCAGCTCTGTGTCCTCCACCTCTGCCAGCTTTGGCAGTTTCACAGTGCACAGCCCTATCACCCAGGGGACTCCTTTGACATGCTCCCCTAATGTTGAAAATCGAGGCTCCAGGTCGCACAGCCCAGCACACGCCAGCAATGTGGGCTCTCCTCTCTCAAGTCCATTAAGCAGCATGAAATCCCCAATATCCAGCCCTCCGAGTCATTGCAGCGTAAAATCTCCGGTCTCCAGTCCTAATAATGTCATTCTGCGATCCTCTGTGTCTAGCCCTGCAACCATCAACAATTCAAGGTGCTCCGTTTCCAGCCCTTCCAACACAAATAACAGATCCACGCTTTCCAGTCCAACTGCTAGCACCGTGGGATCTACCTGTAGCCCGGTAAACAATGCCTTCAGCTACGCTGCTTCTGGTGCCCCAGCTGGATCCAGTGCAGCCCGGGATGTGGCTCCTAGTCCTGACACACAGGAGAAAGGTGCTCAAGAGGGCCCTTTTCCTAAGAGTGAGGAAGTCGAGAATGCCATCTCCAACGGAGTGGCTGGCCAGCTTAGCATTGTCCAGTACATAAAACCGGAGCCGGATGGAGCTTTTAGCAGCTCATGTCTGGGAGGAAATAGCAAAATAAATTCTGATTCCCCGTTCTCAGTACCAATAAAACAAGAATCAACAAAGCATTCATGTTCAGGCACGTCTTTTAAAGGGAATCCAACTGTAAACCCATTTCCGTTTATGGATGGCTCATATTTTTCCTTTATGGATGATAAAGACTATTATTCTCTATCAGGAATCTTAGGACCACCTGTGCCCGGCTTTGATGGTAACTGTGAAGGCAGTGGATTCCCAATGGGTATTAAACAGGAACCAGATGATGGGAGCTATTATCCAGAGGCCAGCATCCCTTCATCTGCTATTGTTGGTGTGAATTCAGGTGGACAGTCTTTTCACTACAGGATTGGTGCTCAAGGTACAATATCTTTATCACGATCGGCTAGAGACCAATCTTTCCAACACCTGAGTTCCTTTCCTCCTGTTAATACGTTAGTGGAGTCATGGAAATCACATGGCGACCTGTCATCTAGAAGAAGTGATGGATATCCAGTTCTAGAATACATTCCAGAAAACGTAACAAGGTAAGTTGGTTTTTTCCTCCTTTTTTGAAAATCATGGCTTTAGAAAATGTTGAAAAGGTCAGTATTCACAGTTGATAAATTTAAACACGTTTCAGCTTACTGTTTTATTTTTGTTTTCCACATGGTCATTTAGTGCCACCTCTTTCCATGTTTGTAAAATGTCACTGCTTTTTTGAAGTAGAGAAACAAAAAATTCTTAAAATCTTTTAGAAAATATTTGTGTTGATTGTGAAGGAGTGTCTGTGGGTTTCCCCTCCCCCTTTCCGCATTGCCTGTCGTAGGTATTTGGGAAAAGTTTATTTTCTGCTGCCTGTTACTATATTTACTTTAGCAGACTAGTGCTAGATTAATTTTTTCTTTAGCTGGTTCACTAGAATTGTTTTAAATTTGTTTCTTGTGGTCTTAGTCTTTTTTCTTAGCTTTTATTAATAACTTCATTGGTTATGAAATATGAAATTGGACCCCAAATCTGTTACCCACAAGCTCTGCACCCTCTTTTTCCTTTTTTGAGTAGGTTAATTATATGTCAGTCATGGTTTTCAATACAAATAAATCATTTCCTTAACTGTTGAGGGCTTTTAAAGACTCAGCACATCTAAAATTACTAAGTGGACAGTCTTGCTTTCTTACTCATATTGGAAGTGAAATATGTCACTGCAGTTCTGAGTTGGTATAACTTATAAGATCTGCAAGAAGACATACTTTACTTACTGTAAAATAACTCTTGACTTTGCTTTTTGCTTATAGCGTATTGTATAAATTTAGAAAAAAAACAAGGAAGAGGTTTTCGATATGACTCTGAAGGGTGGTTCTAAGTTATACAATGAATACTTGCATTGGACTTTGCTTCAGTACTGTTTTTATTACATGGTTGTGATAAATGGTCCCTTTATTGAACATATAAAGAATAGATGTCCTAGATACAGTTCTTTCACTTGGCATTTAGGAATATGTGGATTTTTCCCATAAAAACTTACATTTTGGGAAATACTTTCATCCCATTAACATGGGGTTTACGTGTATTTCTATATCTTTCTCCTCCTGTTCTCTTATGAGCCAAAAGCTAAAAGTTTAATTCATGCGTTCTTTTCCTTGTCGTTGATTCAAACCTTGCTCCTCTTGCCTTTATGGAAGCAAACATTCCTTTAAATGATACGTTATTACTGTTCTCGATAGCATGAACAATCATGTTCTGATACTGCCTCTATCTCTTAAATTCTGAACCCTAATGGAAGATAGCCTAAGATAGCATGGCTTTCATCAGGAGCAAACTCAGCATGTGGTCTCCTGCTAGTGCTTTGTTTTACTTTTAGAGAAGGAAATTTTGCACATGATGTCGATATTTTTGTAAGTGATGTTTTTGGTGAGTTAGTATGAGGGAGTACAGCCTGGTAGTATGAGCATGGCTGCCCGGGTTGAAATCCCAGCTCTGCCACCTAATTGCTTTGTGTTCCTGTGCATACCCCTTCCCCTCTGGGCTTTTAGTTTTCTCATCTGGAGGAAAAAGAAAAAAGAATTCAACAGTACGCATCTCAAATATAGTTAAGATAATTGAGTTAATTTTGCATATCATCTGGTATGCAATAGGTATTATATACATTTTAACTCTTACTGTTAACATTTGATTAGTGTGCACAATTTTTAGCTTTCATATCCTTTAGTTTTCTGTTTTCTTCACTATGTGAAATTGTAAAATAGTTTAAAGAAATATCTTATACGTAATTGAAAGAAATATTTGTTGATAATTCTTTTTTTCAATTCATTTTATTTCTTTTCATGTTCCAAAATTCATTGTTTATGCACCATACCCAGTGCTCCATGCAATACATGCCCTTCATGATACCCACCACCAGGCTCACCCAACCCTCCATCCCCTCCGAAACCCTCAGTTTGTTTCTCAGAGTCCACGGTCTCTCATGGTTCGTCTCCCCTCTCCGATTTCCCCCAACCCAAATCTCCTTTCCTTTACCCAGTGTCCTCCGTGTTATTCCTTATGCCCCACAAGTAAGTGAAACCATATGATAATTGACTCTCTCTGCTTGACTTATTTCACTCAGCATAATCTCCTCCAGTCCCATCCATGTAGATACAAAAGTTGGGTATTCATCCTTTCTGATGGAGGCGTAATATTCCATTGTATATATGGACCGTATCTTCTTTATCCATTTGGCTGTTGAAGGGCATCTTGGTTCTTTCCACAATTTGGCGACAATTCTTGCTAAATTCTACTCTATTATTATTTTTTATGGTTACACATGCATCATACATTTGCCAGTACATATTTATTTGCTTTTATAGTTTTTTTAAGGCTCTTGCTTTGGGTAATGATATTTCTGATAGCAATGGTAGGGCTGTAGTAGATAAAATCATTAGTTCTCTGCTTTGTTTTGTTCTGCATCCTATTTCTGCTATTTGAACTATAGGTTTTACACTCACTCAATTCCTAAAGCCCCTCCTGATGTTCTAGTGACCCATAGACTTAAACATGTTAATGTGAGTCACTGACCTTGAGCCTGCTCTGCATTTGAGGTGTTCAATGTCTCTTCTGGAGTACGCCAAAATTCTTTACATACGTGTTAATATAGTCAGAGGGGGTTCATTTTGTTTACATACATGTTGGCATTATCCTAGTGAGTATACATTTTCCAAAAACTCTAATAACAAAGCTTCAATGTTATGAAGTCTCTTACAGATTACTGATTCTTGACAGCTTTTTCTGGTGAGTATTATCCTAACCTGTTTGTTTTGATTATTCTCAGAATAAAGGCTCAAGGATTGGAAGATACTTAGATATTTTTCTAGATTTCAGTGCGCATATTAGAATATTTCATTTAACCTCATCCATACTTTATCACTGGTCTCTTATTTAATGTCTTCTGGATCAAAATCCAACCTTTTGGTCTACATCTTAATGTGGGATGATGATACCCTGTTCTAGGGGACGTGGAATAAATTAAAGAATTCCAGGTTGTGGAGAATCAAGATAGAATGTGACCGTTCCTATGTTTCATAATAACCTTTGTCTTTAGACTGAACTCTGAGCTGTTTTCTAATAGGTCTCAAAGTGTTTGGGATTCCTGAGACCCTTTCAGGGAGGTTTATGAATTGAAAGATCACACATTGGTAAAAGATCCACTCAAAATGGAAGATAGACCAGTGGCTTTTAATGTGATAGTGTATGAAAAGTTCACTAATACGGTTTCAGATCCACATTGCAACTAACCTTCAAGAAATTACTTACAGGCAGTTTTCAGGGTAGTATTAAAGAATCACATCTGTAGCTATCTCTAATGATCATTAAAGTGCTCATCCTTTTTCCAACAACGTACCTGCATAAAGCCAGATTTTTTTCATACATTGAACCAAAACCTGTCACCACACATTGAATGTAGAAGTAGATATGAAAATCCAGCTGTCTTCTATTAAGTGAGATAATAGACTTACAAAAATGTAAAACAGTGTCACCCTCCTCACTCAAGTTTTTGTGTTGGGAAACAGTTATTTTTTCATAAACATATGCTTTTGTTAACATGTAACAACTTCTTAGTTTTAAATGATTTAAAATGAATACTAGTTTTAATTTCTAATGCGATAAATACCATTAGCTGTAACTCACATAAACAAAAAGCTTTTTGGTATCCTCAGTATATTTTAAGAGTGGAAAGGTGTCCTAAGACCCAAAAGCTGAGAGGTGCTTGTCTCTTTTATTCTGTACACCCTTTGGAGATTAATGAAAAAAGAGGCTATTATTTTATTTGTGTTAGCCTCACTGAATATTATGCTGAGGAAGGAGTACCCTATTCACATAAGAAAAATGATTCTCATCTAGTTAATTTTTCAAGCTGATAGAAGTGAGTAATGGCTGTGAAGTGTGTGTTATCCTCATCCCTGTCTGTGGGCATCCTGAGAGAGCAGTGACGAAAGCCATCTGTCTGTTAATCATTTCTAGTGAGTGGATAGCCAGGCCACCAAAGTGTAAAGTAAATTATGACAGAAGCTGAATGTAAAGCCTTGAGGATGGACACTGGACCTGGTTATGTCATGTAGATTGGAGTTTCCCTGTCAGCTAGGACACAAAACTGTGACCTTGGTGAGTCACACCTTCTCTGGGCCTCAGTTTCTTCATAAAAAGTGAACATGTTGAACTCCGTGCTCTCCGAGGTCTGCCAGCCAGACTACTAAGTGGCTGTGAAGTTTCCTTTGAGTTCTGTATGTTAAAAATCAAAATAGAGTATCCTTTAACATATTTGCTGATCTGGTGTCAACTATATTTGAATCACAGGTGTAGCTGTGTAGTTTCCAGGGTGTTTTGGATAGAAAAATGTCATTGTCATTTATCTTTTAGAATTGAGTAGGGGTGAGTTATTATACTCTGAAAAAGCAGAGTATTTTTGAATCATGTCTTTTTTATTAAAGTTGATACTCATGATGAATTTCTTGTTCTTTTAATTTACACTCTTCCTTTTGAAAGCAGCGTTTTTCTGTTGATACAACATTGATGTTTATGGCGATGGTCATAGTCACTTTGATAGCATCATAAGAGCGCTAACATTGATTTAGACCTTTGAATATAAAGTTCACTGTTTCAAAGGGCATATTCTGGTAGGTTTCAAGATGGGTAGTCAGGTGTTTATAACTTTATCTGTGCTGCATTTTTTTCCATGAAAGAAGGAAACAATTTAGTAAACAACCTACAGTTGTTTTTTATTTTTCAGTTGTCCCTAGAGTTTTTAAAAACTCCCCTTCTGTAATAAAGCAAAAGCTTCAGAATTCAAGGAGTTACAAAAGTTGCCCTGCCTCTTAGCAAACTTTATGAGTAAACCATTGAGATCTAAATATCTCTGTGTAATGCAAAGTATGAAAAAATGATGATTGGGGTGGGATGTGGAATTGGATTGATTATTAGTGTTTACTATAATAAATCATTAAGAATTACTGCTGTCATTTGAAAGTGAAAACATGGAACTTTCTTTTTCTTATTATTTGTCTCACAGTTTTTTGATTTTGAAATTGCTAGTGTACCTAGAATTTCTCCCGGTTAGTATTCTAAATAATATTTTTAGAAATGATTTCACAATGAGACTTGCTTCTCCCGATGATTCATTCACTTCCATTCATTTATAGTATTTCTGGTGAGAGTAGTGATAATTTTATTGGAAAAAAAAAAAAAGCAAACCCTTAGTGCTTTTTAACGAGTAAATCATTAAGTACAACGCAGTTTGATAAATTTTGCTTTTAACATCACAAGTGTCCTAGGTTTATATATCAGTATGTCCACCTTTTATCATCTAGAGTATTAGTATACTTAGAACTGTTTACTTCATACTTAAAAAATGGAGATAAAAGCTGTGGTTTCAGTTAAATAGACTCAAGTTATTCAACTTCAGGCTGTTTGCATGCACAGCAGTGTTGTGTTAAAATTAGGACCTGGAGGGGAGCCTGGGTGGCTCAAGTCATGATCCCAGGGTTCTGGGATCAAGGATCCTACATCAAGCCCCACATGGGGCTCCTTGCTCAGCAGGGTGCCTGCTTCTCCCTTCCCTCTGCATGTTGCTAGTACTCTTTCTTGCTTGTGCTCTTTCTCTGTCAAATAAATAAAATCTTAAAACAAAAAACCTAGGATCTGGAGGTGTAGCATTTAATGGATTTGATGCCTTTTGTGCTATTGAAATTCTGGATGTGTCTGATGTTTTCTTTACTTGTAATGTTTAGGGGAATACCAGATATTATGTTGATCACAAGTAATTTAGGAGTAACCATTCACTTCCCCTAATGCTTTGATATTAACTTTTTTCTTCAAAATACTTTTTTTCCAGGCTTTCAACTGTTGCTTTAGTTTCATATTACTCATCTACTGATAAAATTTCAGCTCTTCTGCCAAATAATATATCATTTTCTTTCACTTACTAAATTCAAATCAAGAAAAAAAAGTCTGCTTCGTTATTAAATTTAAATATAGTCATTAAATTATGTGTTTTTGTGGACCGCATTTCAAAGTTTATTAGTGAAAACCAAGGAAATAGAATTATGTTAAATGTATAGGTCTTCATCTTAAATTTTAGAATTTCTAGTTTTAAACTTGTCAAGTATAGGCTTTGTGTTCAGTTTTAAGAGTTTTATTTTGTTCTTTATATAGTAAAGTAATGATGAAGTTAAAATGTAACTACATATAAGCACCTGTTACTTAATTGATGTCTGGAAACCTCTGGATTTATGATTGTCAGTGGTGAGGCCTAGGCCAAAATTTCTTTGTAGAAAAGAGGTAGAAATTCCTTATATTTATGCAAGAAATAGAAAACTGTAGTATAAGGAAGGAAAGAGAACAAACACAAAGTAATTCGAATACTTAAAAGTTCACTAGGGAGAGAGAGTGAGCTAATAACTGGTGATATGGATTCATAACTGTGGCTGTGACTTCATTTTATTAATGAGGATTCCTTCATTGGGATGTATCCTCACCTTATAGATTAGGAGTTGTGGAGACATATAAACAAGAATTGTAATCTAAAATAAAATGAAGTAAGGTTTATAATGGGCAAAGTCAGCTTTGGTATTCTGACAGTATAAGATTATCTAGGCAAGCTTTGGGAAATGGAGAGATGGGGTGGTGGTGGTCAGAATTGATAGTAATCCTTAGTCTTAAAGTTTTTGCGGAGAGTAGGAGTGGTCATTTCCTGATGGAGCGAGTCACATGAGCAAAACTTGGAGATTGGCAGAAAACACTGATTGTGGTCATGCTTTATGGCTGACTGCGACACACAGAGAACTGGGGGGAAGAAAGCCTGGAAGAGGTTAGTTAGTTGGGACTAGAAGGGAGTAGAATTTGAAAGTCACACTAAGAAATTTGTACTTAATTTGGGAGGTAGTGAGGAACTACTGAAATGTTGGAGCAGGGAAGTGGCATGAGCTGAAGTGTACTTTGGAAAAACCTTAATTAGGCAGTGGTTGTGGGGTGGAGCCTTGTTAAGAAGTTATTGCAACAGTAGAGGGGGATAGGAACTTGACTCTCTGTCCAGAGTAATGAAAAAAAAAAAAAAAAAGGACAGATGTGAGATTACAGAAGAAGCCCTTGTGGGTGTTAATTTTTGTATATATTTTTTTTTATTTTTGAAATGATCACTAACTTAAAAAAAAGTTAAGTCCATTATGAATAATTATAAAGGACATTCACATAGCCACAATATAACCATCAAAATCAAGAAGTTAACATTAAGTTACTTGCTTTAGACCCACCTTGCACTTTTTTGCCCCAGTCCTGGAGTCAGCTGCGTCAGCAGAGTCAGACTGCCCCCATTCCCACAGATACTCTCCTGCCTATGACTGGAAGTCTAACTCGTGTTCTGGGTCACAGGGCCACATTCCCCCAACAGAGGTCCTCCTTATTCCATTCTAACACTGACTCCCCCTGCTTGGGTTCTGATACTATGTACTAGACCTTGTGTACACATGGATGTGTGAATCTTCCTCCCCACCCTTGCACTGGGCATCAGAGCTACCCTTGGACTTGGTGCCCCACTGTGAGCCATGACAGCTGTCCACACCCTTCCCTCTACTGTGGATCTCTACTTCACTGTGTCTTGCCAAATGGTTTTAGGAGTGAAGTGTGAAGGAAGAGAAAGGAGAACACTTGATACTTCCATAGAAACGGAAAGAGGGTCAAGTATGTGGAAAATCAGCGAAAACTCAACATGTTATATAAGTTTGACTGTCATGGATAACAATGAGCAATAAGAGAAATGGAGAGGTCAAAAAGAGTAGTAGCCTTGGAGAAGAAGTAATGATTTATCTTGGATATAGGAGTTTTCAATTCCAGACTACCTGTAACCGAAGGAGTTCTCTCTACAGGTGGAAATGTTGATCTGGAGGTCTAGGAAGCCTCTTCCTAGAAGTGGCGGTTGAGGGTGTCAGTGTTGGTGCTATTGCCCATGGAGAGATTGTATGTATGACTCCAGTGTCATTTAAAGTGCATTCTGCTAGGACTTTGGAGGAACAGAACCCCATTTAGGAGATGAACAACACATCCTAATAAAGGAGACAGGGAGTTGTTTAGAGAATCAAGATAGTGCCAAGTCATGGATGCCAAGGGGAAGAATCAGTAGTCAGAGATTTCCAAATTAGAAGGGCTCTAAGGCTATCTATAAATCCAACCCCAAGACTAAGGTCCAGAGAGATTATATGCCTTTTCCAGGATCACATAAAGCAGTTGGTAACTGAGCTGGGAGTAGATCCTGTCCTTTTGTCTATTACATTATCCTTTCCTTCAGTAGGAGGTAGTGTTCAAAACCTAATGATGGGGTGAGGAGGACCGTAAGTTGGACTGAATAGTTGGTGCTCGTGATTTTTCTAGAAGGAATTCTGTTGAGTGGTGGGAATGAGAATCAGACTGTGATTGGCTAAGGAGTAAGTTAAGAAGGAAGAGGAGAGACTTGGGGGTTGCGGGAGGCATCTGTTCAGTGGTAAAGAGAAAGGGTGAGAGAGGAGCCACAGCTTTGGAGTCTAAGGATTGTGTTGGACAGGTGAGCCGTGAAGAGGGTGGCGAGGGCACTGCGCCCTGATTGAGCTACAAGGTGTAAGAAGCAGGGCAGATGCCTGATGGGGGCAGTGTTCTGGGATGCTGAGAATAAAAGGGAGACTGCAGTCAGCCACAGGGTCGGATATTTAACTGCCCCGTTGAACCAGTGTGTGCCAGCAGTTACTGGCAGCCAGCATCACTGTTTGTACAGATACGGAAACTGAGGCCCAGCAGGTATATGTGATTTGCTTAAGGCACATAGCAGAGGTAAATAAAGAAACAAATACTTGAGATAGAGAAGAAAACTGAATGTCCTAACCAAAAAAATAGATGGCTCTTTTAAAAACATAAATCAGATTATGCAGCTCATGTAAAGCCCTCTGGCTGCTTCTCATTGCCAGTGGCATAAAGTAAACTAATTGAGGGCCTGAAAAGCCCTGAAATATCAGACCTCTGACTACTTTATTTAGTAACTGTTTTTTTTTTTCTTGCTCAGTCCCCACACTGACCTTTCTGTGGCTCAGATCAACCAAGCCCCCTTCCCTCTGGGGGCCTCTGTACTTAGTGTTCTCCCTACCAAGAAGGCTTTGTCTCCAGATTTGGGTTGTCTGCTCCTTCTTATCACTTGGCATTAGCTCAGATGTCACCCTGTCAGAGGTCTTCCTGACATCCTGTTTAAAGTAGTGCCCCCCCCCCAACCTTCTAACAACACATCACCTACTTTTGTTGTCTTCATAGTGCATACCTATCAGAAGTTATCTGTTTACTTGGCTTCCTCTAGTTAGAATGTAAACATCCTGAGACAGGGCCCTCAGCTGTCCTGTTTACCAGTCCATTTGCCATACCTAAAACAGTGCCAGGTGCATTGTTGATGTTCAATAAATCCCCACTGAACGAACGAATGAATTGGTTAGCAGAGGAACTTGGGGCAGGCATGTATCTGGAATGACTAGGTAAGTGTTGGTGGTTGTGGAAGACTAGTACAACTATTGTCAAATAACCGAGCAAAAAATTGTGGTGACTTCTATCAGCATATTTTTAAGGATTTTCATAAAAATAATCAACATACGCTGTTCTTGTTTTTTTCTGGCCTCAACATAATAAAGTAGTTGGTAATGATGTATTACAAGCTGTATGGTGACACAGTATTTTGAGGTCATTTATTTATTTTTAATTTGCAAACAGCAAAATTCACTGTTTTTGGTGTGCAATTCTTAAAGTTTTGCCAACTATATAATCCTATAGCCACCACCCACTCAAGATAAGAATAGTTGTGTCACCCACTAAAATTCCCTTATGTTGTCCCTTCTCAGTCAACCCCCTCTTCATTCCCAAACCCGAGTGACCATTTATATGTTCCCCATCTTTGTAGAATAGTTTTCTCTAGGTAGTCATATAAATGGAATTACACTTTTTATAGCCTTTTGATTCTGGCTTCTCTTAATTAGCATAATGCACTTGACATTCATGCATGTTGTTGCACGTATTATCAGTTTCTTTTTAATGCCAAGTAGTACTCCGTGTGTGCCTACACCACAGTTTGTTCATCTGTCACCTGTTGTTTGCAGTTTTTGCTGTTACAAATAAAGCTGCTGTAAATACTCACATACAGATATCTGTGTGGACATATGCTTTATTTTTCTTCAATAAATACCTGTAGGTGGAATGGCTAGGTCATATGGTAGGTGTAGGTTTAATTGTTAAGAAACTGTCCAGCTGTTTTCCAAAGTGTTTGTACCGTTTTACAACTCACCAGCAGTGTGTGAGAGCTCTGGTTCCATTATATCTTGCCCACACTTAGAGAGTCTGTCTTTTTAAATTTTAGACATTACAATAGGTGTGTAGTGATAACTCATTATCATGTAAATTGGCATTTCTTTACCACCTAAATGATACTGAACGCTTTTTCATGTGCTTCCTTGCCATTCATAGGCTGCCTTCTCATGCCTGTGAACTTTGTTGCCCATTTTTATTGGGTTGCTTTCTTCTTTTTGAGTTCTTTTATCAGTGGATTTTAATGTGAACTTTTTGACAGAAGACTTTTTGACAGAAGAGAAAGATAGCTATTTAAATTTATAATAGATAATAGATAGAAATAATAGATAGTTTTCAAATTATTTAGTACCTGCTCTGTTCTTACAGTGGGTGAGCAAACCACATGTCTTCCCTGTATTCCCCTCTAGCTGGGGAGATGACTCACATGAGTTTATACAGCTTTTTTTTTTTTTTTGGTTGTTCTGTAATTATGTGTTTGATTGCATGATGCAGATAAGAACTGTTTCCAAAGATTAGAAAAGAAAGAGTTCTGTGTGGGCTGGAATAGCCAAGGAAAGCTTCATAAAGGAGGTGAATTTCAGTTGACATTTGAAGATTGGTGGTATTTGGTGGAGAGTAGAGATGTATCAGAGGAATGAGTAACAGTACAGGCCAGGTGTTTGGACATAGGACAAATGAAGCCTGCTTGGACAGCTTAATGCTATTTAGAGAAAACTAGATGATAGAAATCTGTGAGTGCCAAAAAGAAGTGTTTGGCACTTTTAATATAGCATTATTAAACATTCTCATAACCTAGAAAGTGACATAAAAGGGTAGAAAGGTAAATATGGTAAGGGAGATAAGAAATAGTGACTGAAACAAAAAAGCATTGGAAAGACCATCATGTTGGTAATTCAAGCTAAGAGGATAAGTGCCTGAGTTGTCGGAATGTTGGGCAAGGGATGGAAGTTAGAGTTTGAAGGAAGAAATAATTGAATGACAGATTATTGGGCCCAAAGCCTGTTCCTTTCCACTATTCCACTATGCCACTATGCCACAGCACCAAAAAATGTGGATTGCCGCAGGGTATAAGGAATAAAAATAGCAATAAGGAGAAAAATTGAGCATAATTATGACTAAGAGAAAAGGAGTGAAATAATTTTATTTGGATGAAAGTAAATCTGATAATTTTGATACCAAAATAGAGTACTTTTTATTAGACTGGGGGAAAAAAAAATACCCTGGGAAATGGAAACAGGAAGAGCCACCTCCTGGTTTGACAAAGTTGGAAAGCAAAAAGTGGTGTAAATGAATCAGAAATGTCAATGTATGGAATTCAGACATGCACACACGTATATAAATGAACAGAATCCTAGCTTGTTTGGAAGGCCATTTCTTGTGTCCTCAAGTAACTGGTGTTTGAATTAACAGTGCTCTTTCCAAAACTGGAAATGTGCTCATTTTCTTCCATCACATGTTAGAGTTTGTATTTACTTAATAAATATTTTTCTGATAAGTTTGAGAAGAGATTCCAAGTGCAAAGTTTGGGAGTGTTGAGATTTTAGATGGGAGCAGATATTCTTTAATTTACTCCAATTTAGATTCTCCCTGTAGTTTTGAAATGGAAATTATGTTCAGAGCAGCTTTTGTTCTTAAAACTAAGGTAACATGGAAGAATATATGGTCCCACAATACAAAACATTTTTTTTCTCTGTTTCTCCATCATTTTCAGACCCAGCCAAGGTAAATGTACATGTGAGGTATTCCTTTGAGACTTCTGGAAGCATTTGAGTTTTCTGTATGTGGCAGAATTATGATAATTTTGTTGACATATACCCTGTATTTTGGACTTGGTTGGTATGATTCAGGTGAAAACAGCACTCTCCCCCTCTTCAATACTGTTTTTTTAGCAAACTGAAGAAACTGACAGATGGGTAAAGTAGGGGAAGGAGAGGTTACAAGCACGATAACCTTTCATAGTGAAAATCTAGAGCTAGGAACTCTTATATAACTTCTGAAACCACTCTATGGAAGGGTCTTAGGTGTCTATTAGCAGCTATGCCTTACTTTTAAGCTAGTGTTCATTTAAAAAGCTAAAGATTTTTGTGAGAGAGTATAACTGCGTGCATTGTGCATTTGTTGAAGGATGAATTTGTTGCCAGTACCTGAGAATAGAATAAATAAAAACCAAAAACCTAACTGTGAACATGGCCCAGCCTCTGTGATTTCATAACACCGATGAAATGTGCTTTTTACAAAATTTTAACTCTTGACAATTTACTGCGGCAGAAATAATCAAATCTAGTAGTATGAGGGTTTAAAGGAGAATAGACGTAAAGCAAGTGTTAAAAAGATCAATGTTGTTTTAACAGGGAAAATGACTAAATTTCTATGAATGTGTCAGCATCTGTGTACAGTCCGTCTCCTCCACACATGTAACTGATACTGTGCATGCTACCCTGAGTTATTCAAGGCTTTTAATCAATGAAGAATGATTGAAGTTTGTCATACTATTTTTAGTGCTTCAGTTGCTTGGCTTAAAAGGGGATGCTCTTCCCTGGTCGTTAGCTCAGGAGAGGAAAGAGAGAAAGACTATTACAAGACTGCAGAAAGGGAGATTTTTCAAAGAGGAATGCACTGCCACCTATAAATAACTAACACCAATTCTATTTACTGAACTCCCTGGGATCTGTAACAAACAACGATGCACATTAAAGGCACTTAACCTGGAAAAGTTCTGGATATGGATGGTGGTGATGGTTGCACAACAGTGTGACTGTACTAAGTGCCACTGAACTATACACTTAAAAACGGGGAAAATAGTAAATTTTATGTATGTATATCTTATAGCAAATAAAGTAGCACTTTAGCTTGGCAAAAAACGGGGGTGCCCTGCATTGATGAAAGATACTGAGGTGTACTGCAAGTCCACTGTGTGAGCAAGCCCCTGAGAGCGAAGACTAAGCAGGTACCATGTCTTACTTAGCTTTGACTCTTCTGCACTAATAAGTACAGTGTCATATATGTACTATGTTCAGCACCGATTTTCATTTAGCAAGCACTTATTAAGCTCTTGATGCTGTCAAAGCATAATCCTGCGTGTGTGGTCCGAGCAAAAAGGAGAACTTACTTCCTCATCGTTTAGGACACCCAGCCAAGATATAGCCAAGATCCCATTACAAAGTAAATTGTGGTAGGTGTTTTTTGGGAGGTACCAAATACACTTTGGAGAACACAGGGAGAGAATACTTGGAAGTTAAATATTAATTTCATTTATAAAATTATATGATGGCCATAAGTGAATTTAATGGAATTGGCCAGAACTCTTGGTTTGTGGACGACAGCACAGGAAACCATCCCGTCCTAGCTTAAATAAAACGCAATCTCTTGGCTCACAAAATGGGAGGAGCTCAAGGGGTAAACCTCAGGTTTGGCTAGATCCCAGGTTTCAAATGGTGGTGTCGTAAGTTTGTCTCTCTGTCTATTGCAGCTTTTCTCCTTTCATTCAACTTTGTTTTTGGAAGCTATGGACAGTATCACACTGGGCTTGCATTTTCATTAGTGTTTGATCCTGGTGAAAGGATCAGCCCTTTTCTTGATGGATTATGATCGGCCTGGCTCAGGTTTTACGACTAGCCTTGAGTAGAGATAGGATGGGTGTGTGCTTGCGTGTGTGTGTGGGGGGGGGGGGGGGGGGGTGTAGGTGCTTACCTTCACCCAGCCCAGTGGGCTAAGAACATGGGAAGGTGGTTCTTTAGTGTTGTAGGCAAACAGACACTGTACTGTATGTCAGTAATTTCAAAACCAATCAAACAGGCAATTATTAATTATCCTTTAATTAGAAGTGAAAGCCACCATTTTCATTAATAAGACTTTGCTATTATTGAAGTAAACTATATAGTAGTAGTGAGAACTTGTGGAGAACAGAAAAATGATGGTTGGAAAGGCCAAGGTGACTGTTTTTTTTTTAGAGGGAGATATCCGATAGTCTCTTTTGTGGAATACATTTACAGATGCTTTAATGATAAGAAAATTTACTAGTAACCAGAATGCGTTCTAAGAACAGTACACTGCAGATTCAGTCTCATTTTCTGATACATAGGGAAAATCAGCATTAATGGAACTCTAAAAGGGTTATTGAATTGACCCCATTAATAAATATGGCCCTAGACTGTCCAGAGCTGGTTATCATTGCCCTCTTCAGAGCACCTAAGAAGTCTCTATTATCTGTTATTTTCTTTGTCCTGTTGATTGAGAGTCTCTGCCATTCTTGTTGGAAATGATGTTTTCTTAGTGTGGGAGGATTACTAAAAAATGAGCTTAAACCTAAGTTCAAATACATGCATATTTACACACATAATTTTGCATATGGCTTCAGAAGATTCACAGACCAGTTTATGAACCCCTAGCTCCAGGTTAAGAACTGCTTATCTTGGTCATTGTTAAAATATAATTATAGAACAACAGAAAGAGGAGCATAGTGATCAACTACCAAGAGAACATTTATAGTTGAAAATGCAATTAGAGTTGTTTGTTCAACAGTAGTGCTAGGTTATACAGTCGCTCACCACATCTCCTAACATCTGGTAAATATTTATGCAAGATGGCTATTTGGGCAAAAGAATCCCGTGAAATAGGGATTGTGGAGAGGCCTGTATAAAGAGGCCAGCGGTATCAGTTGAGCTGATTAGTTGATGTCTGATAATTTGAAAAAGATAAGAATCAATAAGCCTGCAGATATTGTAGGTACAGATAGTGTCATTTAGGAAGGATAGAATCAGAAGTCAGAGTGGTCTTGGTAAATTGGAGAAAATATACAAAATGATTATGTAGGAGAATGATGGCGGATAGTGAGGCCAATGTTGGGGTTACATGTCTGCTTGCTTACTCTATGTCTTTAGGCAAGTTACCTAACCTCCTGTACAATGAGTTTCCATCTTTAAAATAGTGACAATAGTAGTCCTTACCCCTACAGCTGTTGGGAAATTTATCTGCGGCAATCCACGTAAATAAAAGTGCTGGCATATAGTGATGGCTCAGTGAAAATAAAATCTTAGTTCTTATTATTGTTGACTTTTATTATTAGTTTTGATTAGAATTGATAGAAAGGAATAGGCACACATAGGAGCTACGTGGGTAAATAATTGCTCATAAAAAAGTATGACCTAAGATATTCCATTGTGAGAAGAATTAGCAATGTAGATTTAATAGACTCCGCCACAAAACTAACATTATTTTAGAGAGAGGAAATCCTTCCAATTCTTTGTGCCCTCATGAGATCCTTAATTGAGAACTCTATTCTTTTATGAATTCCAAAAATAGAAATGATTATGAAGATAGTTTCGGGATTCTCAACTCTTTTTCAGAGTAAAACACAAATGAAGATTAGTATTCACATATATCACATACTCAATGGCAGATTTGATTTAAAAGCCTTGTATGAGTTTGTGTGTGTGGGCAGTAGAGCAGATAGCACCGTGAGGTTTTTGTTTTTATGGTAGTCATAAAAAATCAATACTCAGCATAAAAATAGTATTCACTAAGAATTCCTTATTATGTGCTGTTGCATAGGGAATACACGCTGCATGGTAATGTGCAGTAATGGTCTTAACTTCTACTTCATCTGCCAGTGAAAACACGAGGACGCAGACAAGTGGCTTTATTACAAGAAGAATCATGAACCTGTTTTGTGTTTTTGTTTTGAAAGTCATTTATAAACATCAATATTGTTCTTATTGTTAACAAAGTACGTGGCACATAGCTCACAGCTGATCATGCCCTATTATATGGTACAGTGATTTAGAGGACAGCCTGAGACATCAGTAAAAATGTCCAGACCCTTGCTCTTTCTCCACATAGTTAAAATCACAAAGTATAATAGTGATATTGAAATATAAGAACTGTTAAGCTGATGATACCAAATATATAGTTGTTCTTCCCTTGGGACAACAGAATAAAACAAGAAGCCCTGTTAGGGATTTAGATCAGCTATGAAAAATCTGCTGACTTTATATTGAACATTGGGCTAGAATTATTGTTCAGGGAAGGTCTGTGACAGTTCTTACTCTGTTGGTTTTTATTTATTTATTTTTTTAATTTTTTTTAAATTATGTTGTGTTAGTCACCATTAGTTTTTGATGTGGAGTTCCATGCTACATTGTTTGCGTATAACACCTAGTGCTCCATGCAATATGTGCCCTCCTTAATACCCATCACCGGGCTCACCCATCCTCCCACCCCACTCCCTCTAAAACCCTCAGTTTGTTTTCCGGAGTCCATAGTCTTTAATGGTTCACCTCCCCCTCTGATTTCCAACCTCCCCCCCTTCATTTTTCTCTCTGTGGGTTTTTAAAGGTGAGAATGATTTTCATGTTTGCGATGTTTTTGATGTGGCTGTAACCAGAATAGAAGTGTCTTAGATTATGCCTTTTCCTCAGATTGAGTAATTCTGTTGTAATAAGTCAGCATATGTTGCTGTCTGGCCTAAAAACCACATAAGGATAAAAAACATATTATGTAAAACCATCTATAGTATCAAATCTTTACAGTTCCACTCTGCTTAAGATTTAATGCCAACACCATACACCAGATAATTTCCAGATGGATTAAAGAGAAACTCCGTCAAGGAAAACATTGATTTGAATGCATATCTGACTCCAGATAGAGAAGTGCTTTATAAGACTAGAGCCGAGGAAGAAAGTACATACACATAAACCAAAAATCTTGACTATGTAAAAATTCTCGGTGCCTGTATGCCAAATAAAATTAAGACAAAGATGAGAAATGGTGATTAGGTCAACTCTATTAAGAGGTAATGCAAATCAATGAGAAGACCATGAAGACTTCGGTAGGGGTGTGGGGGGGGAAACAAGCAAAGAACATGGGTGGTCAGCTCATAGAAAAGCAAATACAGATGAAGTGTATGAACTTCTAAATTGTTTAGTTACGCTAGTAAATAGAAACAAGTAGAAGCAACAGTTAGATAGCATTTTTCATCTATCAGATTTTCAGAGAGGAGAACAACTGTTGGATGAATGGATGCCATTGTGGAAAGATGCCAGTGAGGAATATAAATAGAGACAAATAATTTGATAGTATATACCATCAGAAGTAGTGTAATATGATTTTGGAGCATGAACACCCCAACCAGATGGATCTGAGCTTTACACTTCTTGGCTGTGTGACCTTGGGCAAGTTACTTAATTTCTCTGTACCTCAGTTTTCCTAACTGTAAAATGGAGACACTGATAGAATTTACCAATTATTGTAAGGACTTATTGAGTTAGTATACGTGAACTTCTTAGAAAAGTACTTGGCCTGTAGTAATCCCTACACAAGTGTATTTTCTTTATTGTTCTTGGCATCTTAGGCTGTATGTACCTTAAAAGGTCCAGTTTCTAGGATTGTATCATAAGGAAATTATATGTGTGGACAGAGATTCATGTATAATTGTGTTCATTTTAGCATAACTTATAAAATTTTAAATAGCTTTTTTAATGGACTGATACATTTATTTTGAATATTACTTTGTGATATATGCAGTCATTTCTATAGAGAAAAATTATTAGCACGGGAAATCATTAAAATATAATATTTTTCATTTAACATTATATATGCAACTGTATTTACAGAATTTGTGTGGTCATATTTATGTGTGTGTGTGTGTGTGTATTTTGTTCTCAGTGGAAATGAATATGTGTATTTCATTCTCAATGGAATGGAAGTTGTCTTAAAATCATTAGTGGTTATTTCTGAGTACTTAGATTACTGTTTTGCTAATTTTTCTTTCTTATATTTACCAAAGTTTTTACAATGAGAATGCATTATGTCTATAATAAATTATTAAAAGAGCATCAGATATGCTTTCATTTAAGAGTACAGGAAACCTCTCATGTAGAAAAACAAGATCATCTTTGCCTCCAGGTGGCACTGCCATTTTCACAGAGAAGTAAAGAATTCTGGGCTGATGGGCATTTTTTTTTTTTCCTTAGGATCTGTGCTTGAAGGTTGTTTGCCTTTCTTTGCAGGCCAGATCTAGAAGATCTGGGTGGGTGTAGAGGGAGGATGGTGAAGGCCTTGCCCTTGCCTCTCAGAATGTTACTTTGCCTCTTGCAGGTTCTTCCTACTTCTAGATTCTTTAAGGTTGTAGGATCATTTGTTGTAATATCTATTAAAACTACTTGAGAGTAAATTAAATTGCTATGTTTATAATTATCTGAATAAGCAAGCATGATGAATAAAGCAAGGTTTTCATAATTTAGTTTATTTCCTAAACTAACAAAGGAACTTAAGAGCTGTTTTGGCAGAATAAAAATATTGCATACAAAAAAAATCCATTATCCTCATATGTATTTCTCCTCTATTTTAATGATATTTCCTCTTATTCCACCATGGGGTCCCTGTTTTGTCAGGCCTGAAATCTGACCTTTTCAGTTTCTGTGATTGTGTAAGAATGATTCTGCCAGGTACTTAGATTAGATCCACAACCTTGATTTTTTTTAACTTTTTGTTGTTGTTGTTGCCCTGTTCTCCCATAATGATCCTTTAACTCAATGATATGAAGAGAAGTTAGATGTGGATAAACAGGAAGAGTTTTATTATTTGATATTGGGTGAATCACTGGAAACTTTGTAAGCCTAATAGATTGGGGGGGGGGTTGCTAATCATTGCCAAATACTTTAGACTGGTTTTTCTGCACAATATGAAATTCTTCTTATTTAAAAAAAAAAAAAAAACCAACACCCTAATCTTGTTAATAATATTATGGTTTGGAGTTGGTCTGCTGACTAGAAACTATGTTCATTGAGAATGTGATGACCATGGAAATTGTCTTGTCTAGATTTATATCTATAATTATTCTCTTGTTACTGATGTAATTCTTTGTAGTAAAAATTTTTTCATTAAGCGAGTTAAGGAATTTATACTTTTCTTCAGAAGTTTATACATTTTTTTCAGTTTATACATATTTTTTTCAGAAGTCCTTATGTTTAACACCAGTATTTATGACAAATTATCTCCCAAAAGACCTTGTTAATATATGGAAGTTTGACCTATTGGTGTTAATTTTATTGGGTGTATTTTTTGAAAGTGGCATGAAGCTTAGAATAGAATTACTTAAGGTAGATGACAATAAAGGAAGATGACTGTTATTTTCCAGGAAGCTGAATCAGTTGAACCAAACAGGCTAAATCCTCTAGATGGGGGTTAGGAATTTTAACTTGATGCCTTCTTTGTCCTTTCCATTATTATTTTTTAAAATTAAATTGCCAGAGGTGAAAATTAAATATCCCTGTTTTGCCACCCAGTTAACACGTTAATTCATCATTTGTTTCAGATCTTTATTTAAACTTGAGACAAAATATTATGAATGAATTTTAGGTCCTGTTTGAATCCCTTCTCAGCCCTTCACTTCTTCTGTCTTCGCAGGGCAAAGTGAAGAATGTCATGTATATCCTCTCCCCACGTTTTTAATCCTACACATATATACGTTTATACACATATTTAACAGTTTCACAGGAATGAAATCTTACCCTTGCAAAACATTAAGCAATTTTGAGCTCTATGTGTGATGCATTTAGATCCAATTCATTCCACTTTAATTGCTTTATAGAATTTTGTTGCTTATCTGGTTCCCTACTAGTGGGCATTGAGGTTGTTTCCAATTTTATTGCTAATAAAAATAGTGCTGCAAAGACCAATTTTAAATGTCTCCTTATACACATGAACAGAGATTTCTTTAGAATGTAAAATTAGAAATAGAATTTCTGGGTAATGGAGAATGTATATATCTTAAATTTTACAAACTTTGCATGGTGCGGGGTAGTGTAATGGTACTGATTTACATTGTCAAAAGCATGTGTAAGTTACTGGTTTCCTCATGTCCTTGCTGACACTCTATATTATGAGTAGGAAATAGGTCTCATTTGTAGTTTAAATGTGAATCTCCTCATTGCTTGTGAAGTTGGACATATTTTCATAGGTTTATCAGACTGGGTTTCCCCTTCTGTAAATTGCTATTCATATCCTGTTTACCCAGATTTCTTTTGGCTTATGTTCTATTTATTGATTTATAAAAACAATCCATACATTAGACCTTTGGTTATATAAGCTGAAAATAGGATCTCCCAATCTGTGACCTGTCCTTTAACCTTGCTATGGTATTTTTTAAATAATTCATTTTGATGTAAAATTTCACTTTTTCTTACATTAGGTTTGTTTTATGTGCTTTGCCCAAGAATTCCTTCCTTATATTCATAAAGATATTTTCCAATATATGCTTTCATAGGATTTATTTTTAAGTCTAAACACTTTCATGTAGTAATTGATAAAAGAGTTTAGTTTTCGAAAATGAGGTTTCCCTAGGAAATGAGGCACTGCCATTACTATCCTCAGAAGTGATCTTCATAGCAATAGGGATAATTTCCTGTGATATTTAAGGAGCAAAGAACCAAAACCAGTTATACATTGACTTACCAAAAGTGACTGCTACCTAGCTGTTTAGAAGCTTTCAGTAAACACAAGATAAAACACAGAAGTCAGGGTTGTTTATTTCTTATTTGGTTTTGAGGTTCAGATATTTGTGAAAATAATATGCTGGTGTGAGAAGATAAAAGAGGGGAAACTTCTCATTTTGATGATCCCAGTTATTCAGTGTAGATTTAGATTATTATCTTAAACTTCTTTGGGGAAAAAAAAAAATAAAAGGCCCCACAGACTGGAAAAAGCTCAAATGATGTAAAATTTTGTTCTGTACTCTCAACAGAATTTGCCACCTGAAGTGTGGTAGAAGCTCTCGGTGGTCTTTGGGGATGACCCTTGGATAGCACATTGATATTCACAGTGGTGTGGTCTGGGTCAGAGAGGAAGGTTCCGTCACAGATTAAAAGACAAAAATTGCACATTTTTAGAAACTGTAAGTAAGAAAAAAGAATGTTCATAAGACTGGAAAGTGCTGGCAGTTGAGTTTTTGAAGCTACAATTGGTGTTGCCATTATAAGGCTCTCAGACAAACCCTATTTTTTCTTCCTAAGAAAGGAAGGAACATTTTTTACCCTTTCTCCTCTTCTCTCGCTTCTGCCTCTCTTCAATTTAAATTACCAATAGATGCTGCCTGCATTCTATCATTGAAACGCTAAATCTGAATCCCAAAACTGTGACTACTTAGCCAAGAAACTAGTTTACAATTCCAGCTTGATCTTTTTTTATTTCACTTACATATTCTAACACAATTTCAATCTTCTGAAATTTAACCAATTTAAATTATACTTTTAGGAATACCAGTCCCTAGAAAATAAGTTATTAAGCATAAAGGATTCATAGCCCTCCTAAGGGTAAGCAAAACATCACTGCCCCCACCCCTCCTTGCAAAGAAGAAAGTAGCCCATTGGTGGGTTATAGGCAGCCATTTGCAGCAGCGGTCAAGCCTGGCTTCAGTACTGCCCATGTGTCAGCCTTAGCTGCCATGTTCTTTCCAAGCATTAGCCTTTGCAGCCACTGTAGGAGACAGGTGTGCTAACCTCTGCTTTGCTGATAAGGAAACGGATGCTGTTAAGTGGCTGAGTAACTTGTTCTAGATCTCACAGTTAGTAAAATGGCTAGAACCGGGCTTACAGCCCAGCTCTGACAGACCTTTTCTTTCTTCCTTTTTTTTTTTTTTTTTGTTAAGATTTTATTTATTTATTTGACAGAGAGAGATCACAAGAAGGCAGAGAAGCAGACAGGGAGAGAGAGGAGGAAGCAGGCCCCCCGCTAAGCAGAGAGCCCGATGCGGGGCTCGATCCCAGGACCCTGGGATCATGACCTGAGCCGAAGGCAGAGGCTTTAACCCACTGAGCCACCCAGGTGCCCCCAGACCTTTTCTTATGAATACTGTCATCTTAATTAAAATGAGCAGTGGTTTTATAATTTTATGACTTTGTGCCTTGGCATGAGTGGGTTTTTATATTCCTGAGTAGAAGAGTCCTGGGGTTCCTCTGTCTTACTGTGTATCTGCAGAGGAGGTAAGGTAAGAGAAAAGAGAATATGTATTTTAGCAACACTGAAGACTAAAGTTCGCTTGCCCAGTGGTATATGTTACAGCTTGTCCTGGATATATATACAGATGGTACCCTGCATAAGTGTCTTGTGATGTGCCATTGTCTGAAGACAACATAAAGTAGGACCACACTGTCCAGAATGTTTGAGGATGGTTTTCAGTAGCACAATGTTGAGTTTGGGGGAGTGGGGAACAGCTTATCGAACAATATAGATCATGTGGCCATTTGTATAAAAATTGAAAAGCTAGAATATGTCCACTTATTGTTTATATATGTGTAGTATAATGGAAGTATAAAAATGTGGAATAAAGCTATCAACCAAACCTGCTTCTGACTTTTTGTATTTGAATTTTTTTCCCCTCAACTAACCACCACAACAGAAAGTGGTCATAAGCCAGGAAGATTTGCTGCTAATTACTGTGCTTCCAAACAGAAATATTTTGGAACCTGGAACTAAATAGTTTAATTCTTTTTTTGGGCCATTGAAAAGAGAAGAAGCCTGATGCAACCAGCCAAGAGGAGCTCTTCTTGCCGTTGAGCTGTCGCCAAAAATAAAAATACATAGTTGGGATATAGCACGAAACTGCGGTATTAGGACCCCCAAACTGTGTAAGGTAACACTAAATTGAGAGTTGGGTTCTCTGAGGCTTCTTTGCATAATTGGGTTTGGTTTGTGTCTTTGGTGGCTGCGTGTGTCCTGTATATCTGTGAACTCACAGTCATCTATAAAGCTTGCCTTGTCACTACTCCTGGACAAATGGTGTGTGACTCTGTTGTCTCTGGGCACATAAATGATAGAAGTATAACCTCAGTTATTATAGGTAAGAGAGAAATCTGAAAGGCCAGTCTGCAAGTACTCACTGCCTGGAGTTACTTTTTTCTCCTTACAGTCCATGATGTTCAGGGAAACTCACAGATAGGGAAGAAAAATAATTTCTTTGTAAGACCCTGCTTCTTTGAAATATAGTGGAAGGTCCCATGTTGGTAGATCACAAGACACTAACTTGTATTTTAATTTTATTTCTGTATCTTAAACTTTGATTTAAGTGTCTACAATTAAACTAAAATGTGGTGTTAACTGTTCTCTGATTAAGTCTTATAAATTTGAAGCCCATGAACTCCTGTTATTGCTCAGTTAAAGGGGAATATGCTATGAACTGAGGATTTCAGAGAAGCTGATTTGATATCTTTTAGAGGATGGTCTGGTTTCTTGGAGACTTCTCTGTCCACTGCCTCATTTTATTTTATTTTTTTTAAGATTTTATTTATTTATTTGACAGAGATCACAAGTAGGCAGAGAGGCAGGCAGAGAGAGAGAGGAGGAAGCAGGCTCCCTGCTGAGCAGAGAGCCTGATGCGGGGCTCGATTCCAGGACCCTGAGATCATGACCTGAGCCGAAGACAGAGGCTTTAACCCACTGAGCCACCCAGGCAGCCCCATTGCCTCATTTTAAGAGTGGGCTTTTCTTTAAAACTTTATTAATAGATAATTTAAGCATAGTTTCATTTATTGGAAGTACAGTTGATTTAGAATAGTATGGGAAAGAAGCAGCAGCTGGTGTGAGATGAGCTTAGTTCAGAAAGCCATTTAGTTACTACTTATTATTTCATAATAATAGAAAATTCACATATATATAAGATTAATAGCATGCTTTTTAAAACTTGAGATGTATTTTTGAATGACAGTCTGTAAATTGAGAAATGAATGACTATAGGGTCTTTAAAAAGCTTTCTTCTACATTAAAAATGACATAGCCCTTTAAAAGTACCTGAATTTTGGTGTGACTCTTACTTAGTGTTTTTTTTTTTTTTTAAGAAAGGATTACTTTTTTTAAATATAAGATAGTTTAAAGGACTTTAGAAACATATGACATTTAGTCTTATAACATCCTTTTCATGTGACGATAGGGACATTCTTTTTTTTTTTAAGATTTTATTTATTTTTTTGACAGAGAGAGAGAGATCACAAGTAGGCAGGCAGGGGGGTGGGGAGTGGGCTCCCTGCCAAGCCCGATGTGGGGCTCAATCGATAGGGACATTCTTAAGCCCTCTGTTATATATAAAGGGTCCTGGGATTGAGTCCACATTAGCTGCCTTCTCAGCAGGGAGGCTGCCTCTCACTCTTCCTCTGTGTTCTCCCTCTCTGTCTCTTCCAAATAAATAAAATCTTAAAAAAAAGAAAAAAGCTTGTAAACTTAGATTTCATCATTTCTGATGGAACTTTTCTCTAGTTACAATAAGTATATTTTAATTTCCAAAGAATTACCTTTGAAATCATCCTTAATTAAGTCAAGAAGTCACTTTCTAGGCTAATATTTTATAAATTGAGAGCAATATTTAATAAGATGTTGAAAATTGAAAACATTATTAAAATTAAAATATAACCACATTTCTATTTAAGGTCATGTAAAAATATTAACTAGATGGTCTTCTTCACTGTCATGTCTTACACATAAATTCATGGTAAAATGTTCCAAGGAAAGTAATTTACTTAGTCCTAAATGCTGGGTGGGTTTTTTTTTTTTTTAAGATTTTATTTATTTATTTTAGAGTATGGGCGGGGGTGGGAGGTTCAGAAGCAGAGGGGGAGAGAGGGAAAGGGAAAGACTCCCAAACAGAGTCCCCACTGAGCAGGGAGCCTGACCAGGGCTCTGTCTCTTGACCTGAGATCATGACCAGAGCAAAAACCAATAGTCAGATCCTTAAGCAACTGAGCCACCCAGGCATCCTCTAACTGCTGTTTTTTAAATTGAGGTATAATTGACATACATCATATTTGTTTCAGGTGTACAACATAATGATACCATATTTGTGTACCTTGTGATATGATTACCATAATAAGTCTAGTTAATATCAATCACCTTACACAGTTACACAATTTTTCCTATAATGAGAACTTTTCAAATCTACTCCTAGCAACTTTAAAATACACAATACAGTATCACTAACTATAGTCATCATGCTGTAAATTCCATCCCCGGGACTTATTTATTTTATAATAGGAATTTTGTACCTTTTGACCCCCTACACTCATTTCTCCCACCCCGACATCCCCTAAATTCTGTTTTTACCAATGCTTTTCCTCAGAGCTTCAGGGGAAATATACTTTCTCTTTACTAAAACATTCTTTCCTTGGACATTTTGCTACGAATTTATGTGTAAGACATGACAATGAAGAAGACCACCTAGATAATATTTTTCACGACCTTAAGTAGAAATGTGATTATATTTCGATTTTAATGCCTTCAGTTTTCAACATCTTATGAAATATTTTTCTCAGTTTTTAAAATATTAACCTATAAAGTGACTTCTTGACTTAATTAAGGATGATTTCCAAGGTAATGCTTTGGAAATTAAAATGTCTTTATTGTAACTAGAGAAAAGTTCCATCAGAAATGTTGAAATCTAGGTTTACAAGCTTTTTATTTAAGACTTTATTTATTTATTTGAGAGAGACAGGGAGAACACAGAGGAAGACTGAGAGGCAGCCTCCCTGATGAGTAGGAGCTGATGTGGGACTACTCAATCCCATGACCCTGAGATCATGACCTGAGCCCAAGGCAGACACATAACTGACTGAGCCACCCATGTGCTTCTAGATTTACAAGTTTTGACAAAAACAAAATTGTGTTAAAAAGATATAGCCTAAGTTTAATGGATAAATACTTGGAAGTGTACAGACCTCCCTCAAGATGGCAACTCATGGGTTTCTGAAATCAGGTTCTGAATAGTTCATGGCTCATGATAAGGACAAACACAATTTTTGTATAGAAAGAAGAGAAAATATAAATGGTTAATAATCATATGAAAAGATGTTTTACCTCATTTAATATCAAAGAAATATGAATTAAGATAGTAAGAATCTATTGCTTATTTTCCATATTGGCAAAATTTTTAAAGTAAGTTCCTTTTTTTAAAATGAGAAACACACTTGTACTTCTAACAAGAGCACAGATGAGGGACCTTTTTTGTGGGACAGTTCAGCAGTATGTTAGTAGCCTTTCCTTTTTTTCTAGTACCTCTACGTCTAGGAAACTAACCTCAGCAAATAATGAGAAATGTGGACATTGACAAAGATTCACCACAGTGTTAGCAAGACCTAGAAAATGAAAACTAATAGGTGAATTATGCAACAAAGTTTGGTATAGTCCTATTATTTCGGGCTTTATAGCGGTAAATATTTTAAGTATTTTCTAAATTTCAGGACATAGGAAAATACTGAATGAAAAAGCAGCATACAAAACAACATTTTCAGCATGATCTTTTCATATATCCATATATGCAAAAATATACATTCTTAGACATACAGATGAAATAGTTTCAGAGATGAAATATGCTAATTTATTTCTCTGGGTGATACATATCTCTGGGTGATAGTCTGATGTTATAATCGATTTCATTTTTTTCAACAGTTTTTATTCTGTTTCCTACAATTAATCTATTGTTTTTGTAAACAGAAAATTAAATAGTTAAAGCAGCTGCCCTTTTATGAGCAAAAATACCACCTAGCATTTAAAAAAAAAAGTAGTACTCTTTTTTTAATTATAACATTTTTATGGGTGATTTGATTATTTCAACTGAGTATAATTACGGAGCTTGATGTTGCGGAGTATAAAGAAATATGGTATCGGGCACCTGGGTGGCTCAATCAGTTAAGTGTCTGCCTTTGGCTCAGGTCATGATCTCAGGGATCCAGCCCCAAGTTGGACTACCTGCTCAGCGGGGAGTCTGTTTCTCCCTCTCCGTCTGCCCCTCCCCCGGTCATGTTCTTTCTCTCTCTCTCTCAAATAAAATCTTAAAAAAAAAAAAAATATGGTATGATCTTTGCCTTCTAGAAGTATAAAACTTAATGGGAGAGGCAAGATAAATCTCTACTAAAAATCCTACAAATAAATTCTCTGAGGTTTCAGAAAGTACCTCTACAGTTATATTAAAATGGAGGATGGAAATCTAATTTGTGTCCTTATAACTATCAGATAACTGGCAGTGAGTAATAGGATTAATAATTTTGATTATTTACTCCAATACATTAAGGCCTGGTTTGCCCATCTGTGCCATGTCACTCCCTACCCTCCTTTACCGCCCCCCCCAACCTTTTCCACATTTAGATTAAAACTTAAACATTTACTCGTGGGTGTTGGGTCCCTGCTAGTTCATATGTGTTAGGTAATAAAGGAACCTTCTAATTTCTCAGCTAAGGTATTAATTTGGCCACATGTTGGGTTGCCTCCTGCAACTACACAATAGCAGAAGAAGGATGGTGAGAGAGAGGATTCTCTAGGTTTTTGGTTTTTTTTTTTTAATCTAAAAATTGTTGTTTTTTAAATTCCAGAAGGGTATTACTAAAGGCCAGTCACCAGGTTTTCAGAATTCTCATTACATCAGTTTGCTAATATGAATTATTTAGAAGAAAATACTCTAATATTAGGGTTACCATTCTAGATTGAATACTCTTCTGGTAGCAAATAGTGATGGGGCAAAGATATCTTTTATAAAAATAAGGGTGGCATTTTATAATACTACAGTAATACTAAAGTAGTTAAAAGAGCTGTTAACTAATGTAAAAATGGGATGGTGAACTAATTTTTTTAGAAGAATGTATTCCTATTAAAAATTAAAGTATTAAAGTATTAAAAATAGAGCTACCCTATTACCCTGCAATTGTACTACTGGGTATTTACCCCAAAGATACAGACGTGGTGAAAAGAAGGGCCATCTGTACCCCAATGTTCATAGCAGCAATGGCCACAGTCGCCAAACTGTGGAAAGAACCAAGATGCCCTTTAACAGATGAATAGATAAAGAAGATATGGTCCATATATACAATAGAATATTATGCCTCCATCAGCAAGGATGAATACCCAACTTTTGTAGCAACATGGATGGGACTGGAGGAGATTATGCTGAGTGAAATAAGTCAAGCAGAGAGAGTCAATTATCCTATGGTTTCACTTACTTGTGGAGCATAAGGAGTAGCACGGAGGACATTGGGAGGAGAGGAGAAGTAAGTTGGGGGGAAATTGGAGGGGGAGACAAACCATGAGAGACTGTGGACTCTGAGAAACAAACTGAGGGTTATGGAGGGGAGGGGTGTGGGAGGTTGGGTGAGCCTGGTGGTGGGTATTAAGGAGGGTATGTATTGCATGGAGCACTGGGTGTAGAGAAAAAATGTATTCCTAATGAAGTAGGACCTCTGATAGATCAGAATGATTTACATTGATTTAGATTCATTATGTGCATATGCTTGCAAATCATATTCTAGAACTATGAAAAAAGGTATCGGCATACTTGGAAGTCTAGTGAAATCTTGTCTATCAGTAGTAATTTATGCAGACTTTAACACTGTTTTCTTTGAAGCATAAGCTGTTTAATGAATGGATCAATACAATTTCACAAAAGTAAACCATTCAATCAAAACTAATTATATGTTTGAGAGGCATGATAAAATCATTTTAATATGGGAAATTGTATCACAAGAGATACATTTTTAGGACCATGCAGTTTATAGCTATAGACTCTGATTTTAAGACTTTCTTTAGTTGAAGACAACATAAGCAAGTGAATTCTACATGTAACAGAGCTTTTGTTGTTGTTCATAGGCCATATTTGTCTAGTGTTAAAGATAATCATCTTCCTAACAGACATCTTTTTTTTTTTTTTTTTTTAACCATGTAGCGGCAGAAATTGAAATTGCACTGACTTGCATTTGTATTCTGGTTCCGGTTAACTGTCAGTATTGTGCCTTCAGGAAAGTCATTCTGTAACCCTCAGTTTCTCCGTTTGTGATCCTCTATTTAACTCACTGGGAATTTGTGAAGACCCAATAATTCACACAAAGCCCTTACCACAATGCTTAGAACTTACCTAAATGTTAACTCCAGGCAAGTGGTTGGCATTATTTAATTAAGGTATGTGTGTGTGTATGCACATATGTATAGATATTTTAACTGCTTGGTATTACATTTTCTTAGCCTAAAACCTGCAACTTAAATTCACATCTCCCTGAGACTGTCAGCTGTGAGATTCTAACACTATTTTGTGTTTTGTAGATCACACAGCCTCCTGATGTTCAAGGAATCGGAGGGGGGAAAAAGTGTTTTCTTAACACTTATTCTGTATAATAATGGGTTTTCCTTTTTAACATTCTTAAGGTTTAGTATTTAAAAAATCTTAAATGTCAATATTTAGCAGCTTATCAATCAGGATCCTTAGTTCAACTTTGTTCTTACCGTGCTGAATTTCTTCCAAGTTTTCCAGCAGTGTACTACTCTCCTCTGGGGGCAGTTCTGTATACACAGGTCTGTTTTCTCTGCATACCTTGTAATCACCACAACTGCCTTGTCCCACATGCGTGTCCTGCCCGTGTTTACCACAGGGCTTCACTCAAACGTTTCTCTGTCAAGAAGGCATCTAAACTCTGTGACCTTAAATTCTTCTAGATATTCTTATGGCACTTCATACTTCTCCACTAAATATGTACATCACAAGTATTATTAGTACCACTACTCTTTTACCATTTTGTATTATTTAACTGTCCTCCCTTCTAGAATGAATGCCCTGTTAGGACAGGGCTGTATCTCTCTTGCTCACTGCTCTTACAGAGGTTAGCATTTGAAAGTTGGAAAGCTATAGAGTTGGCAAATAGTGTCAAGGCCGGGAAGACCTGCAGTGGGGGTGCGGAGGGGAAGGGGGATGCACGGCTTGGCTTCTGTTGGACAGCTGTTACCTGTGCAGGTGTGAGCACAGGTGCCCTGCTGCCCGCCCTTTGAGTGTCTATCAGGAACTTCCTTGTTGGACTTCTAAATTCCTAGTAAAGACCTTGCATTTGTGAAGTGCTTTATAAATCTAAGGATCTCTTATTTTTATCACTATAGAGCATTCAAACTTCGCTAGAAAGAGGCTGATTGCTCTTGTTGGAGGTGAAACCCAGTTAGGACTAGTTCAGCAACTGGTCAGCATTTTGTTGTGATGGAATTTTGTTAAACTTTGTAAGTCCCAAAAATGAAATCCTTTCCCCAGGAGAAATGAAGGAAATCTTGGCATCTGTGCTATAAATGTTACCTGTAAAAAGAGGTGATGTGGTTCTGGGTGTTGACATGTCTTAACTTTATCCTCTTCCCCCTTTCTGAGGCCCAGTTTGGGATACTGGAACCCAGAAAGGGGTTTGTGTGGGGTGCATGTTTGGGCACATACACACATGTCCTGCACATGTATGTTGGTGGAAGATTTGCAAGATATTTTCACTCTAGAGAATTGGAGAGAGAAGGGTGATGGCTATGCATAATGTTCTTCCTATAGACTTCCTATAACCTTTTGTTCTTCCTATAGACTTTTATAGAGTAGTGTATCTTTCTTTCCAGAGGCATGTTGCATGTTAAATTGTCATTGCCATGGTTTGTTATTTGTATCTACTAAGTTTTCTTGAAACAAAATAAGTTCATTCTGGATTTTGAATATAATATGAGCAGGAGACCTTTCTAAAACATTGCTATCTTATTAGAAATTAATCTTCAAGAATGCAAAATATTTGAAATTTAACAGTCCACTGACCTTGTATGCTGAAATAATTTGCTAAAAAACCCAGTACATGAATTTGGACCCATTTAATTCCTCACATGCATTTTAGCTTATAGGCTTAGTAAATTCTGCTAAATGTATGCTCTTATTTCTGGTTATTTTAAGTCAGTTAAATTTGATTATGATTTTTTCCTTCAGGTAACATTCTGAGAAGCAAATATTACAAATAAATTGTGAATGTAAATGAAAAACATTACATAAACTTTCATCATTACTGAAAGTATGCCCCTAAGTGCATTTGCTCCATTTTTATTATGTTTTCTTATGCTTTGATATTATGTTTTAAAATCACTTTATCATTTTCCTTCCAAAAAATTCATCAAGTATATTAGTTTGAATTTGAATTTCTAGATGAGATGGTAGATCATAAGTGTTCAAAAATGATTCCTTGAAATTAACAGAGCATTATACTAGCATCATACTATGCTTATGGCATAAGACTCAAAATACTTTGTTTGCATTTTTGTGTGCAGATACTTGTCTTCCCACCATCAGACAGACAAAAATAAAACAAAGTCTCTGAGAGACTGGAAATGATCTTTGGCCAAAACCAAAGTTTTTTAACTATTAAATATTATTATACTTCAATTAATAAATGTGTTCTTATTCCTTTTTTGTAAATTTGTTTCAAATGCCACATTTAAAGTTTACACAGAAGAACTTTAATTTTAAATGAATCATATTCTAAAGAAAAATATGAAATGTAAATAATCAGCGAACCATTTCTTCCTTGGAAATGTACATTTTTATAAACTAGAGTTTTTAGTTATTCTGTGCAGGTGTACCTGGCTTTAAGCCTGATCTATAAAATGAAATCAAGATCAATTGGAAATGAATGTATACTTTACAAAATAGTTCCAAGTGGAAAGCATCAGAAGCACAGATTTTTGAAATCCAATATATTTGAGCTTAAAATTTGACCCAGAACTCTGAGCCTGAACAAAAGTTGTAACTGTTTTCACTCTTGGATTCCCACACAAGAAATATAGATCATACTTACCAAAAAGAGTAAACAGATAAAGTTTGTAGTGGATTGTGAAACTTTATATGTTTAACAAATTATCATTGACCTCCTCCCAGTGTATAAACAGTTCCCCAGGTACATTTAAAACAAAAAGTATACAAAACAGAATGTGGTTTTTTTTGGCATTTAAAAAGATTTCAGAAAATATACCTTCATTTAAAACATAAACTAGTTATCAGAAGAAGTATAAAAAGTTCTCATAGTTGCTAGAATCTTGAACTTCTACACTGGTACTTAATTTCCACTCTGTATTATTTAGAACACTTAAATTTGCAAATTACTGTGATCAAATCTAGTGCAGTAGATACTCATTTTTCAATCAGTATCTGGCTCTGTATAAAATATATATTTTCTGAAACATGAGAGTAATTTGTAAAGAATATTCTAAAATAAGATTGGGTAACATTATATAGAGAAGGCAGGCATTGAAATCTGCTAGAAGTAGATATTTTCCTTTCGGCCATTAGAAAACGGAGCATCTCTCTAAATTTCTGTTTTCCTCTGGGCTTGATCACCTTCTTTCAGCACTTGACTACTCTCTAATGGAAGATTTCCTTTTGAAGCCAGGGGGATTTCCTCTTTAGTAAAGATATTGTTACCCAGTAAATAGAAAGCAGACCATAACAGAGTATAAACATTAATGGCTGGTGAAATAGAGAAAACTCATTTTCCTTTTCAGCATCCAGTATATGATTGGGATCTCAACTAGTAATTTATTGAAACATACAATTGAAGCCTTATAGTAATATGAGAAGGAAAGTGTGGGCACCTGGGTGGCTCAGTCAGTTAACCATCTGCCTTCGGCTCAAGTCATGATCCTGGGATCCTGGGATCAAGTTCTGCAATGGGCTCCCTGGTCACCAGGAAGCCTTCCTCTTCTTCCCCTCACTTGTGCACTCTCTCTCTTCCAAATAAACAAGTAAAATCTTTAAAAAAAAAAAAAAAGGAAAGTGTGGATTTCATACCAAACATTTTTAAATTTTTTTTTCAGTTTTGTGAATGGAACTATTTGGATAAAACTCACTTTTCATTTAGATTATTCAGGTATTTTTAAAAATCACTTTAACTCCTCTTTTCAGAATGCATATTTGAAAAGTATGTGTGTTTCTTTAAAAGTATGTGATATATATA